>NC_135889.1:68134128-68569690 GCF_964194155.1 Cetorhinus maximus
TCCTGTGTTGAAAAAAATGTCATTTCACAACAAGCTAATAATCAGGTTGTCAATCTTAAGAACTTAAGAAATAGGAACAGAAGTAGACCATTCGGCCCCTCGAGCCTGCTCTGCCATTCAATAAGATCATGGTTGATCTTCTTGTGTGTCGATTTCCACCTCCCCACCTAACCCTGATAACCTTTGTACTCCCTTGCCTAACAAGAATCTACCTACCTCTGCTTTAAAAATATTCAATGACCTCGCCTCCACCACCTTCTGAGGCAGAGAGTTCCAAAGTTGCACAATCCTCAGAGAAAAAATTTCTCTTCATCTCTGTCCTAAAAGGGTGACCCCTAATTTTAAAACATTGCCGCCTAGTTCTGGGCTCACCCACAAGAAGAAATATCCTTTTGACATCCACCTTGTCAAGGCCGTTCAGGATCTTGTATATTTCAATCAAATCACCCCTCACTCTTCTAAACTCCAGTGGAAACAAGGCCTGTCTGTCCAACCTTTCCTCATAAGACAACCCACCCATTCCAGGTATCAATCTAGTAAACTTCCTTTGAAATGCATCCAACGCATTTACAACCTTCCTTAAGTAAGGAGACCAAAACTGCACACAGTATTCGAGGTGCGGTCTCAACAATGCCCTGTATAACTGAAACATAACATCCTTACTTTTAAGTTCAATCCCTCTCGTGATAAAGGATAGCATTCCATTAGCCTTCTTAATTACTTGCTGTACCTGCATACTAACATTTTGTGACTTGTGTACTAGAACACCTAGATCCCTCTGCACCTCAGAATTATGCAGCTGTACTCCATTTAAGTAATAAACTGCTTTTTTGCTCTTCCTGCCAAAGTGAACAATTTCACATTTTCCCACATTAAACTCCATTTGCCAGATCTTTTCCCAATCACTCAACCTATCTACATCTATCTGCAACCTCCTCATGTCCTCTTCACAACATACTTTCCTACCTATCTTTGTGTCATCTGCAAATTTAGCTACCATGTCTTCACTCCCCTCATCTAAGTCATTGATATAAATTGTAAAAAGTTGAGGCCCCAGTACAGACCCCTGTGGGACTCCACTTGTCACATCCTACCAATTCGAAAAAGACCCATTTATGTATACTCTCTGCTTTCTGCCAGCCAGCCAATCTTCTATCTATGCTAATATGTTACCCACTACACCATGCACTTTTATTTTCTGTAATAATCTTTGATGTGGCACCTTATCAAATGCCTTCTGGAAATCCAAGTACAGTATGTCTACAGGCTCTCCTTTATCCACTGTGCATGTTACTCCTTCAAGAACTCCAATTGGTTAAACATGATTTTCCTTTCACAAAACCATGCTGACTCTTCTCGATTGCCTTGAGCTCTTCTGAGTGCCCAGCTACAACCTCCTTAATGATTTATTCTAATAACTTCCCCACGATAGACGTCAAGCTAACTGGCCTGTAGTTTCCTGTGTTCTGCCTCCCTCCCTTCTTGAATAGAGGGGTTATATTTGCTATTTTCCAATCTGATGGAACCTTTCCAGAATTTAACAAATTTTAGAAACTTAACAACAACGCATCAACTACCTCATTAGCCACCTCTTTTAAGACCCTAGGATGTTGTCCATCGGGACCCAGAGACTTGCCAGCCCGCAGTTCCATCAATTTTCTCAGTACCATTTCCCCAGTAATCGCCCAGACCTTTTAAAATATCAATATCAAAACCCACAAACCCTTGAAACTGCTTAATGTCGTGTAAACAACATTGTGAAATTGACAGCAGAGGTCAGAGAGCCTGAGCTGCCAATCATCAAATGTTTTGTCTGAGGTGCAGGTGTTTCAACAAGATTAGTAGTTGTCTGGGCCCTCAGCCAAGCATATGTAATGATGCTTGGCTGAGAGCCTCACTGTCCATTAGGCTCACTCACTTAACTTATCTATATCTCTTTGTAGGTTTTTTACCTCCTTCTGACAACTTACTCTCCTATCTATCTTGCTGTCATTGATAAATTTAACTACCATACATTCGGTCCCTTCATCCAAGTCATTGATATAGATTGTAAATAGTTGAGACCCTAGCGCTGATCCTGGTGACACTTCATCAGTTACATCTTGCCAGCCTGAACCTTCACATCATGAGGTGAATAATAATTTCCTTATAGGAATCCAATAATTCAAACTGAGAGCCAAAGCAAGCTGGTAAGGTGCGAGATGTTCAGGTATGTAGTGATTCCTGATGTAGACAGATTAAAATCAGCATGAATGGGACACATGGGTACAAGACACTGGCTTCTAGTTTACAATAATACATGGCAACCTGGTGAAGGACAACCATCCTGTCAAGGTTAAAGTTACCCACATTCTGGGGATACGACTGATCACAGTGGTACATGGGGGTCCGTGTACAGAAGTGGAGAAGTATAAAAATAATTCAAAAAGCTAATGGAATGTGGGGCTTTATCTCAAGAGTACTGGAATAGAAAGGGGTGAACTAATGTGGTAAATAAGGGAGTGCCTATGGATGCTATTTAGGTGTATTTCCATGGGCATTTGAAAAATTTCTACATAAGAGACTGCTAACAGAAATTAGAGCACATGGAAATGGAGGCAATCTATTGCTGTGGCTAGGGCATTGGTTAGGATATGTGAGACAGAATACAGATAATGGGTATGTGTTCTGAGATTGGTCCTTCTGCCTTGGACTCTAGGCATGGGACTTGGTTCCTAGACAGACTGTAGACATACTCTGGTGTCTGCTTAACACTTGTTTATTAGTACTACTTCCAAACAGGTTACAGAGTAGGCATAAAAACAGGAAATACAATACGGTCTTGCAAGCTGGCTGAGTTTTTCCAGTATCTTCTGTTTTTATTCCTGAGTTTTTCCAGCATTTTCTGTTTTTGTTTCACATTTCCAGCATCTGCAGTATCTTGCTTTTATCTACAGAGTAGGCATGGTGCTTCTAGGCATGATTCCAACCTCCCTTTCTCTCAAGTCTAATGCATGATTGACTGGTATCAGTAGTACATCATCATCTATGTCATACATAAGCATCTCCCATATGTTAACCCTTTATACTACAGTATGTACTCCAGTTGGCAGGATGTGACTGGTGGTATACCCCAGGGACCTGTGCTGGGCCCTTAGCTTTTCAGTATATTTGTAAATGACATGGATGAAGAAATAGAGAGCCATATATTCAAATTTGCTGACAACGCTAAGTTAGGTGACATAGTAAATGGTGTAAATTATGAGGACAGGATGCATTGACCAGGCTTTTATTCTCTTGAGTGTAGAAGATTAAGGGGTAATCTAATAGAGGTGTTTAAAATGATCAAAGATTTGATTGGGTAGATAGACCCTATTATCTATAGATACAGAGATATTGTTTCCCCTCTGGTGGGAGAGTACGGACCAAAGGTACATAACATTAAAATTAGAGGTAGGCTGTTCAGGGGTGATGTCAGGAAGCATCTCTTCACACAAAGGGTAGCGGAAATCTGCAGTTAAGACAACCATAAGACGTAGGTGCAGAAGTAGGCCATTCGGCCCATCAATTCTGCTCCGCCATTCAATGAGATCATGGCTGATCTGATAATCCTCAACTCCACTTTCCTGTCTTGTCCCCATAACCCTTAACTCCCTTACTGATTAAAAATCTGTCTATCTCAGCCTTGAATATACTTAACGACTCAGCCTCTACAGCCCTCTGTGGTAAAGAATTCCACAGATTGGCTACCCTCTGAGTGAAGAAATTCCTCTTCAGCTATGTTTTAAATGAGCACCCCCTTACTCTGAGATTGTGCCGTCTGGTCCTAGGTTCGCCCATAAGGGGAGACAACCCCCCAGCATCTACCCCCTCAAGACCCCGAAGAATCTTATATGTTTCAATAATATGCCTCTCATTCTTCTAAACTCCAATGAGTACAGGCCCAACCTACTCAATCCCTCCTCATAAGAAAATCCCTCCATACCCGGGATCAACCTGGTAAATCTTCCCTAGACTGTATCCAATGCCAGTATATCTTTCCTTAGATAAGGGGATCAAAATTGTTCACAGTATTCTATGTGTAATCTAACTAGTGCCTTGTATAGATTTAGCAATACTTCCCTATTTTTCCCTACTTCCCTTTGAAATAAAGGCCAATATTCCATTTGTCTTCCCTATTACCTGTTGAACTTGTATGCTAGCTTTTTGGGATTCATGCACAAGGACTCCCAAATCCCTCTATGCCGCAGCCTTCTGCAGTCTTTTTCCATTTAAATAACATTCAGCTCATCTATTCTTCCTGCCAAAGTGCATAACCTCACATTTTCCCACATTATATTCCATCTGCCACTTTTTTGCCCACTCACTTAACCTGTTTATATCCCTCCGTAGACTCTTTGTGTCATCCTCACCACTTGCTTTCCCATCTATTTTTGTGTCATCCGCAAACTTGGCGATAGTACATTCACTTCCCTCATCTAAGTCGTTATTATATATTGCAAATAATTGAGGCCCCAGCACTGATCCTTGTGACACTCCACTAGTTACAGGTTGCCATCCCAAATATGCCCTCCTTATCCCAACTCTCTGTCTTCTATTAGCTAACCAATCCTCTATCCATGCTAATATACTACCCCCAACACCAAGGGCTCTTATCTTATTAAGTTGCCTTATGTGCGGTACCTTATCAAACGCCTTTTGGAAATCCAAATATATTACAACTATTGGTTCCTCTTTATCTATCCTGCTTGTTACCTCCTCAAAGAATTCTAATAAATTTGTTCGGCATGATTCTCCCTTCATGAGGTTATTCTGACTCTGCTTGATTAGATTATGTATTTCTAAATGCCCTGCTATTACATTCTTTATAATAGACTCCAACATTTTGCCAATGACAGATGTTAAGCCAACTGGCCTATAGTTACCTGTTTTTTGTCTCCCTTTTTGAATAAGGGTGGCCATTCTCTGGCCATTCTCCAATCCTCTGGGACTTTTCCAGAATCTAGGTATTCTTGGAAGATTACTACCAGTGCATCCACTATCTCTGTAGCTACTTCTTTTAATATCCTAGGATGCAACCCATCAGGTCCAGGGGACATATCGGCCTTTAGCCCTATTAGTTTCCCTAGTACTTTTTCTCTAGTGATCATTATTGTATTTATTTCCTCCCCCCGCACCTTTTTCCCCTTGATTATTTAGTATTTTTGGAATGCTATTAGTATCTTCTACCGTGAAGACTGAAGCAAAGTATTTATTCAACTCCTCTGCCATTTCCTGATTCCCCATTATTATTTCCCCAGCTTCATTCCCCAAGGGGCCTACGTTCACTTTGGGCTCTCTCTTCCTTTTTATATATATAAAGAAGCTCTTACTGTCCATTATTAGAGTGCTTGCTAGTTTACCCTCAACGTTTATTTTCTCCCTCTTTATTATTTTTTGATCATCTTTTGTTGGTTTCCCAATCCTCCGGTTTACCACTAATCTTTTCCACATTGTATGTTTTTTCTTTCAATTTGACACTGTCTTAAATTCCTTGGTTACCCATGGTTGGTTTATCCCTTTCGTAGGACCCTTCTTCCTCACTGGGATATATCTTTTTTGAGAGTCATGAACTATTTTCTTAAATGTCTGCCATTGTTCATTAACTGTCTTTTCTGCTAAACTCCTTTCCCAGTCCACTCCAGCCAACCCTGCCCCCATTCCATTGTAATTACCCTTATTTAAGTCTAGCACAGTTGTTTATGACCTAAGTTTCTCACTCTCAAACGGAATGCAAAATTCTACCATATTATGGTCACTGTTTCCTAGGGGACCCTATACTCTGAGATCATTTATTAAGCCTGACTCATTACACATTACCAGATCCAAAATAGCCTGATCCCTGGTTGGATTTATGACATATTGTTCTAGGAAACTGTCCTGAATACATTATGAATTCTTGCTCGTGGTTACCTTTGCCAGTTTGATTTTCCCAATCTACATAAAGATTAAAGTCACCCATGATTAATGTACTGCCTTTTTTACATGCCCTCATTATCTCCTAATTTATTCTCTGTCCTACAGTATTGCTACTGTCTGGGGGCCTATAGACAACTCCCACCAGTGTCTTCTTACCTCCACCCATATGGATTCTACATCTTCCGATCCAAGATCCTTTCTGCTATCGTACTTATTCCATCTCGTACTAATAAAGCTACCCCACCACCCTTTTCTTCCTGCCTGTCCTTTCGAAAAGTCACATACCCCTGAACATTTAGTTCCCAGCTTTGATCTCCTTGTAACCACTTCTCCGTAATGGCTATAAGATCATGCCCATTAGCCTCTATTTGTGCAATTAATTCATTTATTTTGTTCCGAATGCTATGTGCATTTAAGTAAAGGGACATTAATTTAGCCTTTTTACCATTTTTCCCCCTTTGACCCTATTGGCTGCTGTTTTTTTAATGTTTGTACACTCTGTCCCTTCCTGTCACACTCTGGGTATCATTACCTAAATAGCTGCCCTGCAAGGCTGCCATATCAATTTGCTTTGTAAGCCTTTCCAGAACAATCCCCCCCTCTATTTGGTTTAAATCCCTCTCTACAACCCTAGTCATTCGGTTCGCCAGGACACTGGTCCTAGCATGGTTCAAGTGAAGCCCGTCCCACTGGAACAGCTCCCTTCTACCCCAGTACTGGTGCCAGTGCCCCATGAAATGAAACCCGTTCCTCCCACACCAATCTCTGGGCCAAGCATTTAACTCCTTGCCTTTATTTACTCTATGCCAGTTTGCCTGTGGTTCAGGTAGTAATCCCGAGATTATTACCTTGGAGGTTCTGCTTTTTAATTTAGCTTCTAACTGTTCAAATTCTTTCAACAGAATCTCCTTTCTAGCCCTATCAATGTTGTTGGTACCAACATGGATGACGACAACTGGATCCCTCCCCTCCCACTCCAAGTTCCTCTCTAGCCCTGAGGAGATGTCTTTAACCCTGGCACCGGGCAGGCAACACAGCCTTCCAGATTCACACTCACAGCTGCAGAGAACAGTATCTATCCTCCTAATGATACTGTCCCCTACCACTACTAAGCTCCTATTTCCTCCCCCCACTTGAATGGCTCCCTGTACCACGGTGCCGTGGTCAGTTCGCTCATCTTCCCTGCAGTTCCCACTCTCTTCCACACAGCTTGCAAGAACCTTGTAACTGTTGGACAGTTGCAGGGGCTGAGGCTCCTTGAACGCTACGCCCTGGGTCGCCATACCTGTTTCACCTGCAGTCACACCCCCTGCTCCTGATCACAGACCAAAATTTGAATTACCTAAGCTGAGAGGTGTGACCGCCTCCTGGAGCAAAGTGTCCAGGTAACTTTCCCCCTCCCTGACGTGGTGCAATATCTGCAGCTTGGACTCCAGCTCCTTAACTCGGATCTGAAGTTCCTCGAGCTGCAAACACTTGGTACAGATGTGTTCGCTCTGGATCACCTTGGTGTCCAGCAGCATCTGCATGCTGCAGCAGCAACACTTCACCCATCCTGCCATCGCTATCATATTTTATTCAGTTTATTAATTAATTGCTCTAGTATCCCCACTCTTTACACGTTATTATAATTATTTTTTTATACACACCAGTATTGATCTTATACTTAACAAGATACCTTTAAGAAAAGGAGAAAATGACCACACTGCTCCTCTCGCACTCTCTCCCTGCAAATGACCACACTGCTCCTCTCGCACTCTCTCCCTGCAAATGACCACACTGCTTCTGTCACACTCTCTCCCTGCAAATGACCACACTGCTCCTCTCGCACTCTCTCCCTGCAAATGACCAAACTGCTCCTCTCGCACTCTCTCCCTGCAAATGACCACATTGCTTCTCTCACACTCTCTCCCTGCAAATGACCACACCGCTTCTCTCACACTCTTTCCCTGTAAATGACAATACTGCTCCTCTCACACTCTCTCCCTGTAAATGACCACACTGCTTCTCTCACACTCTCTCCCTGTAAATGACCACACTGCTTCTCCCACATTCTCTCCCTGTAAATGACCACACTGCTTCTCCCACACTCCCTGTAAATGACCACACCACTTCTCTCACACTCTCTCCCTGCAAATGACCACACTGCTCCTCTCGCACTCTCTCCCTGCAAATGATCACACTGCTTCTCTCACACTCTCTCCCTGTAAATGACAACACTGCTCCTCTCACACTCTCTCGCTGTAAATGGGCCCGCTGTTTCTCTCACACTCTCTCACTGTAAATTACCACGCTGTTTCTCTCACTCTCTTGCTGTAAATGGTCTGCTCCTCTCGCACTCTGTCGCTGTAAATGACCACGCTCTTTCTCTCACACACTCTCACTGTAAATGACCATGCTGTTTCTCTCTCACTCTCTCAATGTAAATGGACCACTCCTCTCACACTCTGTCGCTGCAAATGGCCCGCTCCTCTCACACTCAGTCGCTGTAAATGGACCCGCTGTTTCTCTCACACACTCTCACTGTAAATGACCACGCTGTTTCTCTCTCACTGTAAATGGCCTGCTCCTCTTACACTCTCTCACTGTAAACGATCATGCTGTTTCTCTCACACTCTCTCACTGTAAATGATCTTGCTGTTTCTCTCACACTCTCTCACTGTAAATGACCACACTGTTTCTCTCACACACTCTCACTGCAAATGACCACGCTGTTTCTCTCACACTCTCTCACTGTAAATGATCTTGCTGTTTCTCTCACACTCTCTCACTGTAAATGACCACACTGTTTCTCTCACACACTCTCACTGCAAATGACCACGCTGTTTCTCTCACACTCTCTCACTGTAAATGACCATGCTGTTTCTCTCACACACTCTCACTGTAAATGATCATGCTGTTTCTCTCACACTCTCTCACTGTAAATGACCACGCTGTTTCTCTCACACACTCTCGCTGTAAATGACCTCCCAGTTCCCTCCCACAAAAAGCTGTTGAAGCTAAGCCAGTTGAAAATTTCAAAACTGACTGTTATAGCTTTTTTATTAGACAAAGTAATTAAGCATTATGGAACCAAGACAGTAAGTTGAATTAAGATACACATCAACTAGGATCTATTTGAATGGCAGAACAAGCTCAAGGGACTGAATGGCCTACTCTTGTTTCTATGCTGCTCCCAGTGGCTAGAGTTTGACTATTTTGATTATGCAGGGTTCCTGGATGTGGGAAGCTTATTCATCCACACCATTCAATATTTTAATATTAATTAGAAACTTAGAAACAGAGGGGATTATAGGCAAACTGCTCAGGAGAGAGGAGATCAAAGTGATAAAGCACAGGCCTGCCTCATTAGTCTAATGTAGATAGCTACAGATAATACAGCCTGAAGGGAGCTGGAGGATGTTCAACTTGCAAACAATGCTCAAGAGCTTGAGAGACAGGAAGAGTCCTCCTTCCTCACCTTGTAAACAATTGAATAGGGCACCATATCCTGAGAGAGAGTGTTCAAATATCCAGCAGGACATGGGTGGTCAGGAAGCAGGTAATGTGTCAAACTGCTCAAGGAGGAGAGTGGGGCCTTTGTAACTCTACCTGGGTGAGACAAGATGATTGAAGATGCTGTGTATTATGGTTTCAATTTCTGTCTGTTTAATCCACAGATAAACCTATTCAGTATGCTCACAGCTCATTTGAAAATGATGTCGCAAAACTGTCCATACAAGATGCTTTGCCAGAAGATGATGCTATTTATACGTGTGTAGCAGAGAACAAATGTGGAAGAATATCTTGCTGTGCTAAAGTGACAGTAAAAGGTAAGACAATCTTTAAAAATTAAAATGTTAAAAGTTTTGGTAAAGATTATAATCTCATGAACTACTTCACCTAAGAATTCCACATGATACTATGATAGACCATCATCCTATTATTCAACTCACTTCATTATTTCAACCTAGCTCAAACCTTGGTCCAGAAATTTCTGGACTATGACAACTTCCCTTGTCCTTTAGCTCAAGAAACTTTTGCTTTGCAAGTTTCTGGAAGTGTGAGCTGATTACATGACCAAACAGTTATCAAGAACCTTGGTGAATGGTGGAACCAGCAGATTCTGGTGATTCACAATTCATGGGGTAGCTCTGTCTTGCCAAGAGTTGCTGAATGATTTGCACGCGAATAATGTCATGTGCATTAAACTTGCTATTGTTTTGGCAGAAAATTCTGGCCTAATTTGTCCATGAAGTTAAGCAATGAGTATTTTGTACAGTTTATTTATGCAAGCAAAGTCAAATTTTGAATAAGAATTACACCACTCTCCACCTTGGGGTCCTCAGTTGCTTAAGTTGAGAGTAGAAATAGGTAACTCATTCAAACTCATTCACATTAGTCACAATTAATTGTGTGAGTGTAGTATTGGAATGTTAATGTATAATTGTTTTGATTTTCCTTGTGGAGAAAAGCCTAATTTGAGTTGGTATTTATGCAAGATATAAATAAGTAAAATCAGAAACTTAGTTCACAAGAAGTCACAAGGAAAAACATGCATTCCGCTACTGTATGGTAAACACAATGCAGTTGACTATAGCACACCACTGGTTGACCCTTCCTTTTTTATATAAATTTCTTACAGCCTTGCTCTTAGTTTTCCTTGTTTACTCATTAATTTAAACATATAAATATTTCCAGAAGTCCACGAATTGCAGCAGTAGCAGATGCAAACTAAGCTTACTCCCAAACTTACCAAAGACCATATTTAGAATTCCTTGCATGCTTTGTCTTAGTTGTAAAGCTCACTAACTTAATGTGCACTTTTATACAAACTTTCAAAAACACATCCCACTGATTAAGCTCAAAGCGTTAAACATTTTATAGTGTAGATTAAAAAAAACACCTTGTTTATCATTTAACTTATTTTTTAAACTTATTTATGGTTGTGTTTTCTGGTAGCCTGGTTGCACTTCAAATCTCTCCCAAGGGTTCTCAGAATGCCAGCACTTTCCCACATGACGTTTCAATCATTTCTTTTTATGTAGCCACTCTGTGTGCCCAGATACTCTCTTATTGTTCCTCATAGCTCATTAGTTTCTCGTCTTTTAGAGCAACATAGTCCATGTTCTAAAACATGCAGCATTTTTAAAAAATTATTTTTCTCCAATAAAATTTGATAATGAATAGTGCGCCAAATCTATCAGCCTATTGGTATGCAAAGATTTATCTAATAGTGATCAGAATCTGATTGAGTTCAATATTGTGCTTGAAAGGGAGAGACAAGAAACAACACTTGAGATTCTAGAAATAAAAACAGGAAATGCTGGAAAAACTCAGCAGATCAGGCAGCATCTGTGCAGACGGACTTCTATGGACTTGAAACGTTAACTCTGTTTCTCTCTCCAGAGACGCTGCCAGACCAGATTTCCAGCATCTGCAGTATTTTGCTTTTAACTGATATTCTAGATTTAGGTAAGGCAGACTTCAATGCATTGAGACATTGACTGCGAACGTTAAAATGAGCAAAACTGTGAATGGATAAATTGACAGAAAATCAAATCTATCTGCTCAGAGTCATTGGGCTGAATTTTCCCAGCATCACAGAGGCAGCTTTGGAGAGAGGGCAGGTGGCAAGCAAAATTCAATCGGCTTAATTGAACTGGCTCTGCGACATATTCCTACCTGCCTGGCAGCAACAGGTAGCCAATTAGGGCACTTAATAGAGCAACTAGCTTCTATTGTGGAAATGGATTGAAATCTTTCCAACTGCGCATGGGACCCCCTACGGTGTTAAGAGACTGGAAATGGAGCTGAGGCAGCTACAGAGTGAGAAGTCCAAGCTGCGCACTATGTGAGGCCTTTTATAATGTTGCCAGCATTAAATCGCAGTGCTCAGATAAGCATTGCAACCAGTTCATGGAGGCTGATGTCTCTGATAACATAGTTCTTGCTGCAATGACAGCCGTTCCCTTCCTATTGAACGTGTCTCCATGGTGCCGCTGCCAGTCCTGCTGCTGCCCCCCGGCAATGTCCACACTGCAAAGGTGGCTGGCACTGAATGGACCTCTTGATGCTAAATTGAACGGACCTTCTGACACAGAATTGGATGGAGGCCCCAGAGGCAGCCTTTTAATTGCTCGCCTCTGGGATGATTGCATCCAATACCCCACCACAGCCACTCCTGGTTCCTGACCCGGATTTGTGACCAATATTGAGATCACCACCCACCCGTGAAAATTCAGCCCATTGGGTTGGAAACACTCAGACAGATAAGGGAGGTGGAAAAGGGTCTGGACAGTTTGCTCCAGACCTCAGTCACACTTGTAGGGAGGTGTAGTTTCCAAATGGGGTTGGAGTGACTGGTAGTTGGGGAACCCAGCTGCGATAGAGAAAGAAGATCATCGGACACTGAACCTAGCAAACAGGTACAATGTACTTGCTAACTGTAAGGATAAGGATATAGCATGTCGGAAGGGCAGCCAGAAGGCTGCCTATGGCACCTTGGAGCAGGGACTCCCCAAAGAGCGTAGGATGAGGACCGGGCTGGGACCTTGACCCTGGCAGAAAGGATAAACAGGGCAGTCATGAGGACTTTAACCTAAGAAATTTGGGAGGTAGTGGGGGCAGGCTCAAATGGAAAAGAGAGTATAGATAATACTTCGAAAACAAACTAAAGAGATTATAGAAAGTCAGAAATCGTGCTTTAGGCAGTACAGGGAAAAGCAAAAATAAAGGATGTAAAATAATTAAACCAGGAGAGAGAAATAAGGAGAGAGCAAGAGGACAAGTTAGGCTGTGTGGCCCCAAGAAGCATTAATTACACAAGTGCACAGAGCATAAGGAATAAACTGAATGAATGGCAGGCGCATATTCAACTTGTTGAGTATGGCATAGCAGCCCCTATTGATACAGGGCTGTAGGACAATCAGTACTGGGAACTAAATATACCAGGTTATAAGATCTGTATGAAAGTAGGGAAAAGGGTAATGGAGGAGGAGTAGCCTTAGTGATTAAGGATGAATAAAAGCAAAATATTATGGATGCTGGAGATCTGAAATATAAACAGAAAGTGCTGAAAAAATTTAGCAGGCCCGGCAGCATCTGGGAGAGAGAAACAAGAGTTAATGTTTTGAGTCCAATATGACTCTTCTTCAGAGCTCAGTTCCAAAGAAGCCATATTGGATTCGAAACTTTAACTCTTGCTTCTCTCCCCACAGATGCTACCAGATCTATTGAGGTTTTCAGCACTTGCTGTTTTGATTAAGGATAAAATCATTTCAATGATAACTCGAGGGCACAACAAGAGGAAAACAGCCAGCCAAGACTTTGTGTAGAACTGTGAAATAGAAAAAGATTTAAGACTGTAGATAGAGTTGTGTATCAGCACCTTAGCAGTAGCTGTGAAGTGATAGATTTTATAAATGCCAAGACTCCACAAGTATGTCATAAAGCGAGGGGAGGTTTTAAAGGGGGACTTTAACTTTCATCTAGATTGGGATAAGCAGACTAGCACATGTCAGAGAGGTCGTGAGTCTCTTGAGTTTTTTCAAAATAGTTTTCGGCAACAGTATGTCCTAAATCCAACAAGGGGGCAGGCCATATTAGATTTAGTAATGAGTAACAATTCAGATTTAGTTAATAGGCATTTATCTAATAGCAATCATAATATCCAGATCTAGCTGGACCATATAAAACACAACTGGATCTTGCTCATTTTTTGCATTTCTTCACATGCACACACTTATTGGGGAATAGTGGGGAAGTGCTGTTTATCAGCCCATTCAACTGCATCAGGAATGTTCCTTCTGTGGCTAACAAGTCCTGGTGTGGGACTTGAACCTGGAGCTTTTGTTCCAGAGGTAGGGATGCTACCATTGCACCACAAGACCTCCTGCCCTTGACTATAAAACTGCTTACTATTAAAGGATCACACTGGAATGCAAAGCTAACCCCACCACCACCCGCCAGTTTCTTTTTTCCACTGCAAACTGTCATCTTAAATCTCTCTCCTCCTCTCCTCCACCCTCACCTCCAACAAGCCTGAGCAGCTCATGGATTTCTTTGTCACTAAGATGGAGATCATCTGATCAGTAGCCTCTGCCACATTCCTTCCTTCCACTAGCCCGCTGGGCCTAACTTCCTCTAAAGCTACCTCCCTGCCCTAGCGCGGAACTCACATTCTTCTTTCGTTTTTCTCCTAGCTCCCCTCATTCCCTCTATGAGCTCATCTTGTCCATGAGACCCATCTGCTGCTCTCTAGACCCTATTCCTACTAAACTACTGATTGTCCAACTTCCCTTCCTGGCTGCCATGTGAGCTAATATTGTTAATGGTCTTTCTCCTCAGGTTGGTTCCTCCTTCAAATCTACCATCATCACCCTTCTTCTCAAAAAACAACCCTTGACCCCTCTTTCCTTGCAAACTACTGCCCCATCTCCAAGCTCCCTTTCCTCTCCAAAGTCCTTGAATATGTTGTTCCCGCTCAAACTCTTGTCGATCTTTCCCAGAACTCGATGTTTGAATCCCTCTAATCAGGTTTTCGCCCCTGCCACAGTACTTATCAAAGCCACAAATGATATCTTATGTGGCTGGAGCAGTAGTAAGCTATCCCTCTCGTCCTTCTCAATCTGTCTGCAGCCTTTGACACTATTGATCACACCATCCTCCTCCAAAGCCTGATGTCCAGCATGGTGGGACTGCATTCATCTTGTTCCATTCTTATCTATCTAATCATAGCCAGAGAATCACCTGGAATGGCTTCTCTTCCCACTACTGCACCATTACCTCTGGTGTGCTCAATGGGAAGTAATAAAAGTAACAAATTCTGATGCAATGAACTGTGATTCATTATCGAGACCACTTCCTCTGGAATTCATAGGAAACAAATAAATTCCAACTCATTTCATTGAATTCGGTAATGGCTCCTTGGAATGTAGGAAAAAGCACAACCATTTTATACCATGATTTCCAAAAGGGTCTATAAATTTCTGCACATCAATGTTATACGTCCAGTTTTTGAGCACATTTTGCATTTGCACTAATACTTAAAAGTTTTGTTCCTTTCACACAACTTTCTTCTTTTCATGTTTTTGCAAATTCAAGCCTCTTCACAGAGTTTATATCCGTAGGCATGTCTTTTTGAAAGCAGCAACTTATTTAAGCACTGGTGGACTTGCTTTTCCAGGAAGCTTCTGTGTCTTATTATTTGTCATTTGCATGAGGAAATTTCGTGAGTATATGTAAAAGCCAGATCTTTTTGACAAGAGCTTCTTTTGATAAATTTGTCCACAAACAATCTCACAAGGAGTATCATTTTAAAAAGTGACAAACTAAATAGTTAACTGCTGCAAAGCAACAGTGATGCTGATTTCACAGACAGTGACGAAGAGATGGCACTCGCTGTTGACCTTGAAGAAACCTGCCAAAAAAAATCTGGTGATCTCTGTGGTATGTAGTTTCCTTTCCCAATGTAAGTTTGAATCTGCCGCCAAGTCAAAGAGGTGCCACATGCCAGCAATACTGATAACATCGAGCGGGTTAAGCAGCCAATCACATTGAAATATTCTCAGACAGCAAACCAGGAAGTAAAATACAATGAATATTTAACTTTAATTAAAACTTTATAGCGAGCAAGATAAATGATTGGGACATGCACATGGGATAAGGTAGAAACTGAAATATCAAGAACAAACCTTTTTCTTATAAAAATATTTATTTTAAAAGGATGCAAATTTTTGATCATTATGGAGAAATTTGACATTCCACAATGTAAATTTAGTTTTTCATGGACAATAAGCTTGTCAGCAATAATTATGAACTTAGTACGCCATTAAAAACCCAGTTACAACTCTTTCAAAATGGCGTAACATTTTCAAGGATTTTTACATCAAGACTTATAGCATAAAGGGCAGATTTTCATCAGTTCAGTGATTTCTAGTTGATTGCAGACCAAGAGATATTGGGGGTCTTCAAAAGCGTAGAATTACTGATGGCAAATTCTAGATCTGCGCTGTTAAACGTGCGAATGTGTACTCCAGGGGCCAGATTTTCCTTTCCGGCTTGTGAAGAGCAAGTCGGGCCTTTTTGCGGCTTCCAAAACACACACTTGACTTAAGACTGATTTTGTCTGGGATTTTCATGATTTCAAGCAAGGGGTACATTCCATATGCAGCTTACTAGTCACAATTGGGTGTGGCCTCGCATTCAGGGAGGAAGAGGTCAGGGACAGAGGTAGGTGCTTCCCGTCCTCTGCTCAATAAAAGGAAAACAAATGGAACCAAAGTAAAAAATCTGCCTGGAGACAGCCCTGCCACACTACTGAAGGTTACCAGTGACCCTTGCACTGTAAGTACTGTGAAGTTTGATGTTGATGAAAATACTGGCCCGAATCTCCCAAGCAGCGGCAATGACAAGCGGATTGCTGCTGCACTCGCTGCCGCGCTTTTCTTCTGAGGTCTTCCAATCCCAGCTTTCACAGAAATCCGTAGCGCAATGTGCCTTGGGGAACTTCATTGGAGCGGAATAGAGTCAGGGGAAGACAGGAAACAGCCCCTTTTTACAGCACCATACGGTAGGTTTAAATGTCCAGTCTTTGACTGCGAGTGGATGGATGAGTGGATGTATGAATGAATGGGTGAGTGGATAGGGGGTTGACGTGGGTAAGTGGGTAGTGGTGAGGTGGGTAAGTGGGTGAGGTGAGTAAGTGAATAGGTAGGTGAGGTGGGTAGGTGGGTAAGAGCGTAGTCAGGTCAGGTCGGGAAGATAGTCAGGGGGTCAGGAGAGTAGTCGGGAGAGGTAATCAGGTCTGTCGGGAGGGTAGTTGGGAGGAGTAATCACGCCTGGTCAGGAGGTAGTCAAGTGGTTGGGGGTGTGACCGGGTCTGGTCGGGGGATAGTCAGGTGGTTGGGAGGGTTAGTCGGGATGGTGGAGGAGTTGGGTCGGGGAGTAAGTTGGGCCAGGGGTAGTCAGGTGGTCAGAAGGGGTAGTCGGTTGGTCGGGGGTTAGTTGTGTGGTAGTCAGGTGGTCGGGAGGGGTAGTTGGGTTTCGGGGGGATGGGTCGGGTTGTGGGGTTGTCGATTGGTCGGGTTGGGCGGAGTGATGATTGGGGGTCAGCTCTGTAGTTACCCAGGTGTTAGACTAGGTTTTAATCTGTCTAACATTTCCTGGGGATAAGTATCACAGAACTGTCTGAAGTCTCTAATCATAGCTCAGAATCGGAGACATTCGCGGAGAGTGCCGGAGAGCAGGGGGATTGCCCATCAGATGTTTAAACTTCCCAGGCAATTCCCACATAGGTCCACACATCAGAATTTCCACAGGGTCCCAATGTGCATCTTCAGTTGTAAGTCTGGCCTCCAACAGTCCAGAGATGCGAAGATTTGGCCCATGGTTTCCATCTGTGAGCTGGCCCATTGACTGCATACCCTTAGCTAAAGCAACAAGTATTGATGTGCTCACTGTTCTAAGCCAACTCTACCCTTTGAGAAGCCGGCTGCACCAGTCATTTGTTGCTCACCCCTGAAAGTCTCTGACTATAAAGAAACATCATGCAGCAGCACACATAGCTCTACAAGTTGCCACAACAGCACAATTCACCTGCTCCACCCCTCACTCCCACTCAGACCATCTCACATCCTCAACACCCATCTCAATGCATTCCCCTTTGGAGGACGCAGCAAATTGAGCGCTCCGAGACCTACCTTCAGGACCACGCAAAGCAGACCACAAATACTCCTTGAAGCCTTTGGGACCTTACTCAATTTGTGACCTGGGACATGGTTGGCCACCCTGGCACTTGCATAGCAATGCTTAGGCCACCAAGCCTGTGCTGGGAAGCCCTTCCCTCCCATGCCACACACAGATCAGCACCTTCCCCTCACAACCATTAAATCCCATGAAGTTCAGGTGAAGGAAAGCCATGACAACCACTCATACTGAACCATGTGCCTCCTCTTCCCCTATTCTACAATGGCCCATGGCCAGAGTAGCCTGGGATGGAGCAGCACCCAGGTTCACTGAATTTGACTTGGAGATCCTGCTGCAGCTGGTGGAGGCCCACATGGGTGTCCTGCCCCCCATCGGGCTTCGGCTGCCTCCCACTACCACCAAGGTGGCCTGGCTCAAGATAGCTGAGGTGGCCAGCGCCTTGGGCCAGCACAGTGAAGCTGGATCCAGTGCTGTAAGCACTTCAGTGACATTTGGCACTCCAATAAGGTGAGTGAGACATTCCTATTGCCCGTGCAGCATGGCCTTGCTGTATGCAGCATGGCTGACATCATGTGGATGCAGGGCACATGAAGTGCTTCAGAAGTATGTGCCCATGGCCAAGGTAAAGCAAATAATGTAGATGTGAATGGAGGACATTGAGGAAGACACATTTGAGACATGCTGGACATCTGCCTCGATGAGCCTACTCATCACCCTTTCCCTCTTTTCCTTTCAGGAGAAGAGGGCTCACACCAGGGAGCTGGCCAAGAGCAGGGGTGGGATCCCAAATCTGAAAGAGGTCAGACTTGTGAAGGAGAGGGCAATTGCCATAACATGGATTCCACCATCAGAAGGTTTGGGTGACTGTGAGCTCCATCACTGGAGTCCGACCTTGGACATGAGGGCGAGGCACACGTGTCTGAGTGTGCACCATTACCACTTTCCAAGGCAGCAGACAGCAGCCCAGATATACACACTCCTGTGGGTTTAAGAGCGGGGAGCACTGAGTGAAGAGCACAGCACCAGTGTGCAGGAGGAGGTGTCAGAGGCAGAGATGTTTGTGCACAGTTCACCCTAGAGAGGGGAGAGCAGTCGCAGAGATGCTCCCAGTGCAGTGAGGAGCCTCAGGAGTCTCCCTTTGGGACTGGAGCATTTGGACCTGAAGTGGAATGTAAATGGCCATCCAGCTGAATTCCCTGAAGCTTGTGAGCTCATGCACAACCATTGGAGGAGTCCATCCTGGACATAATCTCAACATGTTTCGGGTTGGGGAGCACATGATAAGCAGCCATGAGAGAGAGAGAGAGAGGGAGAGTAGCCAGCCTCGTGATGATCCCCGTGCAGCAGCACATGCAGTGCATGCAAGAGGTCCAAGATCTCCAGTGCAGTAGCTCTGTAGCAGTATTGGGAGAGGAGCTATGGTCACGGAACAGGACTACCTCATGGGTGGCAGATTGGTGGCTAGAGGGGATGGCAGCTGCACCCTGGCATCACAGCCTGTCCAGCTGTCAAACACCACACCAAGAAATCAGAACAGGCGGCTGAGGGATCCATTCATTTTGAGGAAATCTCACTGTGCTCTGCTTCCTGAGCCCTTCAGCCAGATGCACCATCTGCTAGCCAGGTCCAAGCAAGGATGGCAGCCCCTGCAGAGATGTAGGTAGTGCAGTCGTAGTGAGGGATTCAACAGGTCCCTCCACAACAAGGCCAACCACTACGATCCCCATGGCCATATACCAAGAACGTCTGCAGCTGACCTCCATATCCTCCAAGGCAACAAGGGGAGCACTTGTGTAGGAGTGTTTGAGAGCAGAGGACACTGCGTCGATTAGTTCATTAATTGGGTCACTGTGGTGTTTAGATCGGTTAAATTGTATAGAGTAAGATAAAATTAAACAAAAAACGTTATCTGTGCAAAATGTTAACTATTTACAATATATTTGAGTATTTCTGTAATAAGACATTTGTTGAAGCTTTGCATGTTGCATTCATCAGGATAATCTCAAGAACACCAATGCCAGGGGAAGCAAGAACTTTATACTGTATGAGAAGAGAATGCTGATTGGTAGCGGTGTTGCCACGGAGAATGCACCAGTTAATGGTGACTGGCAGTTAACTTGTATTCCAGGGTAATGCTCTGGGAACCAGAGTTCAAATCCCACCAATCCCACCAGATGGTGAAATTTGAATTCAATAAAATTCTGGAATTAAAAATTCTGATGATGACCACGAAACCATTGCCGTTTGCTGTAAAAGCCAATCTGGTTTACTAATGTCCTTTAGGGAAGGCAATCTGACACCCTTACCTGGTCTGCCCTACATGTAACTCCAGACCCACAGCAATGTGATTGACTCTTAAATACCCTCTGAACAAGGGCAATTAGAGATGGGCAATAAATGCTGGCCTAGCCATTGCTGCCCACACCTCATGAACAAATCAATAAATACTCTGGGAGTTGCATGCTGTAGTGGCCCCAATCCAACCCCAAGAAGTTGAGGCATCCGAACTTCATCTTTTATAGGCCAATGTCCTGTTCAGTTAGTGTCTTTGTGTGAAGGTGGCTCTCGTGTCATCTTTGTGGCTAGATTTGTGGTCGATGAAGGGCCGTGAGGAACCATGCTTACAGGGGATAACACTTATTCTGGGGGGTCAGTCGGAATATTCATTCCAGCCCAGATGAACAAATCGTGGCAATAACCAGAGTAGCAGGTGCACATATGCAGGAGCTTCTTGTGGTGCTTACAGAGGAGTTGGATACTGTATGGGTATCCTTACTGTCACATGTATGCCAGACCACACCCTGGCTGAAGCCTGTAACCAAGGCAAATCCTGTCAGCCTCTGTGTCTGCAATGCAATGTCTATCTCGAACGAGATGATCTGCCCACTCTGGCAAAAAAGGGCATTGGTGACTTGATGGATGCACCTATGTGCTGCTGACTGTGAAATTCCCCAGAGGTCAGCTGCGGAAGCTTGGAATGACACGCTAGCGAGAAAATTGAGAGTTACAGTCACCTTCAAAGCCGCTGAGAGGGTATACCTCTGGCAGCCTTGGCTGCAGTTCTTGTTGCAGAAGGATGCAAAGCTCAGCCACCATCTCTCAGGACAGAGGTGACCTCCTCCAACATTACCACTCAGTCATGTTCCGGTGAGTCACCCTTTTCTTGTATACCCTTTCGGGTGGGTACTGCCTCATCATTCGATGTCTCCTTCTTACAGGCACTCGGCACTTAGGTTCCTCCTGCCCCGGACATGGAGGACAAGACATTTCAGGCTGCTGCTACGCCTGTGCCTCTATGTACTGAAGGTGGCTTGGCCCTGCACCCATGACAAAATGAAGGGGAGACCGGACTGCTGAAGATTCTTATGGATTGGGCAGAAAAGCGGCAGATGAAGTTCAGTGCAGAGAAATGTGGAGTGATTCATTTTGGCAGGAAGAATATGGAGATACAATATAAAATAAATGGAGAAACTCTAAAGGAGGTGCAGGAACAGAAGGACCTTGGTGTATATGAACATAAGTCATTGATGATGGCAGGACATGTTGAGAGAGCAGTTAATAAAGCATATAGTATCTTAGGCTTTATTAATAGGGGCATTGAGTACAAGAGTAAGGAGGTCATGTTGAACTTATATAGGATAATAGTAAGGCTTCATCTGGAGTACTGTGTCCAGTTCTGGGCGCCATACTTGAGGAAGGATGTAAAGACATTGGAGAGAGTACAGAGGAGATTCACAAGAATGATGTAGCTATGACGATAGATTGAAGCGGTTAGGACTGTTTTCCTTGGAGAAAAGAAAGTTGAGAGGAGATTTGATAAAGGTATTCAAGATCCTGAGGGGTATGAACAGGGTAAATAGTGAGAAACTGTTCCCACTCAAGGCAGCATCAAGAACGAGAGGGCACAGATTCAAAATAATTGGCAAAAGGAGTAAAAGTGATGTGAGGAAAAATTCTTTCACCCAAAGGATGGTTGGAGTCTGGGACGAACTTCCTGAGAGGGTGATGGAGGCAGGTTTGATCAAGGTATTCAAAAGGGAATTGGATTGCTATCTGAAACAAAAGAATATGCAAGGTTACAGGGATAAGGCAGGGGAGTGGGAATAGTTAGAATGCTTTTTCAGAGAGCCAGTGCAGACTCAATGGGCCAAATGGCCTCCTTCTGCACTATAAAGATTCTGTGATTCTTAGACTGCAGTGGAGATCCATTGAGATGGCAGGTCTGCAGCTGTTTTGAGTATGGCCTGAGACGCCTCCTTGTCCTTGCACCCCTCGGCAGAGAATCCCTTGGCTTGCAGATAGTCTTTGTAGCTTTAAAAGTTGAGATAAACACTGGCAGGAAGTAGCTCCACTCCTCCCACACTCTTCCTGGCCTGGCAGAAGTGACTATGCCTCGAATGAAGGGACATTGTTTTAAAGGTTTATAAAATGTGCAGAAGCGGAAGATGCCGCGTGTTAGGAAACACGATTTTCCTCTACCTTTTATTATGGTGACCCCGATGCCATCAGGGATGGGCACACATTTGGCACTTGAAGCCTCCCTGACCCGCGAAAAGGCCACATGTAAACAGTGTGGGGTTTGGAAGGCACAGGAAAATTGTTTTTCCTTCAAACAGACTATACTCTTCATTTTGCGAGCTGATTCCCACCTCCACAGGGAGACGAAAATTTGGTCCCAGAAGCTGCTTTCGCTTTCAGAGGAGTAATGATGGTGAAAGCTGCCTGTTTCACTGTCATTATTACTGCAAAATTCAGGACAGTGTAAGTGGAAACAGTATCCATTTCATTTTGGTTTGATATGTGAAATCTGACCCATTCTGCAATTATGGGACATTCCAGCCTTTCATGAGTCACCACCAATAACTTGAATTCAAAATATTTTTCCTTTGGTCTCATACATGCACTTTTTTTTAAATCAGGTCATGAACTTGGGGCCGATATTTGTTAAGAAAGCATTGACCCAACCATACAGTGCTCTGCAGCCTTTCCAAAATGTGACATGCTATGGTTGGATCATTTGAAAACAATATATTCACCATATTTTCACACATCTTTTTATCTTCACTCCCATGTTATAAACCAATGATAATTGAATAGGCTATTTCAATTCAGGTGCAGTTCTTGTCCAGTAATATTTGTTGTTAAGAACAGATAAACAAGGCAGTGAACTTAACAAAGACCGGGCTTTTACTGTTGCACAAGGTTTCCTACAAGTACTCAACCGCGGACCAACCTACCCTCTAATTATTTTTTGTCATGCATGGATGATTCGTTTATGTGCTTGATCTCTTTAAATTTTCCGCACAGCCACACATGTGGCATCTTAAAAAGGTCGACTTATGCGTGTCATGCGTGGGAACTTTTGGGTTGCCATTAGAGGGAACATTACCTCGGAATCTTCCAGAAGGAACCAGTGCTTCCCCTCCAGGTTGCTAGATGTTGCTTTTCGTGGCCACCAGATGGCAATAACCCTTATTCCTTTCTACTTATCAACAAATTACAGTTTTCGACCCATAACCTCTTGCCCGACACAGTCAGTGTGCCCAATACAGCAAATACTCGAGTGTCTTTTTTCTAGATGTCTTCCTATGCCTCTGTACTTATTAACAATAGGTACAGAAAAGTATTATAGGAGGAAGAAGCTGGCTCAGCCAAAGTATCTGTTGCTACCTATAGGGCAGAATATTGCACTCGTTGGGCAGGCACGCACCTGACTCAAATGAATGTAAAATGACGCATGATGATGTCGGGTGAGCGTTCTAACATTATCGCACACTTGTGCGATATTTCGGCCAGCGGGCAGGCAAAAAGGCCAAGCGGTCTTTGAATTTTTTGCGCAACCTCATCCACGGGCGGGACAAGGTTTCAATCAGAGATTTTTTTAAAAATAAGAATTTTTCAAACTAATTTCTAACATGTCCCTGCTCATGTGACATAGTTAATTGGCCAGCCAACGTGAAATCCACGTCGGGGCCCAATTGCAGGCGGTGGTTGGCTTTGCGACCACTCCCAGGCCCACCTGCCGCGCCCATCCGACAAGGGCAAAATTCTGCCCCTAGTGAAACACCTAAAAATCGAGGGAACTCAATGATGCGGAAGATTGGCACCAATTTGTAATAAGTATTAAGATCAATGATTAGAGCTGATACTATCAATCAAACAATTCTATGTGACATTTTGCATTTGCCATTGTGGATTACAGATCATTACTAGTATTTTACAGGAAAAAAAATGCAGTTGCACTGGCTCCAAGATGAACTAAATAATTTTCCTCAAGACGTGCATTAAATTTGAAGCATAATGTTAAATATCATCAGTTGTGCTAAAATATGACAGCACCAATTTAACCCAGAAACACATTACAAAGATTTAGTTCAGCCACCCACTTTTATTATGACCAGGCTAGTGTCAATAGTTGAGTTTAAGATAAACAGAAGTGTTAGGATTTTTCAATATAACATTTATTTTAATGTCATTGTTCAGGATTTATTCCAGTAAACTGAAAAAAAAACTAATTTTTCAGGTTATGTTTCAAGCATAGAAAAAATTACTTCAGTTTTTTTACTGAATATTTTACTGAAAGTAGGGCTCTATTTTGATTTTTGATCAGACATTGGTTCTAGTATTTACGTTTAACTCTATACCAGAGAAGTCTACAGACAGCAGCTTTTCGATCACTTCATAAATTTCTGTGCCAAAATGATAAAAACACTCATTGCTATGTTTATTTGTTATATATATATTAAGGGGGAAGGTGATGGCGTAGTGGTATTGTTGCTGGGCTAGTAATCCAGAGACCCAGAGTAATGCGCTGGGGACCTGGGTTCGAATCCTGCCACAGCAGATGGTGGAATTTGAATTCAATAAAAATCTGGAATTAAAATGATGACCATGGAACCATTGTTAATCGTAATTGTTAAAACCCCATCTGGTTCACTAATGCCCTTTAGGGAAGGAAATCTGTCATCCTTACCTGGTCTGACCTACATGTGACTCCAGACCCATAGCAATGCGGTTGACTCTGAAATGCCCTAGCAAGCCACTCAGTTATAACAAACTGCTACAAAGTCACAAAAAAGGAATGAAACCGACAGACCACCTTGCATCGAACTAGGCACCAGAAATGGCAATCTCAGCCCCGTCAACCCTGCAAAGTCCTCCTTACTAACGTCTGGGGGCTAGTACCAAAATTGGGAGAGGTGTCTCACAAACTAGTCAAGCAACAGCCTGACATAGCCATCCTCATGGAATCATACCTTACAGATAATGTCCCTGACATCACCATCCCTGGGTATGTCCTGTCCCACTGGCAGGACAGGCCCAACAGAGGTGGCAACACAGTGGTATACAGTCAGGAGGGAGTTGCCTTGGGAGTCCTCAACATCAATTCCAGACCCCATGAAATCTCATGGCATCAGGTCAAACATGGGCTAGGAAACCTCCTGCTGATTACCACGTACTCTGCTGATGAATCAGTGCTCCTCCATGTTGAACACCACTTGAGGGTGGCAAGGGTGCAGAATGTACTCTGGGTGGGGATGTACTCTGAAGGGGCTTGGAATGTACTCTGACTTCAATGTCCATCACCAAGAGTGGCTCAGTAACACCACTAAAGACTGAGCTGGCCTAAATGATTTAGCTGCTAGGCTGGGTCTGCGGCAGATGGTGAGGTAACCAACAAGAGGGAAAAACGTACTTGACCTCATCCTCGCCAACCTGCCTGCTGCGGATACGTCTGCCCATGACAATATCGGTAGGAGTGACCACCGCACAATCATTGTGGAGATGAAGTCCTGCTTTCACATTGAGGATACCCTCCATTGTGTTGTGTGGCACCACCACTGTGCTAAGTGGGATAGATTTCAAACAGATCTAGCAACTCAAGATGGGCATCCATGCGGTGGGCCATCAGCAGCAGCAGAATTGCACTCGAACACAATCTGTAACCTCATGGCCTGGCATATCCCCCACTCCACCATTACCATCAAGCCAGAGGATCAACCCTGGTTCAATGAAGAGCGCAAAAGGGCATGCCTGGAGCAGCACCAGGCATACCTTAAAATGAGGTGTCAACATGGTGAAGCTATAACACAGGATTACTTGTGTGCCAAACAGCATAAGCAGCAAGTGATAGACAGGGCTAAGCGATCGCACAACCAACAGATCAGGTCTAAGCTCTGTAATCCTGCCACATCCAATCGTGAATGGGGTGGACAATTAAACAACTCACTGGAGGAGGAGGCTCCACACATATCCCTATCCTCAATTATGGTGGAGCCCAGCACATCAGTGCAGTTGCTACAATCTTCAGCCACAAGTGCCAAGTGGATGATCCAGCTCGGCCTCCTCCGGAGGTCCATAAGACCATAAGACATAGGAGCAGAAATTAGGCCATTCAGCCCATCGAGTCTGCTCCGCCATTCAATCATGACTGATAAGTTTCTCAACCACATTCTCCCGCCTTCTCCCCGTAACCTTTGATCCTCTTACCAATCAAGAACCTATCTATCTCGGTCTTAAATACACTCAATGACCTGGCCTCCACAGCCTTCTGTGGCAATGAATTCCATACATTCACCACTCTCTGGCTAAAGAAGTTTCTCCTCATCTCTGTTCTAAAAGGTCTTCCCTTTACCCTGAGGCTGTGCCCTCGGGTCCTAGTCTCTCCCACTAATAGAAACATCTTCCCCACGTCCACTCTATCCAGGCCTCTCAGTATTCTGTAAGTTTCAATCAGATCCCCCCTCATCCTTCTAAACTCCATCGAGTATAGACCCAGAGTCCTCAAACGTTCCTCATATGTTAAGCCTTTCACTCCTGGGATCATTCTCGTGAACCTCCTCTGGACCCTCTCCAGGGCCAGCACATCCTTCCTGAGATACGGGGCCCAAAATTGCTCACAATATTCTAAATGTGGTCTGACCAGAGCCTTATAAAGACTCAGCAGCACATCCATGCTTTTATATTCTAGTCCTCTCGATATAAATGCCAACATTGCATTTGCCTTCCTAACTACCGACTCAACCTGCAAGTTAACCTTAAGAGAATCCTGGACTAGGACTCCCAAGTCCCTTTGCACTCCAGACTTCTGAATTCTCTCCCCATTTAGAAAACAGTCTATGCCTCTATTCTTCCTACCAAAGTGCATGACCTCACACTTCTCCACGTTGTATTCCATTTGCCACTTCTTTGCCCATTCTCCTAACCTGTCCAAATCCTTCTGCAGCCTCCCCGCCTCCTCAATACTACCTGTCCCTCCACCTATCTTTGTATCATCTGCAAACTTAGCCAGGATGCCCTCAGTTCCTTCATCTAGATCATTAATGTATAAAGTAAAAAGTTATGGTCCCAACACTGACCCCTGCGGAACTCCACTAGTCACCGGCCGCCATCCTGAGAAGGACCCCCTTATCCCCACTCTCTGCCTCCTGCCAGACAGCCAATCTTCTATCCAAGCTAGTACCTTGCCTCTAACACCATGGGCTCTTATATTACTGAGCAGCCTCCTGTGCGGCACCTTGTCAAAGGCCTTCTGGAAGTCCAAGTAGATAACATCCATTGGCTCTCCTTTGTCTAACCTACTCATTACCTCCTCAAAGAATTCTAACAGATTTGTCAGGCATGACCTCCCCTTGATGAAACCATGCTGACTTTGCCCGATTTTACCATGCACTTCCAAGTATTCTGAAATCTCATCCTTAATAATGGATTCTAAAATCTTACCAACGACCGAGGTCAGGCTAATCAGCCTGAAATTTCCTGTCTTTTGCCTCACTCCCTTCTTAAACAGGGGGGTTACATTAGCGATTTTCCAGTCCTCAGGGACCCTCCCTGACTCCAGTGATTCCTGAAAGATTGCCACTAACGCTTCCACTATCTCTTCAGCTATCTCCTTCAGAACTCTGGTGTGTAATCCATCTGGTCCAGGTGATTTATCCACCTTCAGACCATTCAGTTTTCCTAGTACCTTCTCCTTGGTAATGGCCACCATACTCACCTCTGCCCCCCGCCTCTCTTGAACTTTGGGGATGTCACTCGTGTCTTCCACTGTGAAGACTGACGCAAAGTACCTATTCAGTTCCTCCGCCATTTCTTTGTTCCCCACTACTACTACTTCTCCAGCGTCATTTTCCAGCGGCCCAATGTCCACTTTTGCCTCTCTCTTACCCTTTATATATCTAAAAAAAAAACCCAGCATCATAGGTGCCAGTCTTCAGCCAATTCGATTCACTCCACGAAATATCAAGAAACAGCTGACGGCACTGCATACAGCAAAGGCCCTGACAATATTCCGGCAATAGTACTGAAGATTTGTGCCCCAGTACTTGCCGCGACCCTAGCCAAGCTGTTCCAGGATAGCTACAACACTGGCATCTACCTGGCTATGTGGAAAATTGACCAGGTATATCCTGTTCACAAAAAGGAGGACAAATCCAACCCAGCCAATTACTGCCCCATCAGTCTATTCTGCATCATCAGTAAAGTAATGGAAGGGGTCATCAACAGTGCTATCAAGCAGCACTTGCTTAGCAATAACCTGCTCGCTGACGGTCAGTTTGGGTTCCGCCAGGGCAACTCAGCTCCTGACCTCATTATAGCCTTGGTTCAAACTTGGACAAAAGAGCTGAACTCCAGAGGTGAGGTGAGAGTGACTGCCCTTGACATCAAGGCTGCATTTGACAGGGTGTGGCATCAAGGAGCCCTGGCAAAACTGGAGTCAATGGGAATTATGGGGAAAACTCTCCACAGGTTGGAGTCATACCTAGCACAAAGGAAGATGGTTGTGGTTGTTGGAGATCAGTCATCTTAGCTCCAGGACATCACCACAGGAGTTCCTCAGGGTAGTGTCCTCAGCCCAACCATCTTCAGCTGCTTCATCAATGACCTTCCTTCCATCGTGAGTCAGAAGTGGGGATGTTCGCTGATGATTGCACGATGTTCATCACCACTCACGACTCTTCAGATACTGAAGTAGTCCATGTCCAAATGCAGCAAGACCTGGACAATATCCAGGCTTGGTCTGACAAGTGGCAAGTAACATTCGCGCCACACAAGTGTCAGGCAATGACCATCTCCAACAAGAGAGAATCCAACCATCACCCCTTGATGTTCAATGGCATTACCATCACTGAATCCCCCACTATCAACATTCTGGGAGTTACCATTGACCAGAAACTGAACTGGACTAGCCATATAAATACTGTGGCTACCAGAGCAGGTCAGAGGCTAGGAATCGTGCATCGGGTAACCCACCTCCTGATCCCCAAAGCCTGTCCACCATCTACAAGGCACAAGTCAGGAGTGTGATGGAATACTCCCCACTTGTCTGGATGAGTGCAGCTCCCACAACATTCAAGAAGCTTGACACCATCCAGAACAAAGCACCCCACTTGATTGGCACCACATCCAAAAACATTCACTTCCTCCAGCACTGACGCATAGTAGCAGCCACATGTACAAGATGCACTGCAGGAATTCACCAAGACTCCTTCAACAGCACCTTCAAAACCCACGACCATTACCATCTAGAAGGACAAGGGCAGCAGCTAGATGGGAACACCACCACCTGGAAGTTCCCCCCCAAGTCATTCACCATCCCTGACTTGAAAATATATCACCATTCCTTCAATGTCGCTGGGTCAAAATCCTGGAACTCCCTTCCTAACAGCACTGTGGATGTACCTATACCACATGGACTGCAGCAGTTCAAGAAGGCAGCTCACCACCACCTTCTCAAGGGCAACTAGGGATGGGCGATAAATGCTGGCCCAGCCAGCTAAGCCCATATTCCATGAGTGAAAAATAAAAAATATTATAAACCAGAATTAGGGGAATGTAGATATCTCAGATGGTTGTGGAGCTGGAGGAGCTTAGAGAAATGGGGAGGGTGATGTTATAGGGCATTGGTTACAGTTCAGTAGGCCTGAAGAAGTCATCATAGTCATGCATAGGTTAACTGTAACCTATGTATGACTCTTAGAACTGTTTACAAATATATAGTAAAGGGTACAAGCTAGGACTGTCTCCATGCTTGCACAGCTCTGTCCAACACTAGTCTGACCCTGGATGCAGGTCATGTGTTTTCTTACATCACTATGTGGGCGGTACTGTACTCAGCCCCACATTAACCCTATATGTGCCAGACCCTTATACTACCAAGTCTTTAACTAATGTATTTTAAGTGATTATAGTTTACCTTATGCCTTACATTGTTATTACTATCATACATTTACATTGTCATTACTAAGTTATCATCTTCCCCCTTCAAGTCCTTGAACTCAAAGGATCAGGTGGACTGGAGGCCTTATAACCCTTCCATATCCTGTTTGCACTACTATCGGAGGAATGTTATGTTCTGTTACTGCTGGTTCTTTCTGTAAGTTTGGAAGTTGTTCTGGCATCTGGGTATGTTTTCAACCTTTTCTTCCATTCTTTCGTGTTGAACCACACTTGGTCAGTTCAGCTGTTGCGCTGGTTGGTGGTTACTACCCTAACTCATTTCTTGTCGGGTGGACGAATATTACGCTTGCCTCCTTGTCATTTCTTTCACTTCTTCCGTCATCATGTGGGTCATGGTGATGCTAGAATGAGTCTTAGTGGTACACTCACCTCTGTGTTTTGCTGTGGGCAATGGATGACTGATATCAGGTTCCAGCATCTTTTGTGGCTTTGGCATGCTAGCTGGGAGTTGCAGTGTATGCTCGGTGGTTGCAGTGTTGACCTGCTGTACCATTGTCGGAGCTGGAGGTTCAGGCTCACCGGACTGCTTGTTGCCCTCTTTTACATCCTCCAGTGGAGGCATCGTGGTTACCTCCTGGGTGGTTGCCGGTCTGACCATTGAAGGTTTTCCAGCACCTCTAACCTTGCTCCACAAAGAAAGAAGACAGTTCAGAGCTGAAGCCCCAGTCAGGATACCCTTTTTTATTTGAGTACTCAGGAACTTAAGAGTTCTGTAGCTTAATGACAGTGGCTGTCTTGACATCTGCTGCTATTTTGAGGAGATCCAGGGCTACACAGGCTTCTCTGCTCAAGAGAGAGAAAGGCTGGTTACAGATGATGTACATCAGCTCAAAGATTTGTTTTCCGCCATACCTTAATGGTTCCAGAATCATGCCTATGACTGGAAGTTGGATTCCTCCAGTCCCAGAGAGCGGTTGTTCGAAGCCAGAGATCTTTTAGCCATGGCTCTTTGTCTGACAGGACTATTACGCTGGCTCCTGTGTCTAATTTAAAATTTGTTAAATGGCCATTGGCTGAAATGTCCATATTCCAAAATGAGAAACCAAGATCTTTGACCTCACCCAAAAAGCATGACTGTGTTTTCTGGGCTTGCAGTCTTAACCTCGTGGATGATCTTTGGGCCTTCTGCGCATTTCAGAGATTTTGTCTTGCACAGTTTGCCGTAGTGTCCAATCTTGTTATACTGAAAGCATTGGGCTAAAATTGCAGGACATTGATCTCAACTATGGGGCGGCTTTGCTTCACAGCGTTGGTATGGTCAATCTGCTGGCTGGTTCGGGCTTTCCCTAGCCTGGAGTGTCCCTGTGTTTTTGTTGCTTAATTAGCTGAACTGTGGGTTGCCTTCTGTACCATGGTTTACTTTCTCCCTTAAAATGGTTCTGTGCTGCTCACAGAGTTCTGACTGCCTTTCTGGATTGCCTTTTCCAGGGTTAGATCTTCCTTTGTTTGCATGAGGTCAGAGAGTGTGTCATCCACTACTCCTAACACTATTCTGTCTCTTCAGAGTTCAGATTTTAAATGTCCATATTCGCAACCTTCTGCCATCCTGTACAGATCATTGATGAATAAATCGACAGTTCTCCTGGCTGCTGGAGTCGCTTGTTAAATGTAGGTCTTTCAAGTATTTTATTGCTTTTTAGATCAAAATAAAGGTTGACATATTTCAGTACTTCTTCAAATTTAGCAGACGATTCATTAATTCACTGCCCTACAATAATGTCGTCTGTAGTCGGGCCAACCGAGAAAAGCAGTGTGTTAATCTGCTGTGCTTCTGACTTTTTGTCTAAACCTGAAGCAATGCTGTATCTTAGGAAACTTTTCCTCCAAAATTCCCAATTATGTGATTGATCTGGGCCCTGGATTAGTCTGAATTGATTTGGAAGTGTGGTGTTCTGATCCATGGTTAAATTTTTAAAAGTGTAGGTTCTGCTTTAAGAGTTTTCTAAATTTCAAGATGGCGTCGCTGTTCACTTGGAGACTAAGGGATTTCCCACACTTGCCAGCTTTGGAGGGCTCCGCTACAATGACGATCGCACTCAGCTGTAACAAAAATTTTCAACAATGGCTGCCTGGATCTATTGCCTGCAGAGTTCTCCTGCTTGGTGTTTTACTTTAAAGTCACAAATTTGTTGAATCCTGGCTTTTTTCCCCCCCTCAGCCGAGTTTAGAAGTCACGAGTCTCCCAGATTACTTAATTCATTTTTTTTTTCATTTCAGAGCGAGCTCAGATGCCATGTGTTCAGGGGCTGGCTTGGGGATTGGGTTTTAGCACTGGAATTTTTCAAACTGCACTTCTGACTCTGAATTATTTAAAGATTTCTCAGGATTCGATGTAGCCTGGGATTTTAAAAGATTCAGCTCACCCTTATTTGGACTGCTGACTCTACACTCTGGGATTTGAAACAGGAATTCCAAAGGAGATTTAACGGAGTCTTCTGATGCAGTAAGGAATTTTAAATTTCTGCCTTCAGCTGCCAAGCCTTTCTTTGGAGCTTTCCTAAGATACAGCATTGCTTCAGGTTTAGACAAAAAGTCAGAAGCTAAATTTTCCTTTGTGCTTCTGCTTCTGGAGCTGGTTTTCTGGTCAGAATGCTTTGTTACATTTTTTCTCAGTCTTCCAGCACTTCTGTTTTTCTCTGCATTTTCTGTGAAGTTTGGGGTTTTTCCACAAGCTGCCACCATGTTGTAGGGTGTTAGTTACAGTTCAGTAGGTCTGAAGAAGTCTTTGTAGTCATACATATGTTAACTGTAAGTCTGTATTGACTTTTAGAACTATTTACAAGTATATAGTATAGAAGCTGTCTCCATGTCTGCTGGTACACACAGCTCTGTCCAACACTAGGCTGACTCTGGGTGCAAGTCATGTGCTCTCTTACATCACTGTGTGGGCAAAACTGTACTCAGTCCCATCATTAACCCCACATGTGCCAGACCATTATACTACAGGTGAGACCATAGAAGGATTTGAAAACAAGGATCAGAATTTTAAAATCAAGATGTTGCCAGTGTAGCCAATGAGAGCACAGGGGTGATTGGTGTAAGTTAAGACACTTGTGGCACTGTTTTGGATGAGCTCAAGTTTTCAGAGGGTAAAATGTGGGAGCCCAACCACACATACTTTTAAATAGCCAAGTTGAAAGGTAACAAGGGCATGGATGAGGTTCAACAGCAGATGGGCTGAGACGGGCGATTTTAGGCCATGTTACAGAGGTGGAAATAGACAGTCTTACTGATGGCGCGAGAATATGGTTGGAAGCTCATCATGGGGTCAAATATAACACCAAGGTTGTGAACAGACTAGTTTAATCCCAGACTGTTGCCAGAGAGAAGCATGGAGTCGGAAGCTAGGGAATGGAGTTTGGAGCAGGAACTTAAAACAGTTTCTGTCTTTCCAATATTTAATTGGAGGAAATTTCAGCTCATCCAGTACTAGATACCAAATAAACAGTCTGAAAATTTAGCCACAATGGAAGAGTCAAGAGAGGTGGTGGTGAGGTAAAGCTGGGCATGGTCAGCATACGTGTGAAAACTAACACTGTACTTTCAGGTGGTGTTGCTGAGGGGCAGTATGTAGATGAGAAATTGGAGAGGGCCAAGGATAGATCCTTACGGAACATGAGAGGCAACAGTGTGGGAGCAGGAAGAGAACCCATTGCAAGTGATACTCTGGTTACAATTAGATAGATAAAAATGAAGCAGATGAGAGCAGTTCCTCCCAACTGGACAACAGTGGAGAGGTGTTGAAGGAGAATAATGTGAATAACTGAGTCAAAGACTGCAGACAGGTCAAGAAGGACAAGGAGGGAAGGTTTACCTTTGTCACAGTCACATAAGATGTCATTTGTGACTTTGATAAGAGATTTTTCTGTATAGCAGCAGGGACAGAAACCTGATTGTAGGGATTCAAACATGAAGTTCCAGGAAAGATGGACAAAGATTTGGGAGATGACAACACATTCAAGGACTTTGGAAGGGAAAAAGAGGTCGGAGATGGGGAGGTAGTTTGCAAGGACATTGGGGTGAAGGGGTATTTCTTTGAAGGAAGGGGTGATCATGGCAGATTTAAAGAAGAGGGGGGAAGCACCTTAGAGAGAACCGTTTACAACATTGGCTGACATGGGAATCAGGATGGGAAGTTGGGTGAGCAGTTTAGTGGGAATAGGATTGACAGACTGCAGGTAGGTCTCATGGAAAAGATGAGCTCAGAGAGGTCATTGGGAAAGATAAGAGAGAACCTAGAGAAATGTTCAAGCTCAGGGCTAGGAACTAACTTTAGACGAAATTTGGCCCAGTGGACTGGTGGAGGGAGGGACGCAGCAGAGGCAGCTGATCGGATGGTCTTGATCCTAGTGACAAAGAAGTCCATGAGCTCCTCACACTTATTGTTGGAAGTGAGGGTGGAGGGGACAGGGGGTTAAGAAGACAGTTTGCAGATGGCAACTTTGTACTTGCCTTGGAGCTGATTGGAAGCCAGTAGAAGATGCTGTTAGCGAAGTGAACAACATACCCTGCCAGCAAAAACGTGATGAGTTTTTAAAAAATAAACCATAACAAATACTTTTATAATTGTGCCAGTGTGTGAAATATGTGTGTATGTAGACATTTACACAGATATTGAAATAATATTTTAAACAAGTACTACTCTCAAAACTGAAAATCAATTTGAAAAAGTATTGAGAACATTAAACTAAAATATTTACCATAAAGATTAGCGGCAGTTTGGATATTCAAGCTTCTAGTGACAAACCTATTCTTCTGAATATGAGTTCCTTAGGAGTTAAATCCTTATGCTCACCACATAACATTTATTATCCTAGCTGCCAAGACTGCATTCAAATACCATAAATGGTAAGTATCAACTGCTGAGTAAGGGTGTTCTTCGGTCTTTCTAACATGGCTTTTCCAGTCATAAAATAACGTTTTCATTGAATTGTCAGCTGGTCCCATTGTTTGATGGACAAATGTTTTAAAATGAGGATGTATTTGGATTTCAAACACTGAGTTAACTTACCATAAGTGCCTGCTGTTTAACCCAAATAAGATTTTATTTCCGCAAGCATCAATAATTGAAAGTAACAGGATCTCCTGATACCATTGCTGTGCTGTAGGAGTTTGCTAAAGGCATTCTACTAGCATGATTTTAATGTGAAATGAAAATGCCATTGTCAGTGAATAACTTAAGATGCAGTATAGTCTCTATTATCACGCTGAACTATTTAACACTTTTGTTTTCATTTTTCAAATAAACATTTTTGTGATGCCTTGTCGGCGGCAATGATTCGAGGATGATGTCTACTCAAGGTCGTGAGTTTCACGTGACTGAAAAGGCCAATTCTCAACCAGCAGATCTTTGGGCACATAGGCCAGAATTTTCCCAAGTGTCAGTGGGGAACGTATCCCCACTGATTCTGAGAGCCCCACTGCCATTTTACACACTAACGAGCATTGATTGGCAGTAAGCAGGACTTCCGCCCCTCACTCGGGAGGGAGTCCCACCTTGAAGAGCTGCTGGCCAATCAGATTGGCCAACAGCTCTCCAGTTCCTCCAGGAACAGCGCTGCAGTGGCCGGAAGAGGCACTGCAAGAAGCTACCTGAGCCTAAGTCCAGGGAACTGGAGAAAAAGGTGTGTCGGGGTCCAGGTGGGGAGGGTAGGGTAGGCTTGGGAGTCTTGAGGGGGGCAGTCAGGGTCTTTGGGGATTGGCCGATGGGGATGGAGGTCCACGGGTCATCGGACATTAAGGGGAGGCCGCCCCAGTCAGAAGCGGGCTGATGGTGTTCCCCCCAACCACCCACTTCCCACACGAGATCTACCTCCTTTGTTTCTGGCTCTCCCGCCACCTCCCCTCACCCCCCCCCACCCCCCCCCACCCTCTACCCCGAGCTGTCATCCCTCCGCCAACCTAAAAATTGAGGCTGGGTGGGTAACGCCCTTAAGCGGCCATTAAGCGCAACTCACAAGTCCTGGACTGCTTACTCCCTCTCCTCATAGCACCTGGCTCCAACCCCCAGCCTGCCAAAGACACTGCTCTCTGCACAGAGGGGCTGACCAGTTCCCCTGCACGGTGCCCTCCCCCACCACCATCCCCTGCTGGCAGAAGTCTCACTACACTAGACAGTGAGAGGAGGTTGTCTGGCAGGCTTGCCAATACACCAAGCATTTCAGTGTTCATTGCCATCAGCATTCATCTGTACCCCTTGTTTCATTGAGGTCCTCATCTGAGCCCTCTGCATGACACTCTGGGGAACTGGCACACAAGCTATCCTCCACCACCCCCCTCCCCCCGCCACCCCCCGATGATCCCCCCTCCCCACACCCCCTACCCAGTTTGGCTGCAACCCACTTGTACCTTGTGACACGCCATGTGCTGGCTGTAAGTCTATTCAGAGGGATGGAGAGGAGAACAGGAGATTCATGGTCACACAATTTGCAATTTCCACTTGATGCCACATCTCCGGATCAGGGTGAGGAGGGAGTTGAAATGTAGCATAGGTCTGCCCAGGGTGATGATAAATGACAATCTTATTATCCTTTGCAACTCCTTTCTCACCCTCAGCCAGAGATGTGGCATCAAGTGGAAGCTGTATATGGTGCGACCATAGAACTCCTGCTGTCACACCATCATCCTGGACAGCCATGGGCGGCATATGCCTCTGGCCATGTAGTACGATCTGTCCAGGGGTCTCAGGAGCTGACTTTCTGGAGTCACCCCTCCAGTCTTCTGCCTCTCCCTGGTATTGTGGGTAAACTTCTATTGCAAGAGAAAGGGCAGAGTGTAGTGATTGTATGATGCTGTGCTATGTGATATGCCTGCCATAGCTGAATAGCTAAGCATATGTGGAGGCAGAGAGAGGTGGGTGTGAGGCTATCAGTATTTGTAGATGTATGTGGGTGAGGTGGAGTATGTATGCATTCCATGCGCCAGGGAGTGCTGCTGGGTCTGTGATGGGGGCTTGGTGTGTTGAGCTGTTAGTGTGCTGAGTATGGGATGTACTGTGATGGTGCATTCACTCACCTTGACCACTTGTGTGAGATCATTGTATTTTTTCCTGCACTGCTGCCGCATCTACGGTGCTCGACTTTAGGCATTCATTTCCCCTGGCTGATGTGCTCCCATCCCCTCTTCAGGCTTTTTTCCCACCCAGGGAAACATTGCCTCCTTCCTAGAGCCCACCTTAGTGACCAGAACATCTAGCGATGCCCCACTACACTGGGAAGCCCCCCAATTTTCCTGCTGCAACATCTTTCCAATGTTTCAAAATGATTTTCCATCATGATGACATCAGATGTACAACCTCCCTTTAATAAGCAGAGAGCGTTGAAGAGGAGCAGGCTGCCTGGAGAACATAGTCACCAAACAATGCTGTTGGATGCTCCTGCTGTGCGCAGAGGCCACAGGCAGCATAGAGAGCATGGAACAATGGCCCTACGGTACTATTATTCAAATGAGATGAATACTGCCACCCTCGATTTTGCAGGTCGCAAATCATGAACCCTGTGCCCAAAAACCAGTGCAGACCAAATTTGAGCCACTTTCCTCAAAAATAGCACCCTCTACTGAACCAGTCTAAATTTCCTACTTCCCACTTTATGGGTTAAGTAATGATCAATTATACAGCTAATTTGTCATCTGAGGCCAGATGCTCTGTAATGCCCCAAAACCAAATAATCGTTATAATAATGATGATTTCACAGAAATCAGTAACCTGGTGCCAACAGAGAAACTTCCTGAAAATGGTTAACGTGCACTGCAGACAGTGTGCAAGTTCTACAGCATGGGCCTTAGGGGCGGAGCTTTCATTTCTACACTCACCAGCCTAGCATTTACTGGCAAATAAAGTAAGAATTACGAGCTGATGAACACAGAATCTGATAACCAGAACCTCTGAAACTAATAAACCTATGGTTGCCTATTTTTAAGTTTCTAATAATAAAAGAAAGTGACTGTTCCTGACTGAGTTTCAATCAAAAAATTCAAACAAACAGGCTGATTTCAATAGGAAATGGTCAGTTTACAAGAATTTACTCTAAGCTGGAGCAAGGCAGAAGATGCATGATCTGACTCGATCACTTTTTATTACTTAGTTCTGCTTTTTGTAAGATTTGCAAATTGTTACTTGCCAATTCTAGAGAATGCCAGTGTCACATGGGCCTCAATTAGCAAAGGCCTGTGCTTAAAGCAATAGTCTAGGTGGCTCATCCAGATACCATTGCTTTGGCTGTGAATTCTACTGCTAAACAAGGATGGGAATTTTCTTCTGGGCATCAAGGAGATTTATTTAGAATTATATTTGCATTTCCAGGATTGGCGAGGTAGTCACTTATACAGTGCATAATTAACACAACCAAAATTGCAATATCTTAAAATCTGTATTTCTGATAATCTTAACCATATTCTCCAGCTTTTTCTTAACATCTTAATTGTACATTAAAAGCCACACATGTTTGACAATGGAAATATTACTGTGTGATCTAACTCAACTCCAGAGGCATTTAAAGCATTGACCTCCCATGAACAGGGGTGCAAATTGTTGGATTGATGAATGCTGTCAGCAGAAGAAGCCTTGATCTCTTTATGTCTATCTCCAGGCATCAGCTTGAGGAGATGGTTGAGTTGGAGAGTATTTTCCCAGCATTGACTCCTAGATTACAAAGATAGCTTTAGCAAACAACTCTGTAGCTATAATACAGAAACCTCAGAGCAACACCCTCTGACAGAAATCAGGAAAGAAAATCATCAGCTTTTACTCAAAATCAGTGGAGCGGCCATAACTCCTGCCTGAAGCTGGCATTCGGAGGCTTGAACAATTTTATAGTTTGGGCAACATTTACATGTAACCAGTAAAGTGCAGATAGCAAATGGCTTCTCCACCGCAGCTCCCTAGTTGCGGGAGGGCAGGGGAACTGACTGTATCCTACTTGAGGGAGAGGGGGAAGCTGGATTCCTGAAGGAATGAACGTGGGCCGGCCACAAGCCGTAGTAATTTTGTGGAGCCAGGAAGGGTAGTCCTGCACCTCCTATTTTCCCAAAATTAGAAGAAAAATGAGTTTGAAGCCTTGTTGTTTAGGAGCTATCAAGTGGTCACTTTAAGAACCAGTAGTTAGGCTGCTTGCCACCAAATACAAATATATCACAGTGCTGCTCTGTCTATTACAATCAAGGCCTTACAATGATGGAGGACATCGATTTATATAATTGCCTCATCCCTACCCGGGTGATTATTTGCCTTGGACATCCGAGAGCCTAACATGCTTTCCTCCCACACTCACCCCACAATTTTGAACTATTTTTCAGTTTCTTGGAAGTTGAAAATCGCCACTACAAATTTTTAAGATGCTACATCTGCATGAAAGGGTTATTGTGCCTAATATATTTTTACAAAATAGCTCGATGAATAAATAAATTGAAATATGTTGAAAGCATGCCCTGTATCTTAGGGCCCTACGGCAGGACAGAATTTTGGATGTTAAATTTCTAGTTTATTCTACAAAGCCACTTTGAAAAGCTGCAATGAGCATTTGTTGTTTTTTCTCTCCTTTTGGCTAAACCATCTAATTTATGCTACAGGCGGTTTGACCAATATCTGAGAGAAAAAGGTGCTATAGCTTGCATCCTGCCCTGATTTTTAAAAAATTCTCATCCTCCTTTTCAAAACCCTCCATGCCCTGGCTGCTCTCTATCTCTGCAATCTCCTCCAACCCTATAAATCTCAGAGGCACCTGCAATCGTCCAATTCCAGCCTCTTGAGCATCCCCAATTTTAATCACTCACCATTGGTGGCTGTGCCTTCAACTGCCGAGGCCCTAAACTTGGAAATTCCCTCCCTAAGTCTTTCTGCCTCTTTACCTCTCTTTTGTCCTTTAAGATGCTCCTTAAAACCTACCTCTTTGACAAAGCCTTTTGGTCATCTGCCATAGTTAATGCCTCCTTATGTGGCTCGGCATTAACTTTTGTTTAATAATACTCCTGTGAAGCACATTAAGTTTTATTGCATTAGAGGAACTATATAAATGCAAGTTGCGGTTGTTGTTGTTGCCCACCTTCAACTTTGGCCTTGGTTGTAACTAAACCTGAACAATGATTCTTTTCAACCTAGATGAAAGATGATGTTCTGAAAACCATTCTGCAACAGTTCATGCATGTACATTTATGATGAAGATTGTAATTTTTTTTCATTCAGAGATTTTCTGTAGACTGCAAGCCAGAAGAGTGAATGCTGCATCTTCTGTTTCGGGAGTTTTGAAATCATTTTTTGTTCAAGTGTTGTTTACTTTGCTTTCTGTTACCCATAATGGAAGTGGAAGCCAAACATGTGATTGTGTTATGTTGAGTGGATTTTAGTTTCCTACTCTAAACAAAATATAGATTGTTCCATCATGTCCTTATTTGGAGGGATAATGGGAGCCAGGCACTTCAATTAGATATTCTAAGTGATCACAATGGGCGGAATTATCCCAGATGTGCACTAAGTGCGGTAGCGGGTGTGAAAAGCGACATTTTAGCCACCAGCCGCAATGATGGGTTTTTGCGCCACATCATCCACTTCCCACTTCATTAATTATGCAGCCAGACAAATCATACCAACTCGCTGGAAGTGGCCTCTGAATCGCCAGCCAGACCGTTACCTCACCGCTTCCTCACGCCAGGTGCCATATCTAAATTTCAAACTCGCACACAGTTCTCAATGCTTGCAGCCCAAGACTGCTCCAGTGAAGACATGGCCCTGAAAGCCAAGAAGAGTTCAGTGATCCATCACTGGAATGCCTTTTGGAGGCCCACTGTGATGTCCTTCACTCCCACTCTAGCTGGAGGAGATTCTACAATCTCATCACTCTGACTTGGGAGGCGGTGGCAGTGGTGGTCAGTGTCAACGCTGTACAGAAGAGGTTGGCCATCCAGTGCAGTAAGAGGATGTATGATCTCATCCATGCTGCCAGGGTAAAGCAACCACTCCACAACGCTCTAAACACATACACTCACAAGGCCATCACACATTCACTGGCATCTCACTCACTGCCAGCTCAAGGGACATCACCACCCATTCTCACACACATTTCCTCACATGTCCATCTGGCCTCATCTCCTCTGGAAATTGCCTCCTCAGCCCTCACCATCTTGAGGCCATTTGCACAGATCAACATGTGCCCCCACACACACCCTGGGATACCCCCCTTCCCAGTACAGTCCTCGCCCTGCAGCCTCTTCCCTTGCCTGAGGCTACTTCTCTCCCTTCCCCAAGCAAGCCCTAGCCCTGCAGCCGTACAAAGCCTTACAGTCTGGTAAGTAGAGACCTTCCAGTGAGCCCCTTTAAAAGTGATGTGGTGCTACATGCGAAGCCTGGTGCTGATGACTGTGAGTGCTGCCCGAAGTGAGGTAGGCAAACAAAACTTGAAGTCCGGAACGAAGTGCAGCTTGCAAGGTGTACCTCGCTTATGTTCAGTTGTGAAACATGTTGGCACTCAATCACGCCGATGCGTCCAGGTGATCCAGTGTGGGGGAATGACTCCGGCAAGCAGAGCATATAATGAGATGCTAAAGTACTGAAATTAAGTTCCCGACATGCGGCGGCAGGGAACACAGCCTGCCATTGATGGGTGGAGCGGACGATCGCAAACTGGTTTCACGGCATCGTGAAACCAATTTTTGGTGGTCTTACCATATTGTCCACTCACACCCACCATGATGCTTGATGCCAATGGGGTTGGAAAATTCCGGCCCTTATTTTTAATGACCCCATGATTTCCTCCCAGATTACTCAAACTGTGGCAGCAGGAAATTTGTGTGCTCTTCCTGCCCGCCACATTGGGAGCTTGGAGGACATTCAGCAAGTGGAAAACATGCTATTCGGCAACATTACTAGGATGTTGATTTATTTAGACAGAAGGAATTGAGGGTTATTGTGAGATGAAAAAGCGATAGGCCTTTTGGGCCTTTATCATGTTTCCAGTTCCCAAAATATTATTTGTTCTTACAAAACCTCTAAAGAGGACCATGAGTGATTTTTTTTTTTTATTAATTGCTTTTGAACTTCCTCCTTGTAGACTTTCTAGAACTAACTCCATTCTCCTCTAAGACGGCACATGTATGATGACACCTTTCCTTTAATGAAGGTTAGTTCTGTACATTCATCTGTGAGATACTCCTTAGCCATCTATTCACATCCTTCACATCCAGACATTGGAAAAATAGCCTGCTCTTCAAATGTTGTATAAATATTCAAACAATAAACAAAATTAAACGATTCTATTCAAGTATCAACTGAAAATAATATTAAAGTACGCCCATACTGAGAAAAGTATGGAAAACAGATGAAAGCAAGACAAGCTCCATTTCAACTGGCATTAAAGAACCCCATCATGACGAAGAATAATTAATGAAAGTCAATATTTTCTGTTTTAAATATCCCTTTTCCTATGAGTGCCAATTGACTGATAACTCTTGTATATTGCTTTACATGTCCATTGCATTCCCATTCCTTGTATTGTATGAGCGTCCAGTCACATTCTTACGTATCTTGAAATCATCCATTAAGTGCACTGCAATGGTGAATGTTGTTCAGCCTGCTCTGGATTTTGAGTTTAGATCTAAATAGTGGCAATTATTACTGATAGAAGGGATGACAGCATCTCTATGAAATCAACTACTAAACTGGGTCTAGATGTGCCTACACCAAACTGAAGTGTGTGAAGCAGCTCTTCAGTGAACATTAGTCCAATCTAACCTCTGAAATTAATAAAGCACTACAGGGTGTAAATTGAATTATAGAATTTTGCAGTACAGAAGCAAGCATGTAGCCCATGAAATCTATTGTAGCTTTCTCCAATTACGTCATCTAGTCTTCCACTCACTAGCTTGCTCTTCATATTAGTCCTTGCTTTTCAAGCGGCAATGTAATTCTTTTACAAAGTATTTTATGGATTCTGTTTTAACAGTAGTTTGTCACAGAGAATGCTACTTTCTAATCATTGGGCGAAATCATCACAGATTTGCACTCAGTGCAGTAGCGAGCAGGTAAAACGATGTTTACCCGCCGGCCGCGATGGCAGGTTTTCACGCTGTATCATCCCAAACCTGCCATATTATTTATGCACTCCCAGGAAACACCCGTTTCCATGGTGGGTGGGCTCTCATTCGCCTGCCAGCCATCATCCTGCCACTGCATCACGCCGGGCGCCATATTTAAAGTCTAGCCACAAGCACACATCTCAATGCTTCCAGACCACCACTGCTGCACGGAAGACACGGTCCTGAAACTGATGAGGACTGCAGCCCCCAGGTTCAGCGACTTGTCCCTCAAGCGCCTTTTGGATGCCATAGAGGCCTGCTGGGATGTCTTCTACACCCACTCTGGCTGCAGGATGGGCAGCAACAACACTAATCCGGCTTGGGAGGCAGTGGCAGTGGTGGTCAGTGCCAATGCCCTTCAAAAGAGGACAGCCACCCAGTGCTGCAAGAGGATGAATGAGCTCCTCCATTCTGCCAGGGTAAGTCACTCTTCTCATCACTCTCAATTCACACACTCACAAACCCATCACACATCCAGAGGGCCCTCACTCACTGCCGGTTCAAGGGACATCACCATTCACTCTCTGACACTCACCGTCATTATCCTCACCCTGACCACTCACCTCCCACACAGACCAGGCATACTTATCATCTGGCCTAGTAGGTGTCCTGCTTACACTCTCTCCATCTCTATTCATGCAGGACAAGCTGGCTTACAACAAGAGGGAGAGGTCGCAGACCGGTGTCAAAATGCCCGAAATCAAGGCCCTAATGGACTTTAAAATCACAGCCATCCAGCTGACTGGTGATGATCTGGACCGGTCTTGTGCTGACAGTGAGGTCGGCAGTGCTCTACCAAGTGAGGACCCAGCAGTGCAACATCCATCAGACAACCATGCCGTGAGTGATGTGTCCTCTTTCACAGGCCACTGCCATGCGCTAATTATCTCTTCTTGCTTTCACAGGCACATCTGCCAAACAGCCAATGGAGTCCATGACCCAGGGCCTCCAATCAAGCCCCGAAGAAACATCTGAAGAGGAATCTGGAGGCACCCTCCCTGAAGTCCTGTCACAGCGCTCACCCACACCCTCCACCAGCACAGAGACACACACCTTGGTGGGACCTAGCTTTAGAGTAGCCCCAGGATCACAATCTGGTGAACACATTGCACCATCTGATCCACAGCAGGCGGAGTCAGGGACTTCCCAGGTTTCTGGCATTCAGAGGACTGCTGGAGGCCAGAAACCTGCTGAGTCCAAGTCAGTTGTCGAGCCTCTGGACTCGGTCATGTCACAGTTGCTGGAGCTGCAAAGGCAAGCTCGGGAATGTCAGGAAGAGATGTCTGCTGCACTCCTCACATTGCAAGGTATGATGGAGGACTTCTTCCGCCTTCACTCTGAGTGATAGCACCGGCATACCAAAGCACCAAGGTCAATGCTTGTAGAATGGCGGCCGCCATGGAAAGCTTGGTCTAGGACTTCGCTCCCATATTGCTGCATGGACTCAACTCCATTGAAGTGCCATAGTTGGCCTCCAACAGAGTCTACATGAGAGGGGTGCCGGGCAGTTATCTCACTCCAGCTACACTTGCTCCTCAACGAGTCAACCTGAGTCTCCCGGGCATTCACAGGGAGGAGTATCAGCAGGTGCACACTCCAGGCCCATCCATCCAGGTGACTCTGAGTGTCCGGCCCATCCAACGCCCCTCTTCCTGTGACCTCAGCAACACCATAGGCTGAGGAGTGTGCCAGTGCCACAGCGGACTCAACTCCATTGCAGATGCCATAGTTGGCCTCTAACAGTGTCTACGCAAGAGGGGTGCCAGACAGCTCAATCTCACTCCAGTTACCCCATTTTTTTGAATATTCATTCTTGGGATGTGGGCTTCGCTGGCTGTGCCAGCATTTATTGCCCATCCCTCGTTGCCTTTCAGAAGGTGATGGTGAGCTGCCTTTTTGAACCGCTGCAGTCCATGTGGTGTAGGCAGAGTGCTGTTAGGAAGGGAGTTCCAGGATTTTGACCCAGCAACAGTGAAGGAATGGCGATATATTTCCAAGTCAGGATGGTGAGTGACTTGGAGGGGAACTTACAGATGGTGGTGTTCCCATCTATCTGCTGCCATTGTTCTTCTAGATGGTAGTGGTTGTGAATTTGGAAGGTGCTGTCAAAGGAGCCTTGGTGAATTCCTGAAGTGCGTCTTGTACATGCGGCTGCTACTATGCGTCAGTGCTGGAGGAAGTGAATGTTCTTGGATGTGGTGCCAATCAAGTGGGGTGCTTTGTTCTGGATGGTGTCAAGCTTCTTGAATATTGTGGGAGCTGCACTCATCCAGACAAGTGGGGAGTATTCCATCACACTCCTGACTTGTGCCTTGTAGATGGTGGACAGGCTTTGGGGATCAGGAGGTGGGTTTCCGATGCAGGATTCCTAGCCTCTGACCTGCTCTGGTAGCCACAGTATTTATATGGCTAGTCCAGTTCAGTTTCTGGTCAATGGTAACTCCCAGGATGTTGACAGTGGGGGATTCAGTGATGGTAATGCCATTGAACATCAAGATGGTATGCACTGTTGCTACTATGCGTTGGTGGTGAAGGGAGTGAATGTTTGTGGATGTGGTGCCAATCAAGTGGGCTGCTTTGTCCTGGATGGTGTCAAGCTTCTTGAGTGGTGTGGGAGCTGCACTCATCCAAACAAGTGGGGAGTATTCCATCACACTCCTGACTTGTACCTTGTAGATGTGGACAGGCTTTGGGGAGTCTAGAGGTGAGTTCAACTCCTGACCTCATTACAGCCTTAGTTCAAACATGGACAAACGAGCTGAACTCCAGAGGTGAGGTGAGAGTGACAGCATTTGACAGAGAGTGGCATCAAGGAGCCCTAGCAAAACTGAAGTCAATGGGAATCGGGGGAAATCTCTCCATTGGTTGGGGTCATACCTAACACAAAGGAAGGTGGTTGTGGTTGTTGGGGGTCAATCATCTCAGTTCCAGGACATCACTGCAGGAGTTCCTCAGGGTAGTGTCCTAGGCCCAACCATCTTCAGCTGCTTCATCGATGACCTTCCTTCGATCATAAGGTCAGAAGCGAGGATGTTCACTGATGATTGCACAATGTTCAGCACCATTCGTGACTCCTCAGATACTGAAGCAGTCCATGTCAAAATGCAGCAAGACCTGGACAATAGCCAGACTTGGGCTGACAAGTGGCAAGGAACACTCGCTCTAGACAAGTGTCACTGTATTGAAGTGGAAATATATCAATTTTCCTTCACTGTCACTGGATCAAAGTCCTGGAACTCCCTTCCTAATAGCACTGTGGGTGTATCTACACCACATGGACTGCAGCGGTTCAAGAAGGTAGTTCACCACTACCTTCTTGAGGGCAACCTGGAATGGGCAATAAATGCTAGCCCAGCCAACGAAGCCCACATCCTGTGAATGAATAAAAAAACCACACAAGATAAAGGCAGGTGTCTCAGCCTAGGGCCTCTTCCCTGTGCACTGTACATCCTTCAGACCAAAGTGATGATCCGGCCTCACACTCCCTGGAAACTCCTGCACCTCAGTGGTGCTTGTCATTGCTGCTAGAATGTTGTGGGCAGGCACCACAGAGTTCCATCATTCTCTCTGTGTGCTCTCAGCACCTTTAAGAAGGGGCTGGCCCCCATCTCTTCAGTACCTGAGACCACTGATGCTGTGCTCTTTAAGGGCTCAGGTGCTGAATATGGACAAAGGATCAGATGCTTCTACAGTTTCATGGCTGCACCTCCATGATATGACCCTAATCACGGAGCGCAAACGATCTGCCCTGTGCCAGATAGGAGTCATTCTCAGAGGCTACGTGAAGATCTATGGAGTGTCCTCACTGCATGTCGTCATCATTCTCCTGCACTCGAGCGATTATTAGGGCCTCCACTGCATCTCCATGACAGGAGCATTCTCACATAGGGTATTTGCGTTGCCATAAGCCAGACCGGAGTCAAACATTCATAGATGCGATGTGAGGATCTATGGTGTCTCCTCACTGCATGTCGTCATCATCTTCCACAAATCTAGCAGCTATGAGGGCCTGCCTCGTCTAGCCAGTGTGAGGGCCTCAACCCCGTCATCGTTGCTTCAGAGGACCTCCTCACCCTCATCCCCATCGGTGTCCTCCTCATCAGAGAAGACGTGCAGCTCCTTCATCTCCTCCTCAGCCAGCTCGTCTTCCCGTTGGAGTACCAGGTTGTAAAGGGTGCAGCAGATGACGACAATGCGTGACATCCTCTGCTGACTGTACTGCAGGGCTCCATCAGACCGGTCTAGGCACCGGAACCTCATCTTCAGCATCCCGAAGGGTCTGCTCCACCAAGTTGTGAGCTGCAGCTAGGGCCTCATTATAGCGTCGCTCTGCTGCAGTCTGAGGCCGCCACATGGGTGTCATCAGCCACGGCCTCTGTGGGTAGCCCTTGTCCCCAAGGAGCCAACCCTCTGTGGACTCTGGAAGACTCCAGGGATTCGCGAAGGACTCAGGATGTAGGCGTCGTGCACACTCCCTGGAAACCATGTGCACATCTGCAGGATGCGTTTCTAATGGTCGCACATTCAGCGAATGGAACCCCTTGCAGTTGATATAGTTTACTGTGTGTTGCGATGGAGATCTGAGACGTGAGTGCAGTCAATCACACCCTGCACCTGTGGGAAACCCAAGATCTAAGCGATTTCAATCGCTCTTGCATCCTGGCTGTCCTAGGCCCAGGCGAAATGCACAAAGTTGTGTGCCCTTGCAAAAATGGCATCTGTGACCTCATGGATGCATTTGTGGGTGGAGGCTTGTGAGATCCCACAGAGGTCACCTGTGGAGCCCTGAAAGGAGCTACAATCACTTTCACGGCCACTGACAGTGGATGCCCTCCATGTGTCCATGGCGCCAAATCCTGCAGCAGGTGGCAGATGTGACTGACCAGTTCCCTAGACATGCGCAGTCTTCGGCGACACTGGTTCTTGGTCACCTGCAGAAATGACAGGCGGCGTCTATAGACCCTGGGTGTCGCTGGGCACCAACCTGCCACCCCTTCATCCTGAGGTTGCTGCTCTTGCCTCTGCACAGCCAGGAGCCTCAGTCACTCTCTCCTCCGTCGTCTTTGCTCTCTGTAGACCATCAGGCATACAGCTAGTTCACCAGAGTCCATGATCCCGATGTACTCCCCCTGCAAGATGAAAAAGAGAGACACATGGTTAGCATGGGCGTACTGAGAACCTGTCTGGTTAAGTGTGATGGCCACTGCATGGATGGACAGAGATTCTGGCGCTGCAAGGCTGCTCTGTTAGCATGAACCGTGGGGGAGACTGGTCCAAATCAGGATACTGACATTGCAAGAAGCTGTGAGAGCCTCCATGGCCAGCTTTATCGAGGAGATTGTACGACGTGTGCAGTCGTCCAACTGTTCTGCAGTCCACTAAAATGCTCATGAATTTGCAGTCTGTGCCGGCAGGGGGCAGTGGAAAAGCTCTGGAGCACTTGGTGGCATTTTGATGCCTCTGCGTTGCTTGAGTGGACAGATAAGATAGGAGCCCAACCCCAATCATATCGCTGTGGCTGCGCATAACCTGCCTCAGCTGCAGAGGAATGGTCACTTTATATAGGTTTCCCGAATGTGTGACCACTTCCCTCGCCCACCCCTACTCCCCACCCTGAATGCTTGTGCGATATATTCAATGGCAGCACTGCCCTTAACGCCCCCTCCAGCCACCAGTCACCTCAATGGCAGGGCTTCCCTTAAGATGGATATAGATAGGTTGAGTGATTGGGCAAAGATCTGGCAAATGGAGTTTAATTTGGGAAAATGTGAAGTTGTTCACTTTGTCGGGAAGAACAAAAAAGCAGAGTATGACTTAAATGGAGAACGGCTGTGTAATTCTGAGGTGCAGAGGGATCTAGGTGTTCTAGTACATGAGTCACAAAAAATTAGTGTGCAGGTACAGCAAGTAATTAAGAAGGCTAATGGAATGTTATCCTTTTTACAAGAGGAATTGAACATAAAAGTAAGGATGTTATGCTTCAGTTATACAAGGCATTGGTGAGACCGCACCTGGAATACCATGGGCAGTTTTGGTCTCCTTATCTAAGGAAGGATGAAAATGTATTGGAGGCGGTTCAAAGGAGGTTTACGAGATTGATACCCGGAATGAGTGGGTTGTCTTATGAGGGAAAGTTGGACAGACTGGGCTTGTTTCCACTGGAGTTTAGAAGAGTGAGGGGTGATTTGATTGAAATATACAAGATCCTGAATGGCCTTGACAAGGTGGACGTCAAAAGAATGTTTCCTCTTGTGGGTGAGTCCAGAACTAGGGGGCAATGTTTTAAAATTAGGGGTCGCCCTTTTCGGGCAGAGATGAGGAGAAATTTTTTCTCTCAGAGGGTTGTGCAACTTTGGAATTCTCTGCCTCAGAAGGCGGTGGAGGCGGGATCATTGAGTATTTTTAAGACAGAGGTAGATAGATTCTTGTTAGACAAGGGAATTTATTTTTTTATTCATTCACAGGATGTGGGCTTTGCTGGCTGGTCCCGCATTTATTGCCCATCCCTAATTGCCCTTGAGAAGGTGGTAGTGAGCTGCCTTCTTGAACCGCTGCAGTCCATGTGGTGTAGGTACACCCACAGTGCTGTTAGGAAGGGAGTTCCAGGATTTTGACCTGGCGACAGTAGAGGAACGGCGATATATTTCGAAGTCAGAATGGTCAGTGACTTGGAGGGGAACTTCCAGGTGGTGGTTTTCCCATCTATCTGCTGCCCTTGTCCTTCTAGGTGATAGTGGTCATGGGTTTGGAAGGTGTTGTTGAAGGAGCCTTGTTGAACTCCTGCAGTGCTTTAGATGGTACACTGCTGCTACTGTGCGTCGGTGGTGGAGGGAATGATGCTTGTGGATGTGGTGCTAATCATGCAGACTGCTTTGTCCTGGACGGTGTCCAGCTTCTTCAATGCTGTGGGAGCTGCACTCATCCAGGCAAGTGGGGAGTATTCCATTAGACTCCTGACTTGTGCCTTGTAGGTGGTGGACAGGGTTTGGGGAATCAGGAGGTGAGTTATTCGTCACAAGATTCCTAGCCTTTGACCTGCTCTTGTAAATCAAAGGTTACTGAGGTTAGATGGGAATGTGGAAATCGAAACACAAGAAGATCAGCCATGATCTTATTGAATGGCGGAGCAGGCTCGAGGGGCCGATTGGTCTACCCCCGTTCCTATTTCTTTTATTCTTATGCACGCCTGCTTTGCCGCCGACATGTGCTTTGCCGCCAATGTGGATGGACAATCCAGCGGCAGCGGGGGGTGGGTGGATGAATCCGGCAGGCTGGCCTTATAATGATATGCTGATGCATTACAATGGGGTTCCCGACGTCCAATGGTGGGAAACGTGGCCTGCCATTGGCTGGCTGAGGGGACGATCAGGAACTGGTTTCATGCTGTTGTAAAACTGATCATGCCTTATTGTCCGCTCATGCCACCGATCACGCCTGATGCCAGAGAGAATGGAAAATTCCACCCAACCTATGAACAAATACTCTGCCTATGTCTTAGTTCGTGACCATTGAATGCAAGGTTAATAGCCCAGATCTTGCTGGAGTGGGGCATCTCGCAGTGTGCCCCTTTCATTAGATTTTATTCCTCACAATTCAGCTTGAAATGGTTTCCATTGCACATTGCTGAAAATGCAACTGATACCAGGATCTACAGGACATCTGGGATCTTGGTGAACAATGCGACCAATGAAACAAATGAGATTAAGGATAACAAAAGAAACAATGGAATGATGGATAAAGGAATAGGATGAATTAAAGTCAAACTAGATACAAAAAGGAAGAAAAAGAGGGAAAGAAATGTTAGATTAACAGTTAGAGAAAAAGAGACAGAGATGAAAAGTAAGAACAAAAATGAACTTTTAAAAATATCCAAGAACTTTTTACTGACTGCAGAAACAAGACACCTCCATTTCAATTGGTCCTTTTCAGGCCCAGAGAGGTTGAGAAACATAAAGCTTGTCATTAAAATCATTAAAAGTGACCTGACTGTGTTGAACACTAGTCCTAACTCTCTGTGGCTAGTTTAATTCATTTTAACAGCGGAACTGCTGCACTTCCTTGAAATTCATGGGGAGGTTAGTGCTGAGCTGTTATTTTCACAAGACTATCAACAGAACTGTGCAAATCTTGCTACAAATTGCTGGATAATTTGCACACTAATAACAATCTGCACATTAGACTGCATTATTTTACCAGAAAATCCTGGTCTTTTGGCATATTTGTGGTTAGAAGAAAGAGGACTTATGTAGTGTGTAGCAGTTCACTCAAGGAGTCTGAGTTGCTATGGCAACATGCTCTTCCACATGCATGTTGTAGTGTGGAGCTATGGATTCTGATGGTAGAAGCTCCAACATTCTTTCAATCATACAGTTGACCAGGAATCTCTCCTACTCTTACCATCTGCCATTGTCCTGTGTTGGAAGGATTTGCTAGTTGATGCTCAACCTGTGTGGCCACATTATGAACACACCTTCCTTTACCATCAAGTCCTGGGGTGGGATGAATCTGGAGCTTCTGGCTCAGAGGCAGGGACACAACCTACTGTGCCACAAGACCTCCACAGAGGGGATTGTTAATACAGTGGTCAGACCTAATTGCAAGGTCTTAAATTTTTTATTCGTTCATGTGATATGGGCATCATTGACAAGGTCAGCATTTATTGCCCATCAATAATTGCCCTTGAGAAGTTGGTGGTGAGCTGCTTTATTGAACTGCTGCAGTCCATGTGGTATAGGTACACCCACAGTGCTGTTAGGGAAGGAGTTCCAGGATTTTGATCCAGTGACAGTCAACGAATGGCGAAATGTTTTCAAGTCAGGATGGCATGTGACTTAGAAGGGATTTTGCAGGTGGTGATGTTCCCATGTGGGCTTGCTGCCCTAATTTTTTTAGGTGGTAGAGGCCACAGGTTTGGAAGGTGTTGTGACACAAACTTGCATTGTCCTTTGTAGCTTTTCAGGCTGCTGCTGTTTCTTGTTTATCTTTCCAGCTGCCCATGGAGTCCTTTGTCCTCTGGACCATACCTAGGAGAAGGCTTCTTCATAAGTCAAAATTGTGCGGCGTGCAGTACACCATAATGATTCTTGAGATCATAGCCAGCCTGTATTTCTGCATCCGCACTTCTAATTTCCAATCTCCAACACCTCCAAATCAATGAAATTTCTTTAAGATACTAGTGGTGTCTTTGATGATGTTTGTGGTGAATAAGTACATTCTTGGAAGGTTTGATTTGCTCTTCTTGGCTTATCTAACCTGGTAAGACTATTAAATATTGTTTTATGGAACTTAGTTGTCATTCTTGTGACTTTGCCTGTGGCACTGATTGCACTAGCTACTGTTTCCACTACCCTTGTGCAGCCCTCTTTGGAGCTTGCATTACCTGGTCTTCTGGCTCAGTTCATCTAGCATCACATCATCAGAGATGCTGATGATTCTCTACCCTCCGACAAATCTTTTCTCGAGACTGTTGTGCTCTGCGCTCAATACTTTTTGATAAGTGGTTTCTCTTGGAGATACTGTAGGCCTTTAAATCCTGCTGTAGCATGCTAGTTTACCATACATGGGCAAGCTCCCAAGCTTCATTGTTGAACCCTGGAGTTTGCCCTAAATATTGAACTTAGGCTGACACCAGTATTATAGCTGGGTCAGCCCACTTCACACACAGGGTGGACATGAATCATACACTATCGTACTTCTGCTCAAGATTTCGCTTATTGAAAATTCTCTGCTATAGCATCTTAAAATTAATCCTTGTAAACGCCATTAAAGTTGTTTTATACATAGATTTTGTTTTGTAAACAGAAAGAAAGACCACCAAGAAGACTGAGAGTGCAAGTGTTGAAGATTCCGAAAGGACTTTTGCCCCGATCATCCTGAAGGAGTTGACTGACCTGCAGGTTATGGATGGTAGCCAAGTGAGAATGACAGTGGAAGTGGCAGGTGAGGCAATCATTCTGAGCAAATAGTATGTAACCCCCTATCACATGAAATCAAGTGAGAAAAGAGATCAGAGCCTAGAAAGTCCGCTGGGAATGTGCCTGTGGCAGAACTGCATCACTAACCCTGCCGTTAGTTGATGGGGCTGTGAAGGGTCCTGTAGAACAGACTTTTGGAAGTGCAACACCCACTTGCAAAAGGCTCTTGTATGTCAGTGGTGGCTGGACAGCAGGGAGCAGAGGGGAATTCAGGGGTGGGGGAGACACATATTAGGTTCCTTTGGAAAAGACTGTAGGTGTCCTGAGTGGCCCTTAGATGAAGGAGGCTGCTAAAATACCCCTAAAATAAACCAAACTCCTGGCTTTAATCCCCAAGTGGGCCTATTGGGCAGCTACCAGGTGGACATGCACCAAGGGTCCCTATTGAGGATCTAGGATTGGGAAATCCTGACTTATGAAGTCCCCGTTCTTGGCCCTGCCCTCATTGCACCAAGGTTCCTTGTGGGAGTATATGGGTTGAATTTCCAAAGGCAGGAACGGAGATTGGGGGTCACCAAAAATACAGGCACCGGGTTAGTTGCAGGATGCCATCCTGGCACTGGACGTTTTGGAGGAGGTGTGTTCAGGGCCCAGGAAGGCTGTGTGCCATGCCCCACCCCTGCCACCCTATGAGGTAGGCAGGCAATTAAGCTCATTAAGAGTCTTGTTAAAGGTGAGTTTAGGAGGCCGACTGGGATTTTCCAGTATACCAAGGTGACGAGGGGCAGACTAACTGCCTGGAGGCAGACACCCAGCAAGAGGTCGGGTTGCCAGTAATCCAGGCACTCCCTTCCTGTCTGGGTGCGGGTGCAGCCAAAAAGCACCCTGTAGAGGGAATTCCCCCTCACCCCCACCTCCCACAGTAGTGGCCTGCCTGCTTTTATAAAGAGTCTTAGAGGACATCTTCTTGTTGAGATCCCTCTCAGTTACTTAGCTTGTACTGTAGCTGGGTATACCTCTGCAACAAAAAGGCTTTTGATTAGTCCTCCAGCTTTGAGGGCCCACCCACCACCCTTACTTGGACAGGGAACCCATCTCCATGCCAATTAACAGCTCACCCACATTAAAGTCTTAACTAATCAGTTTCCCCCTGGAGCTGGTCTCTGACCTGAAAACAAACTTGGCTCTTGTTTCCTGCCTACATTGCAAAAACTCAGCCCAGTGCTCCTGCCCTTAGAGGGCCACACAGGAAACTAACTGAGGGTCAGGACCCAGCATGTCGGAGTTTTCAAGAGCCTGTCAGATTGGCCATGCAAATGTATGGCTCTGATTTGGTATGTAAAATTAGAGTGGTTCATTGACATTCATTTTCAATATTAGTGATACAGGAAGCACAATAATTTTAATTTGTAATGAAATACTAATGATGAATGAGGGCGTCTTCCAGTTGGTCACAAAGAATTACTTTCCTATTTATACAGCATAATGGGTATTGAGGTGCACTTGTTAAGTTATGTGAGGTTTTGCCATCTTAAGATCAATATGATTGTACACGTTTTATGAGCATAATTGTGCTGAATCTGTAGAATTAGAGATGTAGACACTTGTGACACATATATGCCAACATTGAGGGCTGACCTGGCCTAATTTTCACATGTTAGGCTTCTCCATCTCATCTGAGTCATTTTGCTATAGATGGAAATTATTCAGAGTAGGATGTGGAGACTGGTTGGCTGCAAAAGATTAGACCAACAGGCTGAACTTAAAGAGTGTTGTTTGCTCTTGAAGAGGAGTAGGGGAGTACTGCAGCTGAGTGAAGGTGGAGGAGCAACAAATATCTTGCAGATATTCGTAATGACAACCTCCTGCTTTTACAAATGACACCTTGGAGATCCTGTTATAGGAGATGTGGTGAAGGAAAGCAGTCATTTCTGAAACAGACGACTATCCACTTCTGAAAGCAGGGGCCCATGCTACTAAGGCAGAGATCATGAGGTGAGGAAATGAAGTTGAGAAAGAGCTTCAATGACACCAAAAGAAATGTCAATGTAAATGTAGGTACGTTTGCCTACACTTATACTATTCATTCATACAAGATGTGACCTCATTACAACAGTCTGTCTGTTTTGACTTCAGAGATTACCAGCCAAGCCAATACATAACCTTGTTCACATCATTTTCTTGAATCTACATGTCACATTGCCAATGAGAGGAGGTGGGGGGCAGTCAGTAATTCCAAACAAACCACGCCCACAACTCATGGAGTTGTAGACCATCAAGGCACTGAGTGCTATATTCATCTGCACTACGCTTGCAAACATCTTTATAAATATTTACAGGTGAAGGGTGCTCACAACCATTGGGAAAGGACCAGGTCAAAAGTGGGCCAGCAATACTGAGTAGATGAGGAGATGGTCATCATTCTTTGGACAGGAAGCTGCATTGGCAAGCTTGGGGTAAGAAGTCGTTGTGTTGCCATCCAACAAGTATTTTTCATTTGATATGATCCTTAAAATTGAGAATCTGTTTCAGAATCCTAGGGGCAGGATTTTTGGGTCATTGGGCAGGCACGGTGGGTGGGCCCTGGAGTGGCCAGGAAACGGTCCACTGCCCGCGATCGGCTGCCGACCGCGATTTCACGCAGGCTGGCCAATTAACGGCCAGCCAGCGTGAAGCATGCGCTGAAAGGCTCAGCACTGCCGGCGCGGGGGCGGGAAGAGGGCGAGCGCTGATGTCAGGGCGGGCGCGGGGGAGCGTGCAATGTAAGCTCCCTCATGGCAGACAACTGTCTCAGGGAGCTGAAGAATTTTAAATACGAAAATAAATAGTAGGAAATTCCGAAAAAAAATGTTCACACATCGGACTCACTCAGCTAAACATATAGATAATAAAAATTCTGCCCAAACATTTTTATTTTTTTTAATTAATCTCAGAAACCTCATCCTGCCCTTGGATGAGGTTTCCTCAAAAATGCAAAGGCCGCCTAGCCGATTCGCCTGCCCGGCGAATGTTGGACGGGCAGCAAAAAATTGGCATCAGTTGGCTTTTTAATGGCTTTAATAAGCCTCTTAATTGGCGGTGGGTGCGCTGCTAACTCTCGCGCATGCTCATCAACCAAAATGTCACGCAGTGCAGTGCGGTTGGGAAGCTCACCCGACATAATTACACCCTATTTTATGCCCGATCAGGTCGGGCATGCGCCCACCCACGGAATGTAAAATTCTGCCCCTAGAAACAGGTCCTAAAATTGCTACTCTGCTGCATGAAGCACTATAGATTTTACTTACCTTTGAAGCCATCAACTTGGGAATGCATTGTAAAATATATTCTTTTCTTGTAGGTTATTCCCAAGATGAGGAGACTTACGATGTTTTGGCCCCAAGCATTTCACAGCACATTGCATCAGGCACATCACCTGTCCTTCGCTCCAGCAGAGGTGATAGCACTTCAGAGCTCTTAGTCAGTGAGTTTGAGGAAGGAACACCAGGAGCAGAATTTTTCCGTCGGCGAGTTGGGGGCGGGGCCTGCGTGCCAATGCAAAAATGACGCAGGATGACGTCAGGGGGAACCCCCAACATCATCCCGCCCCATTTAAATATTCAGGAATGCCGGGGGACAGCGCGATCAGCTGTGGGCCCGCCGACCTGTCAATGGTCAATTGAGGCCATTGACAGGATAGTTAAAACCAATTAAAGGACCTGACGGTCCAACCTTAAGGCTGGCGGGCAGGCCAGGAGCCCCAGCGGGCAATAGAAAAAACATGAAACCTCATCCACCAGCGGGATGAGGTTTCATGTTGGTTTTAAAAATCTTTAATAATGTTTCTGTGATATTTATTAACATGTCCCATGAGGGGGACATGTTAATAATTTTTTTACTTTTCTATTTTTACACTTTCAAAAACTTTCAACGCTCTCCCTGAGGCAGCACTTGATCTTAGGGAGATGTGCGCTCTTTCGCGCGCATGTGTGAAAGAGCGCACTCTGACGGTTGTGGAATCCCTCCCGCCCACTGGCGGGATAATTGGCCCACCCACTTAAAATGGCGGCAGGGCCCATTTCGGCAGCGTCGATCGGCTGCCCGCCCGCTGCCGAGCCGGTGGGGCCCGTACGCCCACCAAGGGCAAAATTCTGCCCCAAATGAAGTACAATTACAATTGAAGAGGGGATTAGTAGGAGCAAGTGGAGATCACAGGTGAAGAAAATAAAAGAGATGATCAAGCTGCCAGCCAATGCCATTATTCAATGAGCAAGGAATCAGTGCCTTCAAACAGGATCAAAAAGCATTGTCAACCTTCTTTCAATCCTTTGTGAGCAACCTGCAGCAGCTGTCCCAGGATGTGTAGCAGTGCAGAACAGTAATGTTGTGGATGAGATTTATTGATGTACAAATGAACAGAATTCTCTCACAAATTTCACAAACTTGCACCCAGACGCTGGAGATGCACAAGCATTCCAATGGAACCATGGCACTCAACAACAACTTGGAGCTTCAGTTGCTGTTCACACTTAAGAATAATTTTGCTATAGTATAAGAGTGGGGAGTGGGAAGCACCCCATTCAAATTACCACAAAATAAATAGAGATTTTTTTTGTCTGGCACTTGTCTGTTGATTGCAACTGTGGTGAGGTTTAAGTATGGGAATGGGGCAGGAGAAGGCAACGCCAGTTAAGTGATGGGAACGTATGTCACATTAATGTTTTTGTTTTCATAGTACAACCACAGCTGGCCAGTAACAGGATGCACCTATCTACTATATGTAGTTGGCACGCAAGAAATTTCACTTCCAGCCTGCACATGCCGTTCCTACTGTGTCGTCTTCCTCCTCCTCCTCCTCCTGTTCGTGGGATTTAGGCTGCTTGGCCTCTCAGGCTGCTACATACCCACTCCCCTTCAGATGACTAAACTGTGAAGTTAGCAATAGATGAGTTCCTGGGTTTTTTTCCACTGGGAAAGCCCCATGTAATTTCCTCTTGGTGCCTGTCACTTGTTTTCTGGATTTGTGAACAGCAGACAGACTGCTTTGACTGATGTCCCCCTGGTGGGCTTGGGGATCAAGCAGCATAAGAAAAATGATATTGCCACTTTACTGGTGAGTAATTTATTGGTCGCCAATATAGTTTGAATATAAGCAGATAACCGGTGAAGCAAAGGGGCTAGCAACAGATCTTCTTTGATGTCCCCATGTACAACTGACATGGCCTGGAGTATCACCAGAAGCACAAAGAGCCCCTGTATGCCTTTGCACCTAAAGATTGTGCCTCTTCATGAATTTGTTTCCTCCTCGTTCAAGTCATGTGGCACATCCCAAAGGGATTTTCAATCCCTAACTTTGCATCTTGTAAAACAGCTGTCTGCAATGGCAAAAAAAGGCAGGCAACTAACTGTTGGTAAACTGTAAGCTGCAGAAAAGGGGGCCAAATGTAGAGGCTTCTAGGAATGTGAAATGTAGCAACCCAGATATTTCCAATCTTCCAAAGATCAGCAAATCGCAAGCACAAACTCGCTTTCAGTAATTTTATGAAGGAGCCATGGCCAACACAAAGCAAGTTGGCATAGGGCATCATTTTAATAAGTTTTGTTTGTAAAATGCACAAGGCAGCAACAAGGCCTGCATTTGATGCTGAAAATTGGACGCAGTGTGAATGCAGTGTACAAGACTGGAGTTGTGATTTTTTTGAACATGACCATGAGCAAGTGAAGCTCCACACCACCAATGAAAGATCAAGACTATGGTATAATAGATAGGATGTAACTGAGAAGAGGCTTCCCGAGCTTAACGATAATGGTGAATAGAGAATACTATGCATGTAATGGAATTAATCACACAAATTGTGAGTCAAATAAATAACATGTATATATTGAAAAATATGAGTAAGAATGTTCATCTAGAATATCATAGATGAGTTAGCATGTCACAACTATTGCTAGCCAAGAATAAAAATAACACTGCAAAATAGGGTGGGGAAATTCCAGACAAAACATTTTCCTGTTTCACAACAATTTTGGAAGGAAAATTACCTTCTTTGGTAGAAAAAAATAAAGAAAGATGTGCATTTATAAAGCACCTTTCACGACCTCAGAATGTCCCAAAGTGCTTTACAGCCAATGAAGTACTTTTGGAATGTAGTCACTGTTGTAATGTAGGAAACGCAGCAGTAAATTTGCACACAGCAAGCTCCCACAAAGCAATATGATCATGGCCTGATAATCTGTTTATGTGGTGTTGATTGAGGATTAAATATTGACCAGGACATTAGTGATATCTCCCTTACTCTTCTTCAAAATAGTGCCATGGGACCTTTTATTTCTACCTCAGAGAACAGACAAGAACTCACTTTAACATCTCACCCAAAAGCTTCTGGGGCAGTCTGCAACAAACGTTTTAACTCTTATATTTATTTAACGCTTTAATAGCTTTGATACTGTGCAGGAATGTGTTTGCCTTCTCTCAGAAAATAATTATAATAATTATAATAATAATAATCATCATAGCTGGAAAATTCTAACGTGCAAATGTTTTCTATTTGTTAATGCTCATAAATGTGTTAATTCCATCAGGTAATCCAGCCCCAGAAATTATCTGGCTCCATAATGGAAAGGAAATTCAAGAATCAGAAGACTTTCAGTTTGAGAAGAATGGAAATGAATACAGTCTTTTTATTCAGGAGGTTTTTCCTGAAGATACAGGAAAATATACGTGTGAAGTTTGGAATGACATTGGGGAAGTGCAGACACAGGCAATACTAACTGTACAAGGTATTATTCTTCCCAAATTGTATTTCAACAGTTTAAGTACTAACTGGTGGTGTTTCCGTGTGCAGCTGTGTTCCATGCATCATCCTTTTAATTTAAAGAAGATGGTGGCCTTTAAAAATAAACAAGAAAGAATAACTTCTGGTTCTATTTATGTGCTTTAAATTATGTCACAACATTAAGTTTTTTAACATTAAGATTTTTTTAACAAACAATGTTTAAAACTGCCATTGAGTTGGTTGTTTATATGGCTGGATTTGAAAATAATATGAACTATTTCATTGTTTTGTAAGATCAGTTCAGAGCACAGTATTATTTTGCTCAGCCAGCACAGAATGAATAATGTTCGGTGATACGTTTTGGATGCATGGAAACCTCTGGCTCAATGTGCTTACCATATCTATGACACAGAAGTGTCTATGTTTTAGAATTTTGAGAGCCTGCTTCCATATGTTAATTTAATGCTGACCTGAAGTAACTATTTGTAAACTGTTTGAATGTGCACTCTTCAAATCCTGCACCTATGCAAACATTGGAGTAGACTTGTTTTTACCATTTAGACATTAAGCACATCCTGGCCAGAGAGCAAAATTACGCAAGGAAGATCCCACATAGGCTACAGAACCTGCCTGAATTGCCATCAATTCATTTAAATAAAAAGAAAGCTAAATTCATTTTGTTGGTGGCATGAGATCCTCCCTACCAGATATTCCTTTGTGCACTGTCCTGAGATAAATTTTAATGCCCAGGTGGTGAAGACAAAAATATGCTCAATTAATTGGTAATAAGATTAATAATATTTAATTAAATCTATTAAAAGAGATGTTTACAATGTAAGAACATATTATCTGGCCCGTCGAGCCTGACCCGCTATTCAATATGATCGTGACTCTGATGTTGGGCTTCAACTCCGCTTCCCCGCCTGCTCCCCATATCCCTTGATTCCACGAGAGACCAAAAATCTGTCTATTTCAGCCTTAAATATTTTCAATGATAGTGCATACACAGCCCTCTGGAGTAGAGAATTCCAAAGATTCACAGCCCTTTGGGTGAAGAAATTTCTGTTCCCAATGGCCACCTTGTTGCCCACTTAACCTATCCATATCCCTTTGCAGCCCCTTTGTGTCATCCTCACAGCTTGCATTCCCACCTGGCTTAGTATCATCAGCAAACCCAGATACATTACTCTCTGGGCGGAATCGTCCATGCCCACTGGCATCGGGCGTCAGGCAGGCGTGGCTAGACAATATGGCAGGAAGTCTAAAAATCGGTTTCACATCGTCGTGAAACACATTTGCAATCATCCACTCCACCTGTCAATGGTGGGCCGCGTTTCCCGCCGCCAGACATCAGCAACTTCATCTGCATATCATTATAAGCTCAGCTCGCCAGAATCACTCCCCCACATCAAACTTACCTCCCACGTCAGCGGGAGAACACATCGGTGCAGAACACATCTTGACAAGTGTGACGTGCAGAAGTTGGGACTTACCGTCAGGGCCTTGCTCACATCGCAGACATCCAAGGAATAGAAGATGCTGGAGCCCGACAGTAACCCTGGAGGAACATCCATGGGGTGCTGAGTGGATTCTCATGGACATGGCTCCGTCGCATAACAGCTCACGGAAGGTGGAAAACCACCAGTGGAAAATTACAGTTGAGGGTCTGCTCACAACGAATGATCGTCGAGGGGTTGGAGAGGAAGGTCCAGTTGTGAGTGGGAGAGGAAGATGTACCAGGAGGTGGGAAAAGAAGGTCTAGGTTTGACTGGGAGAGGAAGGTGTGTCGGTGGGGGGTGGGAGGGTGAGGTTGGGAGGGGGGGAAACGATGGTATCAGGGGGTGAAGTTCGGGGGGGACAAAGGCGTCGGGGGTGAGGTTGGGAGGGGGGCAATGAAGGTGTCGGTGGGGTCAAGTTGGGAGGGGCAGAATGAAGGTGTGAGGGGGGCTGAGGTTGGGAAGGGGAGAGAGAGTACAGGGAAGAGGGGCTAACGGGAGAGAATACCGCAACTGGGCAGGTAGGTATAAGAGGGAGGAGTTCGGATGGGGGAAGGGGTCCGGGAGGGCGAAGGAGCCCGGAGTGGGGAAGGAGTCTAGGGGGAAGAAGAAGCCCAGGGGGAGGAAGGAGTCCAGAGGGGGTAAGGAGTCCAGGGAAAGGAAGGAATCTGGGGCAAGGAAGGAGTCCGGAGCGGGGAAGAAGTAAGGGTGGAGTAAGAAGAAAGGGTGGAAGAAGGAATAAAAAAGAGGGAAGGAATAAGGGTGAGGAAGAAGTAAGGGTGGAGGAAGGAGTAAGGAGGGGGAAGGAATAAGAGGCGGGAAGGAGTCTGGGGGAGGAGAATGGAGTTCCGAGGGGGAAGTAGTTCTGAGGGGGGAAGGAGTAAGTGGGGGGTTTGGTGGGGGATGTCCAGGTGAATATGCAAGGGAAGGGTATATGGTGTTGATGGCTGCCTCCTGGAGAGCGAAATGAGGGTGGGCTTGGTAGGAGGGAATAGTGAGAATGAGAGAGGGCAGAGTGAGGTGGTAGGGTGGGAGGGTGAGGGTGCAACAGTATTGGTAGAATGGACGATGAGGGTGGTTGGTGGGGACTCATAGGCTGGGGACACAGACCCTGGGGGTGGGAAGGAGGAAGTCGAGGAGGTTAATGTGGGTGGGGATGGCATTTTCGGGAAGGTAGGGAACACACATGTTCACCTGGACATCTCCATCTCTGAAAGAAGAGGGTTGTGGCCAGTAGGTGACAGTGGGAAGGTGGAAGGTGATGCCATGGGTGTCAGGGGAGAGGACATGGGTGACTGGGGGAGGGGAAAGTACGGAGGAGCTAAAGAAGCATGTTAAACACACCATGCTTGTAAATCCAGCAGTGAAAGGAGACTCGTGGAGGACTGGAATAGGTGCTGCATGGGAGTGCGATCAGTGAGGGGCGGGAGATGCGGGTCAGCCCTCAGGCAGCATTGAAAATGCTCGGGACATTGAGATGAGTGTGATGGAGGAAGGATCCACACGGATGGGAGAGTGCTTCCACGAGGCTTCAAAAGGCCCTGCCACACACACACACACGTCTCTTTCCAGAATCACTCATGGACTGGCTGCCCGGTAGGGGTACGGATGCGGGGGAGGACTCGCAAAGCTTGTAAATGAAGCTGAGAGACACCATTACATATTATTCAGTGAAAGTGAATGTATTTTCAGATTATAAAGTGACAAAATGTGTTCACCCATGCAACTAACTGTGCTTGCTTTGGCTGTCCTTCTGTGGGCCAGTTGCTCCCCCAGCGGCGGCAGATCACGAGGTTGAGGGAGTCACGTGCAAAGAGGGCTCAGAGAGATAGGACTGCCTCTGATATTCCTGAGTGGTTGACCCAGGAGTGTCCAGCTCCTCCCCCCTTCGGGTGTCTGAGGGCCCCAGCCTGGCTTCTTGAAGGGAAGGAACACCTGGAGGGACATTGAGGTGCTTCGTTTCCTTCTGGTGTTGCTGCTGCAGGAACTTACCCAAGGTTACTGCGATGGAGTGCAGGGGCAGAATTTTGCATTCCGCAGGCAGGCGTGCGCTCAACTCAATCGAGCTTAAAATCGTGCAAGATGACATCAGGCAAGCATCCCGACGTCATCGCACACTCGTGCGATATTTCACTCGGCGGTTGCACACAGCAGTCAAAGCATGTCCGCTGACAATTAAGTGAGCAATTAAGCTCATTAACAGCGCAATTGAACGCAATTTTTCATGACCTCTCCAACCTTACAGTTGGTGGACGGGCCAACAGGCCACGCAGGCTTTACATTTTCATAAAACCTCATCCAAGAGCGGTATGAAATCTCCATTCGGAAATAAAATAAAAAGAAATATCTGGGGACAGTGTTTTTATGAAGCATGCTTTTCGGTGCTTGATTGTGCTGCATGAACATTTTTTGCAGCTTTTTCATGCTTTACTTTATTATCTGCAGATCTGCAGCCCCCTGAGGCAGCTGTCTGCCTTCAGAGAACTTTCTCGAAACGCTTACCCATGCTCACGGTGACATTTCACGCTGGCTGGCCATCCAGCGTGAAATCACAGTCGGGGGCCCGTTTCCCAACCTCTCCTGGACCCACCAATCGTGCGCACCCGACGAGGGAAAAATTCAGGCCCAGGTCTGAGCACATCTCCACATTCTGCTGGACCAGGGTTTCCATGGCATCTGCCATCCTTTCCGTGGAGATCTCCATATGTGCACATGTGGGCACCACTTCATCAGAGAGCAGGTTGACACACTCCTACGACCTGCCTGCCACTCTGTTAAGGGCTTCCAACAGCTCTGCATGATGTTCCACGCCTTCTGCTGACTCTCCATGATGAGCTGGAAGTCCACATCCAGAGGCTCATCATCTGACATGGACCTCACAGATGCCTCTTGCCTAGCAGTCCTCTGAGTGCTGGGCAGCTCGGCTGAACCTGCCTCTTCCTGCTGTGGACACATGTCTGTGCGGCAGCTACCAGATTGTGAACCCGAGCCTGCTCTAGATTTAGGTCCCACTGAGGTATCTGTCTCTGAGCTGGTGGAGGGTGTGGGTAAGAGCTGTGACGGGTCTTCCAGGCTGCTTATTTCCAGCTGTTCAATGGAAGAGGTATCCTCATGACTGGAGATGAGGACCTGGATGGAGCTGAGGGACTGGCTGGCTGAGGGTGCTTGTCACTTTGCAGAGGTCCCTGTAAACCAAACTAGAGATGATTAGTGCATGGCAGCAGAATCAAAAATAGAATGTACTATCACCAAGTTTGTGGATGACATAAAAATAGGTGGGATGGCAAGTTGTGAGGATGACAGAAAGAGTGCTCAGGGGGGTATAGACAGATTAAGTGAGTGGGCAAAAACTTGCCAAACAGAATATAATGTGAGAAAATGTGAGGTTATGCACTTTGGTAGGAAGAATAGAGGAGCTGAATATTTTTTAAATGGAGAAAGACTGCAGACAGCTGCGGCACAAGGGATTTGGGGTTCCTCGTGCATGAATCCCAAAAAGTTCGTATACAAGCTCAGCAGGTAATAGGGAAGGCAAATGGAATGTTGGCCTTTATTTCAAAGGGAATGGAGTATAAAAATAGGGAAGTCTTGCTAAAACTATACAAGTTACTAGTCAGACCACACCTAGAATACTGTGAACAGTTTTGGGCCCTTATCTAAAAAAAAACTGGCATTGGAGGCAGTCCAGAGAAGGTTCACTAGGTTGATCCCAGGTATGGAGGAATTTTCTTATGAGGAGAGGTTGAGTAGGTTGGGCCTGTACTCATTGGAATTTAGAAGAATGAGAGGCGACCTTATTGAAACATATAAGATTCTTATGGGGTTTGACAGGGTAGATGCTGAGAAGTTGTTTCCCCTTGTGAGAGAGTCTAGGACCAGAAGGCATAGTCTCAGAGTAAGGGGCCACCCATTTAAGACAGAGATGAGGAAGAATTTCTTCTCTCAGAGGGTGATGATTCTGTGGAATTCTTTACTGCAGAGGGCTGTAGAGGGTGGGTCATTAAGTATATTCAAGGCTGAGATAGACAGATTTTTAATCAGTAAAGGAGTCAAGGGTTATGGGGAAAAGATAGGAAAGTGGAGTTGAGGATTATCAGATCAACCATGATCTCATTGAATGGCGGAGCACACTCGATGGGCCGAATGGCCTACTTCTGCTCCTACATCTTTTGGTCTTATGGTCTAGAAGAGAGAGCTCTCAGAGTTGCGTTGAGAAAGGGATGATGTGGTGCAGGATCCTCACATTAGTATTCGCCGCCGACCTCGCCATTGCTGCAGGCACGGTCCACGTCCTCACCAGTCAGCGCGATGGCACACTCCACCCCAGGCCTGGGACTTCTCCCTGCTGTTGTGAGTCAGCTTCTCCTGTATGAAAATAGATGGAGAGAGTACAAGCAGGACACATGGCACTGCGTGGAATGTTTGTTTGCTGAGCGGAGCCATGGACAGGATGAGGACGCGGGCTCGAGAGGATATGAGCCTGATGGAGATGTGAGGGTGTGTGTGAGAGTTAGTGGTGTTGTCCCTTGAGGTGTGAGATCCCTGTGGATGTGTGATGGGTTTGTGAGTGTGTGAGTTGAGAAGAGTGACTTACCCTGGAGGAACAGATGAGACCATTCATCCTCTTTTGGCAGTGGGTGCCTGTCCTCCTTTGCAGGGCATTGACACTGACCACTGCTGCCACTGCCTCCCATGCTAGGTTGGTGACCTGGCTTGCTGGCCTTCACCCAGAGGCCGGTAGAGGACATTGCGACAGGCATCCACTGCATTCAAAAGGCGCTCAGTGGAAGCACTGAGAGCTATGCACACGGCTGCACTTTAAATATTGCGCCTGTCCTGAGGAAATAATGAGGTGACAGCAGGGTGGGCCAATGAGAGCCCATCCATCATGGAAACAGTGTGTTTCCTGGGAATGCATGATTAGTGAGCCATGTTTAGGATGATACATCGTGAAAAGCCGCCATTGCTGCCGGTGGGTAAAATGTTCTTTTTCCTTCCCACTACCCCACTTTTAGTGCAAATCTGGGATGATTCTGCCCTCTGTCTCTTTGTCTGTCATTAATATAGATTGTAAGTAGCTGGAGCCTCAGCACTGTTCCTTGCAACATTCCAATAGTCAAAACCTGCCAACTCGAAAATGCCCCTTTTATCCCTACTCTCTGCTTCCTGTAAGTTAACCATTCCTCCATTCATGTTAATATATCACCTCCAAATCCATGGACCGTTTTGTTTGGCACTTCATTGAATGCCTTTCGGAAATCCAGGCATACTACATTTACTGGTTCCACTTTATCTACCCTACTAGGTACATCTTCAAAGAACTTTAATAAATGTGTCAAACAGCATTTCTCTTTCATAAAACCATGTTGACTTTGGCTGATAATACTATGCTTTTCTAAGTGCATTGTTAAGACGTCCTTAATAATAGATTTCAGCACTTTCCTGATCACTGATGTCAGGCTAACTGGTCGTTCCCTGTTTTCTCTCTCCATCCTTTCTTGAATATTTTTGTTTATTCATTCATGGGATTTGGGCTTCGCTGGCTGGGCCAGCATTTATTGCCCATCCCTGGTTGCCCTTGAGCAGGTGGTGGTGAGCTGTCTTCTTGAACCGCTGCAGTCCATGTGGTGTAGGTACACCCACAGTGCTGTTAGGAAGGAAGTTCCAGGATTTTGATCCAGTGACAGTGAAGGAACGGCAATATATTTCCAAGTCAGGATGGTGAATGACTTGGAAGGGAACTCCCAAATGGTGGTGTTCCCATCTATCTGCTGCCCTTGTCCCTCTAGGTGGTAGCGGTTGTGGGTTTGGAAGGTGCTGTCTAAGGAGCCTTGGTGAATTTTTGCAGTGCATCTTGTAGATAACACACATTGCTGCTACTGTGCATCGGTGTTGGAGGGAGTGAATGTTTGTGGATGTGGTGCCAATCAAGTGGGCTGTTTTGCCCTCGATGGTGTCAAGCTTCTTGAGTATTGTGGAAGCTGCACTCATCCAGACAAGTGGAGAGTATTCCATCACACTCCTGACTTGTGCCTTGTAGATGATGGACAGACTTTGAGGAGGTGAGTTACTCGTCACAGGATTCCTAGCCTCTGACCTGCCCTTGTAGCCACAGAATTTATACAGCTAGTCCAGTTCAGTTTCTGGTCAACGGTAACCCCCAGGATGTTGATAGTGGGGGATCCAGTGATGTTAATGCCACTGAACATCAAGGGGCGATGGTTAGCTTCTCTCTTGTTGGAGATGGTCATTGCCTGATACTTGTGTGGCGCAAATGTTACTTGCCACTTGTCAGCCCAAGCCTGGATATTGTCCAGGCCTTGCTGCATTTCGACATGGACTGCTTCAGTATCTGAGGATTTGCGAATGGTTCTGAACATTGTGCAATCATCAGCGAACATCCCCAGTTCTGACCTTATGATGGAAGGAAGGTCATTGATGAAGCAGCTGAAGACGGTTGGGCCGAGGACTCTACCCTGAGGAACTCCTGCAGTGATGTCCCATCTTCATTTGTGCTAGGTATGACTCCAACCGGTGGAGAGTTTTCCCCTCATTCCCAATGACTCCAGCTTTGCTAGGGCTCCTTGATGCCACACTCGGTCAAGTGCGGCCTTGATGTCAAGGGTAGTCACCTCATCTTGGGAGTTCAGCTCTTTTGTCCATGTTTGAACCAAGGCTGTAATGAGGTCAGGAGCTGAGTGGCCCTGGCAGAACCCAAACTGGGTGTCAGTGAGCAGGTTATTGCTAAGCAAGTGCAGCTTGATAGCACTGCTGATGACCCCTTCCATTACTTTACTGATGATGGGGGTTAGACTGATGGGGCAGCAATTAGCCAGGTTGGATTTGTCCTGCTTTTTATGTATAGGACATACCTGGGCAATTTTCCACATAGCTGGGTAGATGCCAGTGTTGTAGCTGTACTGGAACAGCTTGGCTAGGGTTTCAGCAAGTTCTGGAGCAAAGCCTTCAGTACTATTGTCAGGGCCCATACCCTTTGCAGTATCCAGTGCCTTCAGCTGTTTCTTGATATCATGTGGAGTGAATCAAATTGGCTGAAGGCTGGCATCTGTGATGCTGGGGACCTCCGGAGGGGGCCGGGATGGATCATCCACTCGGCACTTGTGGCTGAAGATTGTAGCAAATGCTTCAGCCTTATCTTTTGCACCGATGTGCTGTGTTCCTCCATCATTGAGGATGGGGGATATTTGTGGAGCCTCCTCCTCCAGTGAGTTGTTTAATTGTCTACCACATTCACAACTGAATGTGGCAGGACTGCAGAGCTCAGATCTGATCTGTTGGTTGTAGAATCGCTTAGCTCTGTCTATTACTTGCCACTTATGCTGTTTGGCATGCAAGTAGTCCTGTGTTCCAGCTTCACCAGGTTGATACCTCATTTTTAGGTTTGCCTGGTGCTGCTCCTGGCATGCCCTTCTGCACTCTTCATTGAACCCGGGTTGATCCTCTGGCTTGATGGTAATGGCAGAGTGGGGAATATGCCGGACCATGAGGTTACAGATTGTGTTTGAGTACAATTCTGCTGCTGCATCACAGCACCTCATGGAAGCCCAGTCTTGAATTGCTAGATCTGTTCAAAATCTATCCCATTTAGCACAGTGGTAGTGCCACACAACGTGATCGAGGGTGTCCTCCATGTGAAGGTGGGACTTCGCTTCCTCAATGACTGTGCATTGGTCTTCCTACTGATATTGTCATGGACAGATGCATATGCGGCAGGCAGGTTGGTGAGTATGTTTTTACCTCTTGTTGGTTCCCTCACCACCCACCACAGACCCAGTCTAACAGCTATGTCCTTTTGGACTCGGCCAGCTCGGTCAGAAGTGGTGCTATCAAGCCACTCTTGGTAATGGATATTGAAGACCCCCGCCCAGAATGCATTCTGCACCCTTACCACCCTCAGTGTTTCCTCCAAGTGGTGTCCAACATGGAGGAGCACTGATTCATCAGCTGAGGGAGGGCGGTACGTGGTAATCAGTAGGAGGTTTCCTTGCCCATATTTGACATGATGACCATGAGACATCATGGGGTCCAGAGTCAATGTTGAGGACACCCAGGGCAACTCCCTCCCAACTGCATACCACTGTGCCACATCTCTACTGGGTCTGTCCTGTCGGTGGGACAGGACATACCCAGGGATGGTGATGGTGGTGTCTGGGACATTATCTGTAAGATATGATTCCCGGAGGATGACTATGTCAGGTTGTTGTTTGACTAGGCTGTGAGACACCTCTCCCAATTTTGGCACTAGCCCCCAGATGTTAGTAAGGAGGACTTTGCAGGGTCAACAGGGTTGAGTTTGCTGTTAGTGAACCAGATGGGTTTTTACAACAATTGGTAATGGTTTCATGCTCATCATTAGACTTTTAATTCCAGATTTTTATTGAATTCAAATTGCACCAACTGCCATGGTCGAACCTGGGTCACCAGAGCATTACTCTGGGTCACTGGTCCAGTGACAATACCACTTCGCCATCGCCTCCCTGTAAATACCACTATGCCACCACCTCCCCATAAATCGTTGTTATATTTGCTAAATTCCAATCTGTTGGGACAGTTCCAGAATCTAGGGAATTTTGGAAAATCATAGCCAGCGTGTCTACTATCTCTGCAGCTATATCTTTTAGAACCCTAGATTGTAGGCCATCAGGTCCTGGGGATATATCACAATTTAGCCCCTTGAGTTTCTCTGGTACTTTTTCTCTGCCAATATTAATTACCTTAATTTCCTCATTCTTATTAGCCCCTGGGTTACCCTCCATATCTTTTGATCTATTTACCTAAACAACCCAAGCCAGCTCCCCCCTCATGCCTATGCAATTGGCTTTGTTTACATTTAAGATTCTTGTTTGAAGTATGATTGAAGTATGTTGTTTTCAAACTTAATGTGGAATTCAATTGCATTATGATCACTATTTCCCAGTGAATCTTTTACTATGATGTTATTAATTAAGCCTCATTACATAATACTAGATATAAAATAGCTATAGCTCAAGTTCTTTTCACAGCATATTGCTCCAGAAGATGCTCATGAAAGCATTCTGCAAACTCATCTTCCAAATCACCATTGCAAATTTTTGATCCAGCCTATATGAAGATTAAAGTCCTCCACAACTATTACATTGTCTGTGTTACGAGCTCCAGTAATTTCTTGTTTAACGCCCAGTCCAATGTACAATACGGTTAGACAGCCTATAAGCTACTCCCACCAGCATTCCCTAACTCTTGCTATTCTCCACCCAAACTGATTCTACTTCCTTATTTCTGGACCAAGATTCTTTCTCACTAATGTCCTTATGTCATCCTTTATTATCAGGGCTACCACTCCTCCTTTTCTATTCTGCCTGTCTTTTCGGTGAAATGTGGTGTACCCTGGATATATTTATTTGCAATCTTGGTAACCTTGTAACCATGGGCAGGATTTTCCCCTTGTCGGGTGGGCGTGGTGAGCGGGCCCAGGAATTGCCACGAGACCAACCGCTGCCCACGATCGGGCTCTAACCGCGATTTCATGCTGGCTGGCCAATTAATGGCCAGCCAGCGTGAAACACGCGCTAAGAGCCTCAGTCCTTCCGAGATGGGGGTGGGAGGAGCGCAAGCGCTGAAGCGTGCACATGCACGGGGGATCGCGCACTGAAAGCTCCCTGAAGGCACAAAGTTGCCTCAGGGAGCTGAAGAATTTTAAATACAAAAATAAACTTTTTACAAATGATATAAACATGTCCCCATATGTGACTCAGTCACATGAAGAGGGACATGTAAAAAAGGATGTTAAAAAACTTTTTACTGTTTTTTCAGTAACTGTTGGAAACCTATTCCCACCCATGGATGAGGTTTTGTGAAAAATGCAAAGGCCACCTGGCCTATTCGTCCATCCGCCGACCGAACAGTTGAGCAAGCAGCGAAAATTGCAACTTAATTAATTGCTTAAGGGCCTTACTAGGCCCCTTAATTGTCAGCGAGCGGGCTGCTGTCTCCCGCGCATGCCCGCCAATCGAAAGATCGCGAGAGTGCACAATGATGTCGGAACGCTCGGCCGATGTCATCATGTAGTATTTCACTCCGGTTCCGGTCAGGCGCACGCCCGCCTGCGGAATGAAAAATTCTGCCCCACGTCTCTGTAATGGCAATTAGATCTAAACCATTGATCTCTATTTGTGCCGTTAGTTCATCTATCCTATTCCGGATGCTCTGAGTATTCAGATAAAGTGATTTCAATTTTTTTTTACTACTATTCCCTGTATGGACCTTATGCTCTGATGCACTATTGCTGTTAAACTCTTTGTCCCTTCCTGGCCAATCAGCTTGTCCTTCCCCATATCAATATACTTTTCTATTCCCTCAACTTTTATCTCTGGATTTCTAAATCTCCCTTCATCTGAGCCTCTACCCTCTCTGCCATTTTTTCCTACCCTGACCATGCTTGCTGGCTCATCCTTATGTTTGTTTGCTCTGTCTCTTCCTGTCACACCCTGGCTACCATTACCCATATCACTACCCTGCACTATTGCCTTGTCCTTTCTCTTTAACTTAACAAATGTTCCCTCATGTGAGCCCCCACCCCTCCACTGCCCCCACTTATTTAGTTTAAAGCTCTCCTTAAAGCCCTAGTTTTACAACTTGCCAAGATAATGGTCCCACGCAGTTCAAATGAAGGCCATCCCACAGCTCCCTCTTCAGTGCTGGTGCCAGTGCCCCATGAATTGAAACCTTTTTCTCCTATTTCAGCCAGGCATTCAACTCTCTGATCTTATTTACCCTATGCCAATTTGGTCTTGGCTCAGGTAGTAATCCACCTTTGTGGTTCTGCTTTATGATTTATCCCCTAGCTGCTCATAATCCCTCAGCAGAACCTCTTTCTTCATCCCACTTGCATCGTTGGTACCCATGTGCAACATGACAATTGCATCCTTCCCTTTCCACTCCAAGTTCCTCTCCAACCCGGAGGAGATCTTCGTAACACTGGCACCAGGTAGCCTTAGGTCTCACGCTCTCAACTGCAGAGAACAATGGCTTGAATGAGTGTTAAGCGGCTGCAGCAGGACTTCTGCCCCTCACTTGGGAGGAAGTCCCACCTTAGAGAGCTGTCAGCCAATCTGATTGGCCAGCAGCTCTCTTATCTCTGCAGCAACAACGCTACAGTGGACGGAAGAGGAACTTCATGAAAATGTCAGAGCCTAGGTCTGGGGAGCGGAGGCCCAGGTAAGTTTAAGGTGTCTTAGTGCAGGGAGGATAGGGAAGGAGTGGGGGGAGTGCCAAGGGGGTGGTCAGAATCTCAGGGGAGAGGCTGGGAGTGGGGGAGGGAGGTTCAGAGGCCACCGGACCTCAATTGGGGAGGCAAACTGCATAAGGGCTCTCCTCCCTCTTCTGTCAGCTGTTACTGATTTCTCCATCTTCTCGGCTTCTCCTCCTCAATCTTCAGCCCAAAAAGGAGCCCTCCTGACCACCCATGATTGCGTGAAAGCAGCCTAAAGCAATGCAGCAAAAAAATCTTCTTAGAAGTCAGAATTAAGTCAGAAAATGGCCTAAAAATGACCCAGGAATTAACCAGGAGCCTGAAACAACAAATTAGGAACTGACTTGTATGCCATGAATAGATTATTTTAATTGCGCTGCTGAAGGGTCTTTGCTGCCCGTTAATCCCATGAATTGTGGAGTGAATTTATCACTTGGCGAGTCAAGTGCTGGGATAGCTCAATTTTAGCAAAGACAGCTACAAAGCATAGGACTCTTACTGAAGTATTTTAGTGAGTGCTTTAAATGATTACAATGTGTGCCCTGGATGCCCACAGTGGAGCTTGATCCAATTTCCTGGGCAATGAGCATGTGTGCACCACATTGGCTGCCAGGTGGGTGGCGTGGTGCCAATGAATTTTTAGGTCAATATTTCAGATTCACTATTACCCATGCAATATTGCCATACTACAATGGATGTAGAATTTCATTGTTCTAAATAGTCTCCACGATTGTGATAAGAGTTCTTACTTTGATGAGGCATCTCACAGGTTTGTTGACAATGAAGAATTTTTTGGCTTGGAAGTAGGGTTGCCAACTCTGGTTGGATGTATTCCTGGAGGTTTCATCGCTGTACTTCCTCCCTCCAACTGCCTCGCTCCCATTACTAGTCACGCACACAACCACTTTCACAGTGCACTGCCTTCTGTCGCCAATTGGAAGGCAAACAGTGTCTTAATTATCCAACTGGATAATGCTTGATTGTCAGTCTACCAGACCTTTTACCCAGTCACTAATAATTTTATAATTAATAAACATTCAAAGAAAATGAAAAATTATCACAAACAACTTTTTAAAAACCCCTATGATTTTTCCCCTGAGGCTGCTCAAAGCAGTGTCCAGGAGATTAAGCTCCGATTCCTGGGACCCCAGGACAACCCTGGAAGGTTGGCAACCCTACTTGGAAGTGTGATATGCTTGAACTGGAATAAATTGTATGTTTCACACTGCCCAACATGGTTTTATATTAGACAAAAATCATACAGAAGTCTCTTCTGATTCTGTAGAGCCTCAGGATGGGATACAGCCCTGGTTTATCAGCAAGCCAAAAGCTGTGACTTCGACTTCAGGGGAACATGCCTTCATTTCATGTGCCATCGCTGGAGATCCATTCCCAACTGTGCAGTGGATGAAAGATGGGCAAGTGGTTATAATTGATGAAGGCTGCAAAGTCCTCCAAAATGAGGATGTGTTTACACTATTCATCAAGAACGTCCAGCTTCATCATGCTGGTCAATACGAAATACGGCTCAAGTATGTTTAAATGCATTCTCCCTAAATCTTTATGCTGTAGTCCATATAAGCTGTGCAATAATCTAAACGTGTTTTCATATTCACTGTTTATGGGTTGCCCATAAATGTGTATAAAGAAAGCATTTATGATTTTACTGTTAGTTGTGGATAGTGGAAAAGTCTGCTCGATATAATTTATTTTATTGTAGATGTATATATATTCAAGTTTTATTTCTAATTTTAAATGTAATTTTTTTATAAATTGCAGTTTGACCATTTTATTAATTTGGTCTGACTCCATTATATGGCCTCATAGAACGTGGCCTTTAGCAAAATGTGTCTGAATCTTGAACAATTTGTGCTGTTACAATGGTTTGGAGTTTCCATTCAATTACATTGCTTTTCTCGGCACCATTCCCCCAATGTTGGGATAGTCGCTACAAAAGATTGTAGAATTTTAAGTGCAAATTACGTTCAACACAACTTGAGTGTCCACAATGTTTTGTGCTAGTCCTAAAAATATTACATAGGCACCACTCAGAAAATTGAGCATGACAGAAACTAGAAAATAGTCTTGTACACTTGTTTAAAATTATTTTCAGTCATTTAAAATTGAGTTACTTATAAATGGTGGATTGACACAGTGGGCTGGATTTTACGTGCCCCCCCCCTTGCTGGCTGTGTTTTCAGTGGTTGTGGGGAGGGGGGGGTGCGGAAGGGCATGTAAAATACAAGTGGTGGCAAGCCCACCACCTTCCCACCCCTGAGCTGTCCCTCATAACATGGTAGGTAGGCAGGCACCAAAATTGGCAGCCGCCCGCTATATTTAATACAATATACTGCCCATGCCATAATACTGTAAGTGTGGGCAGGCAGATGGGAGTGGGCAGGCCATTTAAAAAAAAATCTTTTTGTAAAGGCGGGAAGGATAGGGGGGCACATCATTCAGGGAGTGCCCTTTGTGCATCAGGGGCACCCTCCCAAGATGTTACCCTCCCCCTTTCTTCCTCTCCACCTGACCTCCAAAACGCACAGTCCCACCACCCCCCTCACCCCACCCCACTTCCTGAGCTGCCCAATCCTGCCCCACATCAGATTGGCCGTCAGCTCTCGAGGGCGTGACTTCCTCCCACTGAGGTGCGGAAGTTCCACTCTCGGCCTGTTCAGCCCATCGGCTGCATGTTATTGGCTTTGGGGTGGGCTCCTTATCGGTGTGTCAGCTGCTGGCCTACCATTGCAACAGCAGGAGCGAGAAGTCTGCCCCGCCCCCCACCCCCAAAATCCAGCCCAATGACTTAAAATGTTTCTTTTGTGTCAGAAGCCCATTTTCAGTTGTATTTATCAAACCTTACCAATTTACTGCTCTTAAATATATCAAGGAATATTTTTTAAAGCAAATGATTTTCTTAGATTATGTTTTAAAATGCCGTTCAATTACACTGGTGTATGGTAGATTTTTGCTTTCAGTGAGATGTTACTAAGTTTGGGCTGAACCTCAGGGAGAAAACACTTTTCAAACAATTGTAAATTTAGGTACAATTGCACTCAAAGTGGAAATACCACCCCAACATGTGCATTACTGCACTTCAGTTTCTCCTGGCTCATTAAACTGTCAACTTGTCTAAGTGAGCCGATTGAGGTTTCTATGCAATTCCAGACCAGTTTGTATTTCTTGCTTTTTAAATTGGTCTGCTGCTTTTCAAGGATACCAAGGGTTCTTTCACATTTTGGCGGGATAGATTTCTGGGTACTAATGACATCAAGGGATATGGGAATAGTGGGAGAAAATAACGTGGAGGTGGCTGATCAGCCATGGTCTGTTTGAATGGCAGAGCAGGCTCGATGGGCCAAATTGCCCACTTCTGCTCCTATGGGCAGCATTTTCCTTTCGGCGAGCAGGGGGTGGGGCCCACTCGCCGATGCATAAAATGACACGCGGTGACGTCAGGCGGGCATCACAACATCACCACACGTCATTTAGATTTTCAGTTCGGCGGGCGCGCAGCCGACTCAGCTGTGTGCCCACCGAACTGTCAAAGGCCTATTAAAGCCTGTTAAGGTTGGCGGGCAGGTGAAGAGCCCAGGCAGCCGTTGCATTTTTCATGGAACCTCATCCACGGGCGGGATGAGGTTTCATGAAGTGTTTTGAAAATCAGTAAAATTTTTTCCAAAATTTCATTAACACGTCCCAACTCATGTGACACTGTCGTCACATGAGGGGACATGTTTCAAAAGTTCAAAAATCCTTTATTTAAAAGTTTAACACTCAAACAAATCTCTGTGCCTCAGGTTTCATGCACGAAAGAGCGCAGGGAACCACTCAGGGAATCCCTCCCCGCCCGCACCGGGTGTGCGTCATGATGGGCTGGCCTTAATTGGCCCACCCACGTAAAATGGCGTGGACCTGATTGGGGGCGCCAATCGGGTTCGCGCACAGCCCCGCACAAACCCCCAGTGGGGGTGGAATTTCTGGCCTATGTTCCAGCTCGACAGCCTCGGGCAGGCCGCCTGCTTGTCCACCTCTCATATCAAAGGGACGGGCCAGCAAGAGTTCCCGTGCTTCCCAAGGAAATTCCTTCACAAAACTCCCACCAAATGAGACCTGCTGTAATTCAGACAGCCCAAAGGCCCCAACCCCTCACTTTAGAAAGGTAATCAGTTCCCAGAGGGAATCACCTACCTTCTCTACTTTGAATGATTCCAATGCAGCTGATGAGTTGTTGACTCATTTGAGCCTCCAGAGGACTATATTCTGCTTTATACAGGTGGGTTGGTATCCTTTCAGGAACCAGTGGCCTACTTTGGCCATGCAAATGATGACATCCTAAGAATTTGGGGCAGGATATCTGGGCTTGGGTGAGGGCAGCAAGGGCTCTGCTGCATTTACACTGGCAGAATGAGACCTCAGGCATTTCCAAACCTTCATTTGTTTGGCTGCACAGTGTGTATGCTGTAGCTTCTTATCTGCACAGACATACACATCTGTATGTGTGTATTTGTGAATGTGCATTAGAAAAGCAGACATGATTGTCTTCAATCTTGTTGAGCTGTTATTTGTACAGTGATAGCATTAAAAACTATTTCTGCTCCCATAGTGACTTAGTGAGGTAATGCACTGCATCTTGTGGTCCCAGATTGGTTCCTAATCAATGCTGATAAAGCTATCTTAAATTGGTTTCGCAGTGAGGGGCAAGACAGTGACGTTAGCAGATTTACCTTGATTCTCTGGGGGAGGCAGCAGTGCAATTCATTACAATCATTGAAGGATGCCATGCAGACCATGTGGTGCTGCCAGCCCCTGGGGAAGCAAGGTAAGTCTGTGCCAGTGCAGGGCAAACACATTTCTCCCTCAATGAGTCTCAGCATTTCTGGGATATAATATTTCCTGTTCCTAATTTCTAATTAAAGTGCATTGTTTGCTGGAAGTCTGTGCATATGTAGGTGGAGCTGGACCAGGAAGAGAATTGGGCTTGAGTGTTCTGTACTCTATTGACAAATAACCAGCAGACACTTGTGGAAAGCTATAATTTTGAAGACTTTCAAGAGCATAATTCAGCACCTTTAGGAAAATCAGTCTAAGGGTTGAAAATTGATTTGGGATAACCATTTTCAACCAGAAAGAAATGGTTAACAATACTGGTAATTAAACAAGCCTTATGAATGCATCTGTTACATCTGTCTTCTTAAGGAAGAACACAATGGTGCTACAAACGGTAACAACTTAGATATTTTGAAGGAGAAATTCAACTCAAAGCCATCTGTTTTGCCCTTAAATCCTTGTGACCAAGAATTTTGGATCTGGTCATCCCATTGGCATATCAAGACCTGCCTAAAACATGCATATGGCTGCTTTATTCAGGAAATCAGGGTTCTATTGCTCATTGTAATTGGGTTCAAATGGGGGAAAACTGCATCTGGGCAGCCATTTAGCACACGCAGCTTGTCACTTGCATGCAAATGAGTCCCGATGCTGAACCTGCTATAAACCACTTAGGGTGGCAATCAGGGCATAAATCAAAATTCTTCCCCTTCATTTTGTTTTTTTTTTGCTGACTTTTCTCTGATCCTGAAAGGTAGGATACAATTCAAAGGGTGGCTAATTATTCTCAAAAGGCTATTCTTCACATGTGAAGCTGGACCATAAGTGATAGTAGACTCTTTTCTCTTGCCTCAATCTGTCAATACCTCTCTCTCCTCATTTAAGATACTCCTTCATATCTGACTGTTCGGCCAAACCTTTGCTACCCAGTCCTAATATCTCCCTTTGAGCTCAATGTCAAATTTTGTTTGGTGACACTCCTGTGAAAGACTTCGGGATATTTTGCTACATTAAAGGTGCTATAAGAATGCCAGTTGTTGTTGCCTTAACTCAACATTCAGAAAATTGGGCCTTCCATCAGGGAGAAGGGGACAATAACTGATTAGTTACCTCGTCAACCAATATTGCTGGGACTAATTGTAGTTTCTCTATTGCCACCCCAGATCTGCAAAGATCAAAAATCAAGGGTGGAACCTTCTGGTTTGCACAACTCAGTTACATATGACTTTGCCAACTGAGACTGTTAACTTAAATATAAGTGTGTGACAGTTGAATACTGGCAGATCATGTTAGAATAATATACCGAATTTACAGTTCCAGTTTAAGGATTGTGGAGCTGTGAAGCTGAGTTTCAAAAAAATAAACATATGGCAGAGTTTAAAGCCTGAGCAATTTTATTCACACCCTGATGTTCATCAAGGCATTAACTCCTTGCTGGTCTATGCTTCATGGGTGTCAATCACCCTTTTGTATGTAAGCCAAGTGGTTGGTCATTAAGGATTAAAAGTTGCAAGTAACAAATGCCCTTACTGACTTTAGGAATCAATCAACTCTGCCTTATGGATCTCCCCCAATGCTTCAGTGAGTAGCCAAGCATCATAATCAAGGAGAGTTCCAGGTGGGCCACCAGGCTGTTCAACCATAGGAGCATCACCACCATGCATGACATTATCCTCAAGCAACCGGGCGACTGACTAACATTTGGATGTAGGGGTTCTCTCTAAACCCAGCTATTTTTCCATATATTGCCATTAGAACAAGACTTATATTTATTACCCAAGCTGAGATAAGGTAAATCAGAACAAACTGAAGATTATACCTGGGACCCTCTGTCAATCATATCAAGTGGAGTGAAGTGTACACAGGTGGAGAGTATTGATTGGATGGTTGCTCACTTGCTGCATTTGGACATGAAGCAGTCCATGTCCAAATGCAGCAAGGCCTGAATAATATCCAGGCTTGGGCTGACAAGTAGTGTTAACCTCCGTGGCATACAATGACCATTTCCAACAAGAGAGAATCTAGCCATCACCCCTTGATATTCAATGGCATTACCATCATTGAATCCTCCACTATCAACATCCTGGGGGTTACCATTGATCAGAAACTGAGCTGGACTAGCCATATAAATACTCTGGCTGCAAGAGCAGATCAGAGGCTAAGAATCCTGCGGCGAGTAACTCACCTCCTGACTCCCCAAAACCTGTCCACCATTTACAAGGCACAAGTCAGAAGTGTGATGGAATACTCTCCACTTGGCTGGATGAGCACAGCTCCAACAACACTCAAGAAGCTTGACACCATCCAGGACAAAGCAGCCCGCTTGATTGGCACCCCTTTCGCAAACATTCACTCCCTCCACCACCGACACACAGTGGCAGCAGCATGTACCATCTACAAGATGCACTGCAGAAACTCACCAAGGCTCCTTAGGCAGCACCTCCCAAACCCACGACCACTACCATCTAGAAGGACAAGGGCAGCAGATAGATGGGAACACCGCCACCTAGAAGTTGCCCTCCAAGTCATTAACCATCCTGACTTGGAATTATGTTGCCATTCCTTCACTGTCGCTGGGTCAAAATCCTGGAACTCCCTCCCTAACAGCACTAAGGGTGTACCTACACTACATGGACTGCAGCGGTTCAAGAAGGCAGCTCACCACCACCTTTTCAAGGGCAATTAGGGATGGGCAATAAATGCTGGCCTGGCCAGCAATACCCACATCCCATAAGTGAATTTAAAAAAATAAAGAGACACTTACTGACATAAGAGTTGAGTGGAGTCAGGAGATATCTACCTGTAATGTTTTATGCTGTGAATAAATCTGTTCAAATAAAGACTGGCTTTGGACTCTTCCTTCATCAATTGGCTATCAGAAATGTAACACCCTCTTTGATTATGCTAATTGGTGAGGCTTTGGTGGAAAGAAGGCAGAGTCGATCAATTCCTGAAGTTCATTAAGGGCCTTTGCTTTGTTACTTGTGACTGTTAATCCTTAAATCATTTGGGCAGCGCATTAATAGCTATAAGGAGTTTATTTATTTTGCAAAGGAAGAGTTAGCAACCTGATTATATCTCGTCCTGCAAATCTGATTCAGCTAATTGTAGGAGGCTTGTTTTGCTTTGATAAGCAGTTGAATAGTCATATGCAAACTGCTTTGCACGGATGCTGCTCACATTGTGATGGACAGATAGCAAGTTTATTTAACCAATACGCCTAAACAGTATGATGCACAGTTCAAAAAATTGCAAACACTTGCTACATTTCAGATGCATATACAAATATAGTTACTCATATCACTTTATTTTTAGAAACTATTTTTCCATATATTATTTAGCTTAATCCTCTCACCCCCATTCTCTTTTTCTTTCACAAATGTCAGAAATCAAGTTGGCAAGTGCAGTTGCCACGTGTCTCTAGTGGTCAAAGAATGCTCCCTTTCCAGAGATGAAGCCAAGGAAGAGTAAGTATAATTCCCACATTACTTGGGAGAGTTCTATTTTTGCACTGACTGTACTAAGGTCAGCCAGTTCCATTCTGGAAAAGATTCAAAATTAATCCCCAGAAGTGACCAAACAAATTGTTTACATCACACAGCTGTGCCATAGTATATGGTCCAAGTCGAGTCTGTCTCACTTTTTTTCATGCCCTTACATGGTCACTGAAGTCATCAGTGATGCAGTACAGTAATAGATTGTGTTCTTGCAATAAGCCTTTCCCTTTTATAAACATTCTTGTATCAAGCCTGGGGCTGTTCTGTAGCTTTCAAACTAACCTCTTGTTAATTCTTTCCTTTTGCTGCTGGTAACAGTAAGGAGCAGTGGAATACCCTTGAAGAGGAAAAGGGTAATGGTGATGGCATAGAGAATTTTGGTAAGCCTGATAGTGCCAAGAAGAGCACAGCAGAAACAAAAGCAAGCACAGATAAGGAGAAAGCATTCCGTGGAGTGCTTAGAAGAAAAGTTGAAACGAAAGAGCAATCAGCAGAGCAACTCAAACAGCAAGAGGCTGAACAGAAAGACTTCCGCTGCGTGCTAGGGAAAAAAGTGATCACGAAAAGCTTTTCTGAGGAAGAACTGAAGGAACGTTCAGCAGAACAGATGAACTTCCGAGACTCTCTTTCCAGACATGTTAAAACAACTAATTCATTTGAAGAAGAGAAAAAGATTTCAAGTCCCCAACAGGTAGATTTCAGGGCAGTACTTGGTAAAAAGAACATTTCCAAAATATCACAAGAAATCAAACCAAAGCAAGCACCGTCGGACTTCAGGAGTGCTCTAGGCTCAAAGAAACAATCCCCTACTGAAAAAGAGGCAAATAATGTTGCTGAAAGCAATCAGTCTGTTAAAGTGGACTTAAATGCTGATGGTGATTGTAAAAATGGATGTTCATGTGTCGATGGTGGAGTAATTGATCAGAAATCTGAAAGCAGAGGAAGTACACCTGTCTTTAAGGAAACATTAAAAGATGTTCAGGTAGCAGATGGTGAACGTTTATTGTTGCAATGTCAGGTTGTTGCTGAACCAGCTCCAATCGCAACTTGGACTATAAATGGAAAGGCCATCAAGTCATCCAAGTTCATTAATATATCTCAAGAAGGTAACTGACTTCCAAGGATAGATGGAGATTTAAGTTAAATCCTAAATCTTAATAAACATTCAAACAGTACACTGCACTTATATTGAAAAATTGTTTAATAGAATTTATTCATAAAATAACATTTCATTTAACTATTGCACTAAGAAAACTTTCATCACTATTTAATCTTTTAAAGCCCACAGGACTGTGTCATTAATCATTATTGCTCGCTAATGATTTTTGGTGTAACTGCACATCAGTATTGCAATATTCCTTAAAACAAGTTTTATGTTGTAATACATGATCTTGTATATTAAAGATTTGTGGAAAGTTTAGAACATATTTTTGTGAATCTGGAGTTAATGAGTATTTGTCCTTAAAATCTGTTTATGAAGAGTTAACTATATTTGAAGCAACGTTTAAAATCCATATGGATTGTGGACTCTCACAAGCTTTTATTTATATCAGGATCACTTTGTACACTTACAATTGAAGAGGTCCTGCCTGAAGATGAAGGCCAGTACAAATGCATAGCTGAGAATTCTGCAGGGAAAATGGAATGTACTTGCTCGGTTACTGTGGCTGGTAAGAGCATTCAACAGCATGAGAACTCACGATGGAAAACATTCCTCTGCGTGCAACTTTGTTTGTCTTTTCTTCCTGTTATTAAACTTCAAAACTCAAAACAAAATTCTTTCCACCAGTCTGTAGCAGAAACAAATTACCTATGCAAGATTAAACCAGAGTTTCCCTCAGAACAAACAAATGTTTAACAACCCAAAATGAATATGATCCTGGATAGTTAAAATCAAGGAGCCTGAAAACTCTTGGGGCCCAATTTTAATTCTGTGCAAGTGGGTAGGTTTTGAATTAGTTAAAATCTCACCCTTGGAGTACTAAATGAACATGTATCTATGTTGGTCAAGGTCTTTTTGTCAGAATAATTATTTACTATAATGCTGAAAATTGTATAAGATTGTAGAATCACTATTGATATAATATTGAAAATTGTATAAGATTGTAGATTGTGGAACTGTCCGGATCTAAATAATTTCCTAAATCTCAGTATTCACCAAAGAACCAAATAAAAATAAAACCATGAATGGTTAAATAGCATTGAATTGATTTTATACGGAAAGGTTTGTTTGGTATCTTCAAAATAAAATGCTTTTGGACTACTCCTATATAATTCTGTTATCTTCATCAGAAGATAAACATCACTTGTCAGTCAACCCAAGTTATTTTAAAATCACTGTTTTTCAGATGCAGCTTCACCAAACGCTCCCAAAACTACTGAGAAAACATCAAAGAAGGCAAAGTCCACTCCTAGTCCCACTTCAGAAACAGACTGTGGTAAGCCAAGATCATTTATCGAACCTGTTTCCAAATAAGGAATGGATTGGGCTTTCAGTTATTTTCCCATTAGTTTGAGGCTATTCACTGAAGAAGTTGTCATCTGCAATGTTGATATACTATGTTGTTTTAACCTTTGGCACAGGATATGTGAATTTCTCCTTTATGAAAGAAAATATGTTATGAATGTTAAATATCAAAAACTAATGTAAAAGAGTTTGAAGTTAACTGTTGCAAATACCATATTTTCTTCTTAATTGTGAATTAAGATTTCTTCATTTTAAGCAAGTGATAAATGCGGCAGAGAAAACTTAGTTTCTTTTAAACGCTTTTAACTAGGACTTTTTTTTATCAGAAATGATAATTGATCCTAAACAGAAGCTTTAAAAAGAAAGAGAATAATAGTATAATTTGCCTCTCATTGGTAATAAAAGTAGCAGTACTTTTGGAAATTAAACAAAATTGATATCACAGGGCAGAATCACCCCAGATTTGCACGAAGTGCGGTAACAGGTGGGAGAAAGGGTGTTTTACCATCGACCACAATGGCGGGTTTTCGCATTGTACCATTCCATTCCCGCCGCATCCCACCTCATTGATAATGCATTCCTGGGAAATATGCCGGATTACTGCCAGGGCGGCCACTGATTCACCCAACCCGGCATCACCTCAGCCCTTCAGTAATCCGGGTGCCATATTTAAAGGTTGCACAGCGCTAGCTCTCTCTAAGGGTTCGAAAGCTACTGCAAAGTCATGGCTGCCAAAGGGAGGAAACATGCTGCCCCCAAATTTAGTGACACCTCCCTCGGGCACCTACTGGGTGCATTGGAGGCCCACTGTGATGTCCTCTACCCCCAATCTGGGTGAAGACCAGCAAGCAAGGTCACCAATGCACCATGGGAGGCTGTGGCAGTGGTGGTCAGTGCCAATGCCCTGAAAAAGAGGACAGCCATCCAGTGCTAAAGAGGGATGAATGATCTCCTCCGTTCCGCCAGGGTAAGTTACTGTTCTCATCACTCGCAACTCTCACACTTACAAACCCATCACACATCCACAGGGATCTCACCAACTGCCAGTTCCAGGGACATCACCATTCACTCCCTCACACACACCTTCATTGCCCTGCAGATTGTGTTATCATCCCATCCATGGCACCATTCATCACCCACACATGCCAGGCATCCTTCTCATCTGGCTTGGCAGGCATCCTGCTTACATTCTCTCCATCTGTCTTCATGCAGCACAAGCTGGCACACAACAAAAGGGAGAGGTCACAGACTGGTGGAGGAGTACCCAACATCAAGGTCCTCACAGATTTTAAAAATAGAGTCATCCAGCTGGCTGGCAATGATCTGGACCGCTCCTGTGCTGACAGAGATCTAAGTGCCACTTGAGTGTTTGTTGCCACGGAGATCTAACCGCCATGTGAGTGCATTCGATGTAACCCTGCACCTGTGAAAAACCTGAGATCTGTGCAAGTCCCAGCGCTCTCACTTCCTGACTTTCTTGATCCTGGGCGAAATGCACAAAGTTCTGTGCCTTCACAAAGATAGCGTCCGTGACCTCCTGGATACACTTGTGCATGGAGGCTTGTGAGATCCCTCACAGGTCACCTGTGGAGCCCTGGAAGGAGCCAATGGCATAAAAGTTGAGCACCGCGGTCACTTTCACATCCCCGTGGTGCCAAATCCTGCAGCGGGTGGCATATGTGACCAACCAGTTCCCTAGACATGCGCAGTCTTCAGCAACACTAGTTCTCAGCCATATGCAGGAATGATAGGTGCCATCTATAGACTGTGGGTCTAGCAAGGCGCCTACATGCAAGGGCTCATTGTGAATCTTCAGCTGTGTGCGCACCAGTCCCTACCGCCCCTTCTTCTGAGCGAGATGCTCCTCCTTTGCCTCCACCACACTCTTTTTCATCTTCTCCGGTCTCTGTAAGCCATGAGGCATGCCGTTAAATCACCAGGCTTCATGATTCTGATGTTCTCCTCCTGCATGATCAAAGAGAGAGGTGCGTGGGTTAGCACAGATGTACTAAGAACCTCTCCTGTTTAATTCTGAAGGCCCCTTCTCACATGCAGGAGAATGCTGGCCACCTCTTGGATGGCCAGTGTGTAGTGCACATCATGTCTGTCCGAAATGCCACCCACCTCCGCCCCACCCCACTTGACCGATTGACAGCAGCTTCGACCATTGGTCTGCATGCTGTGCTCTCAGCTCAGGTGCAGGCATTCTCGTAAGCCGCATTACAAGGCTGCACTGTTAGCTTGAACCATAATGGATACTGATCCAAACCTTAATAAAGGCATTGCAAGGAGCTGTAAGCGCCTCCACCAGTGACTGCGCCATGGCCACCTTTCGCAAGGGGATTGTACTACTTTCCCTGTCGGCCAATTGCTCTACTGACCCTTAAAACACACATTAATTTGCAGCCTGCGTCTGAGGGGTGCAAAGTTCTGGAGCATTTGGTGGCACTTTCATGCTTTTGCGTTGCTTGAGTGGGCAGGAAAGCTTCAGAGGCCCGACTCCAAGCAGGTCAATGAATGGTCCCGGCTGCGGAAGAATGCTCACTTTTGACAAGCTTTTCCAATTGTTTGGCCGGTTGCTTCCCTCACCACTCCCAGCCCCCCATGGGCTTTAACTTTGCAAACAAGTTTATTAGCTGGCACTTTATCAGATACTTTTTGAAACCCTATACACACAACATCAACTATACCATCCTCATCAACCTCCCCCTCCGTTACTTCAGCAAAGAACTCAATCAACTTAGGCAAAAATGACCTACCTTTAATAAATCTATACTAGCTTTCAATTATTAGCCCATACTTTTCCAGATGCCAATTAATTTTGTCATAGATTATTGTCTTTAAAAGTTTATCCGCTACCAATGTTAGGTTGATTGGGCTGGAATTGCCAGGTTTTTGTTTTTGAATAATATGTAACATTTCCAATCCAGCCCTTTGGAGCCACCCGCATATCTAAGGAGGATTGGAAAATTGTGGCCATATCCTCAGCAACTTCTACCCTTACTTCCCTCAATAATCTAGGATGCGTTCCATCTGGTGACTTTCCTGTTTTGCAGCCTGTCTCCAATTAAAACTCCCCATGTGCACTGCTTCTTACTGGATACAGCAGGCTATAAATAAAACATTTTAAATGTGTTTCTATTCATAATGAAAAACATTATGCACGTAACAAATATAAACATTGAATATTGCGGTAATTTATTTTTTTTACACTGAAGTTCCTTCACACTCTTTAACATTTAACTATCAATGTGATTGCTTATGTGAACAAGAGGGGCTTCCATTCCAACAATATACATAGGTGTATGATCACCACCACCACAACAACAATTCATATTTATATAGCACTTTTAATGTAATAAAACAACCCAAGATGCTTTGCAAAGACATTATACAATAAAATATGACACTGATCCACATACAGAGGTATTAAGGAAGATGACCAAAAACTTGGTCAGTGCGACAGGTTTTATGGAGTGTCTTAAAAGAGAAAAGTGAAGTAGCGAGGCAGAGAGCTCCAGCAGATATCTGGAGAGTTTTAAGGCTGGAGATTACAGGCATAGGGAGGGGCGATGCCATGGAAAGATTTGAAAGCAGGATGAGAATTTTAAAATGAAAGCATTGCTTAACTAGGAGCCAGTGCAATCAGTGAGCACCAGACTGAGGGGTGAACTGGATTTGGTGTGAATTAGGACACGGGCAGCAGAGATTTGGAATGATACCAAGTTTGCAGAGGGTGGAATGTGGGAAGCAGAGCAGGTATATGTTAGAGCAGTCAAGTCTGTGGGTAACAGAGGCATGGATGAGAGTTTCAGCAATGGATGAGCTGAGACAGTGGTGGAGTCAGACGATATTATGGTGTTGGAAATGGTCAGCCTTAGTGACGGCAGGGATATATGATTGAAAGTTCATCCAGGGTCAGACATGATATTGAGATTGCGAACAGACTGCTTCATCCTCAGACAGTTGCCGGGAGAGGAATGGAGTCAGTAACTAGTGAACAGAGTTCTGAGCGGGGGACCAAAGACAAAGGCTTCGGTCTGCCCAATATTTAATTGGAAGAAATTTCTACTTATCCAGTATTGGGTGTTGGATAAGTGGTCTGAAAATTTAGCAACAGTGGAGGAGTCAAGAGAGGTGGTGGTGAGATAGAGGGTGTCATCAGCATACATGTTCGAATTATGTCATTGAGGAGCAGGGTGTAGATGAGAAATAGGAGGGAACTTAGGATATTTCCTTGGAAAAGACCAGAGGTAACTGTGTGGGAATGGAAAGCAAAGCCATTAATAGTGATTCCCTGGCTACAGTAAGATAGCTAAGAATGGAACAGGGCATGAGCAGTCCCATCCAGCTAGATCACAGTGGAGAGGCATTGGAGGAGGATGGTGTATCAGCTGTGTCAAAAGCTACGGACTGGTCGAGGGATGATTTGCCATTGTCAAAGACATATAGGATACGTTTGTGCCTTTGATAAGAGCTGTCTCAGTACTGTGGCAGGCGTGGATCCTGATTGGAGAGATTCAAACATGGAGTTCCAGGAAATATGGGCATGAATTTGGCAAGAGTAAACACATTCAAGGGCTTTGGAGAGGAAAGCGATATTGGAGGTGGAACAGTAGTTTGCAGGCATGGAGGAGTCAAGGGTTAGTCTTTTGAGCAAAGCGGTGATGACAGGATATTTGAAGGATAGAGAGGCAGAACCTGAGGAGAGAAAGTTGTTAACAATGTCAGTTAACAGGGGATCCAGGAAGGGATGTTGGCTGGTCAGCTGTTTAGTGGGAATAGGGTCAAGAGAGCAGGAAATGAGTCTCATGGGCAAGATTAGCTTGGAGAGGGCAGGAGGGAAGATGGGAGAGAAGCTAGAGAAAGATACAAGTTCAGGGCTAGGGTCTGGGATGAGCCTTAGAAGAAGTCCGGCCCATGGGCTAGAGGACAGGAGAGAAATGTCAGAGGCAGCTGATCAGATTGTCTCAACCTTGGCAGCAGAGAAATCCATGAGTTCCTTGCACTGTTGTTAAGGTGAGAGTGGAGTGATCAGGGGAAAGGGATTTAAGATGACAGTTTACTGTAGAGAAGAGAAGCTGGGTGTTATCTTTGCATTCCCTTTGCCTCCGTGAACTACAGATCCACAATCCTGGAACAGTGAGCAGATTTAACAGATGAGAACAGGGCCTGATAGGAGTTTAAGTGGTCCAGACAGATTTGGCAGTGAATAAACCAGTTATCCACCTTATCCATTCAAATCCATGTGTCTTGGAGTTAAAGGAGTGGAGATGAAGGCTGTACTGGGAGAATGTCCATGGTGAGAAAGTAATGGGCCTGAATTTTCACACAGATGGAGAGGCTCCCCGTCTTTGCAAAAATGGCTCCGGAGGCCTGAATACAAACATGCGAGTTAGGAGCAGGAATATGTCATTCGGCACCTCGAGCCTGCTCCGCCATTCAATAAGATCATGACTGATCTGCTACTGCTGGCTTAAAAATATTCAAAGACTCTGCTTCCACCAGCTTTTGAGGAAGAGAGTTCTAAAGACTCAATATCGTTTGAGAGAAATAATTTCTCCTCAACTCTGCCTTAAATGGGCGACCCCTTATTTTTAAATAGTGATGCCTAGTTTTAAATTCTCCCACAAGAGGAAACATCCTCTCCACATCCACCCTGTCAAGACCCCTCAGGATCTTAAAGGTTTCAATCAAGTGGCCTCTTACTCTTCTAAACTCCAATGGATACAAGCCTAACCTGTCCAACCTTTCCTCATAAGACAACCTATCCGTTCCAGGTATTAATCAAGTAAACCTTCTCTGAACTGTTTTGAATGCATTTACATCCTTCCTTAAATAAGGAGACCAATACTGTACACAGTACTCCAGATGTGGTCTCACCAGTGCCCTGTACAACTGAAGAATAACCTCTCTAATTCAGTGCTCAATTCCCCTCACAATAATCAATAACATTCTATTAGCTTGCCTAATTACTTGCTGTACCTGCATACTAGCCTTTTATGATTCATGCATTAGGACACCCAGATTCCTTGATCTCAAAGCTCTGTAATCTCTCTACATTTAGAGAATATGCTTCTTTTTTATTCTTCCTGCCAAAATGGACAATTTTACATTTTCCCACAATATACTCCAATTGACAGATCTTTGCCTACTCAATTAATCTACCTATGTCCCTTTTGAGCCTCCTTATGTCCTCTTCACAACTCACTTTCCCACCTATCTTTTTGTCATCAGCAAATTTAGTAACCATGCCTTTGGTCCCTTCTCCATGTCATTCATAAATTGTAAAAAGTTCAGGCCCCAGCACTGATCCCTGTGGCACATCATTCGTTACGTCTTGTCAACCAGAAAAATATCCATTTATGCTTACTCTCTGTTTCCTGTTAGTTAGCCAGTCTTCTATCCATGCCAATATGTTACCCCCATACCATGAGCTTTTATTTTCCGCAATAACCTTTGATGTAGTCCCTTATTAAATGCCCTCTGGAAATCTAAGCACAGTACATCCCCTTTATCCAGAGCACATGTTACTTCTTCAAAGAACTCCAATAAATTAGTTAAACATGATTCCCCTCTCACAAAACTATGTTGACTCTACCTGATTACCTTGAATTTATCTAAGTGCCCTGCTATAACATCTTTAATATTAGCTTCTAACATTTTCCCTATGATAGATGTTAAGCTAATTGGCCTGTAGTTTCCTGCTTTCTGTCTCCCTCCCTTTTTGAATAAAGGAGATACATTTGCTTTTTCCCAATCTAATGGAACCTTCCCTGAACCTAGGGCAGAATTTGATGTATGACGTGCAGATCCCGGACCCCGCATGTCAGCGCTTAAAAGGTTGCGCGCTGACGTCGGGCAAGCGTCCCAACATCAGTGCGCGCCATCACGATATTTAGCTGGGCGGGCGTGCGATGAAGTGCAACGCGCACCTGCCATTAATTAAAGGCCTTATTAAGGCCCTTAACTTGGCAATCGACGCCAATTTTGAGGCACCCATGCGATCTTCGGCTCGGCGCACGGGCGCAACGGGCAGATGGGTAAGTAACTTTTTAACAAACTTCATCCACGGGCAGGATATGTGGGCTCAGAGCGGTTGTTAATGTTTTATGTGAAGTATTTATTGCAGGAAGTGTTTTAAACTTGCCTGTGTGATTGTTAGCAGTTCAGATCAATTTCCAACAGCTTTCTCTGTACTTTGAAGCTTCAGCTCAGCACTCTGCAGACAGTAATCTTTATCGGGTCTGCAGCTTTCCAGAGGCCTCCATTTAGCCTGGGGGTATGGGTTCTGACATCTCCACTGGAGGCAGCACCTCTGAGGAGGAAGGGAGGGCTAGAATAAGGAGCAGGCCAGGAGTGGACAATCAGCCTCCAGGGGAGCCACCTTTGGGAGGCCAGGCGCAGGCACAAGAGGCGCAGGGCCAAGAGGTTGTCCAAGGCAGAAGGGACCGCAGAAGACGCCAATATCCTGCTGCCAGGGTATACAGGCGGCGAAGCAGCTACCTCAATATGACTGAGGTGCAGTGCAGAAGAAGGCTCCGACTGTCAAGATGGACAGTCAACCATATCTGTCAGATGATTGGCCCTGAGATCTCCCCTAACTGTGTGGGCGGACACCCCATGCCAGCGGCTCTGAAGGTCACAATTGCCCTCCACTTCTATGCATCTGGCTCCTTCCAGGGCTCGGTGGGTGATCTTTGCGTTATCTCCCAATCAGCTGTCCACACCTGTGTCAGGCAGGTTACAAACGCTCTGTTCAGCCATGCATTGACCTTCATCCACTTCCGCTGAGACCAGGCAAGTCAGGCACAACGAGCCAGAGGCTTCGCATCCATTGCTGGTTTCCTCCATGTCCAGGGTGCAATAGACTGCACACATTCGGCCATCAAGGTGCCAGCAGGTGAGCCCGGTGCCTTCATCAACAGGAAGGGCTTCCACTCCATGAACGTGCAGATAGTGTGTGATCACAGGATGCAGATTCTTCAAGTTTGTGCAAGGTACCCAGGCAGCTCCCAAGACACCTACATCCTCAGACTCTCCCAGGTGCCGGGGCTCTTCAGTGCTCCAGCCTGACTGGATGGATGGCTGCTGGGTGACAAGGGCTATCCCCTCAGAAGATGGCTCATGATGCCTCTCCACCATCCAAGAACAGAAGCTGAGCAATGGTACAATAGGAGCCAGGGCTCCACAAGGGCTGTGGTGGAGAGAGCCATCGGTCTTCTCAAGATGCGCTTCCGATGCCTAGACCGCTCAGAGGGCGCACTCCAGTACCCCCCAGATTGCATCTCTGTGATAGTGGTAGCATGCTGCGCTCTGCACAATCTTGCGCTGGAAAGGGAGGATGCAGTTGACGATGAAGACCTTGACGCAGTGGATGAGGCTGCACATGATGAATCCAGCAGTGGCTCAGAGGATGAGGAAGCACAGGGCAATGATGAGGGGCAGCCCCCCGACCTGCAACTACACCAAGGAGGCAGGGACATCTGGGACACTTTAACCCAACGAACCTTCAGCGAGCTCCACACACATGGTTCTGCAGGACCAGCATTGCCTGGCACTTCCACACGTGGCACTTAGGTGCTACATCTTCCACCTCATCAGCTGCAGCTAAGGGCTTAGTATAGAAACATCAATGTCCACTCAAACACTCATGATATGTCTGTGAAACAGACAAATGCAGCACAGAGGAAACACCCTCAGCCATGATCAGAAAAGTAGACTTTATTGCCACCAAAAAAATGAACAAACGTCGCTCTGACATTGAGGATCAAACATTCCCTAATCTAGGGCCAACACAAAATCACCAGTGACAAACCCGTGGAGTACCTAATGTGCCTTATGCTTACGTTTGCGGGTGCTACGTCTTGGTGCCATCCCATCGCTCGGAGTGGCTTGTGAGACAGCCTGCTAACTCTGCTGTCCTGTTGGCCTCGATGACCTTGGCAGGCGTCCTCTGGCCCGTGGAGCCTGTGGTGGCCCCGCCTGGGAGGCAGTGGCCAGTTCCAGAACTGGCACCTCCCCAGTTGTCGCAGCCTCAACAGATGCAACGGTCACTGGCAGAGGGGCGGAGGAGCTGCTGCCCTCATCCGGAGCACTCTGAGAGGAGCTCGCAGCGACACCTGACAGCCGCTGCGCCAATGTGAGGTCACATTGGACCTCCCTGCTCACCGCAGATGGATGGGCACCGAGCGGCGACACTTGGTGCCCAGAACATCTCCCACATTGCGAATGACCACCTGTGGCCATTAGTGCTGTGAGGGCTTGCAGGTCAGAGCGTAACCCAATCAGAAGATTCTCAATCTGCTGGAAGCCCCTCTCCATGAGAGTCGCCAATCTCTCAATGGAGGAAGCCTGAAGCTCTGTCCTGAGGTTCATGCCATCACTGACACTTTGCCTGGACTCCTCCACCACAGAGACCAACTGAAGCACACCCTCATGCAACCCTGCCAGATGCTCCGGCGCACCCTTCCGCTTGTCCTGCAGCTGCTGCATGGCTGACACCTCCAGAGGCACATCATCACTGCCGGACTCAGCATGTGCCTGGTCCTCTGCAGTCCTCCGGCTGCTGGCGCCATCGGCACTCTCTGTCCGTGCCATCTCCTCCTGCGATTGTGAAGTGCCCACTCCACTGTGCCCCGGGACACTAGCCAACATCATAATCCCCACCGATGTGTTTGTTGCTGTGCTGGTGCCTGGCTCACTGAAATGATGTGACACAAGTTGCAAGTGACGCCCCTCAGGTGTGGAGGGGGTGCTCTGGACTTGTTGGGGGCAGCCATGCGGTGGTGATGCTGAAAATAACAACAAGGACAGTGCATCAGTTAGTGTTCAGTCAGTAGCACCTTTGATCCCTTTCCCCCCCATCTCCCAGGCTCATAATGCGTTCAACCTTCAAGAACCTAAGGGCACCAGCATTGTTGGAGTGGTAAATAGTCAAGATGAGGCCCAAACATTACACGCGCATACAGACAGGCTGGTCAGATGGCCTAAGGAATGCCACATGGGATGTTATGTGGATAAGTGTGCGGTTAACCACTTGGGCAAGACAAGCAAGGTACGGGAATACAGGAGAAATAGTGGGATCGTGGAAAGTCAGTTCGATTACAGGGACCTTGCTGGGCAGACCCATTAAGGAAGCAGAACAGGAACATAAGGCGTTTAACAAGGTCAAAGCCAGACTTGCCTTTATTAGCTGAGGAATAGAATGTAGGAAAAGGGAGGTCATGTTGCAAGTGCAGAAAACGCTGTCGAGGCCACATCTACACTTCTGCGTTCAGTTGTGACCTGCGCTTCATGGGAGGGATGGCATTGGAGTGGAGAGAGTGCAAAGGTTCCTGACCAGGATGCATGCTGGCCTGGAGAGTTGGAGTTATGAGGAAATATTGCATACACTTGCGACATTTGCCATGGAGCACAGGAGATTGTTAGATCACATTATTGACCTTCAGACCGTTATGAGGGGCATAGACCGGGTGGACAGAAGGCAACATTTCCCCTTGGCGCAGGGATGACTAACATGGTGGCATTTATTTAAGTTGAGTGCCATGAGGTTGACAGGTGAGGTGCTGACGACCTTTTGGACAGAGTAATGTGGGATCACTGGCTGAAAGGGTGGTGGAGGTACAAACCCTCCTAAGATGCAATAAGTCTTTGGCTGTGCAGCAGCGATGCCATGGCATGTTAGGCTATGGCGATAGTGGTCACAAATGGAATAAGGCGACTTTGGAAGGTGCTAGAGACGCGCATCCTCAAGGGGCTGAGGGTCCTTTATGTATGACCCACAGGTCTGACTGTATCAGTCTGTGAATGAGCAGTGTTGCAGCATTAACGTTTGCAGCAATCATCAGTGCTTTGGATGGTGGGCAGACAGATTGGATGGGACTGTGGCCCTCAAATACCTGGCTGCTGCACCCCAGCCTCGCCGCCACCTGCCGACCTGGCCACTTGCCTCCTCCCCAGCTCCATGGCCTGTTCTTCAGAGTTGGTGAGTGGTGAGGTGCCGCAGCACGGCGTGCCCACCACCAGTCCACAAATGCTCCCGGCTATTGTGCTCTGTTTTTGCCTGCAGAACAGAGAAGAGCATTTATTGGAGCTAATCGCTCATGTACTCTGCACGCGCACGCCGCACCCCAACCACAGTGACCCATCTGAGGCCTCCAGCGGCTCCTGTCCACACTACTGGTGATCAGTCATCAGAAGATAGTACGGCTGGTCCCAACCCCCTCCCCCAACAGCCACCTTGGACACATTCGGCGTCCATCACTTTGAATAACACACGGGTCTTAGCGCCCATGGCAAGGAGGTGCAACTAGGTGCGGCGCTGAGGTCAGCAGATGGCTCTTGGCCACGATACCTTGAGGCTCCCCTTCCACCATCTCATCACCATCAATAGGACATGTGTTGGAGTTCTGAGTATGTGTCTAGCTGCTTCCCCTGCAGGTTGCCCCCAGACTACTCAAATGCGACAAACACCAACATATGCTGCAGGGAGAACCCATCTTCTCCTCAACCACTAAGGCTGATGTAAGAATGCTCACTATCTGTTTGCTCTCCCAGCGTGCGCCAAATGCCCAATGCAGTAACGACACTAAGAGGCTAGGGCAGGGGGGTCTCAAAGGCTAAGGCTACCTGCTGGGTAAAATGGCCAAGGCCGACATGGTACTCACCCTTCCAGAGTGCAACAAATCATTGAAGCATTTGCGGCACTGTATTCCTGTGCACCACACATCATCACGGGAGCTAACAGCCTCCGCCACCTCCTGCCACGGCTGCCTGGTAACGTGGGGGGCCCTCCTCCTCCCATCCTCCGGAAACAAAACCTCCCGACGTTTTGCAACCTCTTTGAGAAGGACTGCAAGGCAGGCATCAGAGAACTGAGGGACACATTGGCCCCCGCTGGCCTACCCTGCAGCCTGCCCCCCTCCTCCTCTGCCCTGCCCTCCTCTAGAGCCCGCTGTGCAGACTGGTCACTGGCCATGGTGATCAGCCTAAAGGAGGCTGCCTGGCCTTTCTTTATACAGACTGTTGATTCCCCATTGGAACCGGTGGTCTGTACACGCCCGCCACACATTTGAAATTCCTACTGTACATGGGAGTCTGCAATGAAGGCCCGCCTGTGCAAAATGGTGGCGTGGCCCGTTTCGCCAGCGGAGATCGGCTATGCGCCCGCCACCGATTAGGTCGGGCCCGCCCTCCTGACAAATATAAAATTCTGCCCCTCAGGAATTTTGAAAAATTAAAAGCAAAACATTAACTATCTCATTAGTCCACCAGGTCCCGGGGATTTGTCAGCCCGCAGCTCCAACAATTTACTAGGCACCACTTCCCTGGTGATTGTAATTTTCTTGAGTTTCTTCCTCACTTCTATTTCCTGATTTACAGATATTTCTGGGATGTTACTTGTATCCTCTATAGTGGAGATTGATGCAAAATACCTGTTCAATTCATCTACCATCTCCTTATTTTCCATTATTAGCTCCCCAGACTCACTTCTTATAGGACAAACACTCACTTTGTTAACTCTTTTTTTATTTAAATACCTATAGAAGGTCTTACTATCCATCTTTATATTTCTAGCTAGCTTTCTCTCTACTCTAATTTTCCCTCTCTATTAATCTTTGTTATTCTTTGCAGTTCTTTACATTCTGTCCAGTCTTCAGACCTTCCACCCATCTTTGCACAATTATATGCTTTTTCCTTAAGTTTGACACTGTCTTTGGCTTTTTTAGTTGGCCACAGATCATGGGTCCTCCCCTTGGATTTTTCCTTTCTCTTTGGAATATATCTATTCTGTGTATTCTGAAATATCCCTTTAAATGTCTGTCACTGCATCTCCATGGACCTATCCCTTAACCTCATTTGCCAGTTTACTTTAGCTAGCTCTGCTTTCAGTCCTCATAATTGCCCTTATTTAAGTTTAAAATACTAGCCTTGGACACACCCTTCTCTCCCTCAAACTGGATGTAAAATCAATCATATTGTGATTGCTGCTACCTAGGGGTGACTTCACTATGAGGTCATTAATTAATCTTATCTCATTGCACAATACCAGATCTAGTATAGCCTGCTCCCTAGTTGACTCCAGAATGTGCTGTTCTAAGAAACTATTGCTAATGAGTCCCTCATCTAGGCTACCTTTGCCCATCTGATTTTTCCAGCCTATATTTAGATTAAAATCATTGATGATTATAGCTGTATCTTTCTGACAAGTTCCCATTATTTCTTCCTTTATACTCTGCCCTACAGTGTGGTTACTGTTAGGAGGTCTGTACACCACTCCCACAAGTGACTTCTTGCCTTTATCATTTCTCATTTCTACCCAAACTGCTTCTACATCCTGGTTTCTTGAATTTAGGTCATCCCTCTCTAATGTGTTAATACCATCAGTAATTGACAGAGCCACCCCTCCACCTTTTCCTCGCTTCCAGTCTTTCCTAAATGTCATGTACCCTTCAATGTTCAGGTCCCAATCTATGTCATCCTGCAGCAATGGCTCTATGATGGCTATCAGATTGTACTTATTTATTTCTATTTTGGCTCTCAGTTCATGGGCAGCATTTTCCCGTTGGCGAGTGGGGGGCGGGGCCCGCTCACCGACACGTAAAATGATGAGTGGTGACGTTGGGTGTGCATCCCAAGTCGGCTGCGCGCCCGCCGAACCATCAAAGGCCTATTAAGGCCTGTTAAAAACTAATTAACTCAATTTAATGAGCTGCCCGTCCAACCTTAAGGCTGGCAGGCAGACGAAGAGCCCAGGCAGCCTTCGGGGAGGGTTGAGGTTTCATGAACTGTTTTAAAATCTAATTAAAATTTATACATTTATTCTTTGACATGTCCCAGCTCATGTGATAGTGTCACATGAAGGGACATGTTTTAAAAGTTTAAAAATCCTCTACTTTAAAGCTTAAAACTGAAGCAAATCTCCCTGAGGTACCTCCATGCCTCAGGGAGATCTCTGCATGCGCACGAAAGAGCGCAGGGAACCACTCAGGGAATTCCGCCCCCCCCCCACCGCCCGCATAGGGAGTGCACAGCGCTTCCGGGCATGCGTCATGATGGGTGGGCCTTAATTGGCCTGCCCACGTAAAGTGGCGGCGTGGCCCCAATCGAGGGCGCCGATCAGGTTCACGTCTGCCCCTCACACAACCTCCCCGATGGGGGGAAATTTCTGGCCTATAATTTTTTGCAATAAATGCTACGTGCAATCAGATACAGAGACTTTAGTTTTGTCCTTTTATTATTTTTGTAACTTCCAGCCTTACCTGGTGATGTGTACTCTCTATCCTTTCCTGTCAAGGTCTGTTTATCATTTCCCATATTAATACTCTCCTCTGTTGCCTTGTCTCTATTCTTTGATTTACCACACCTTCCCAAATTTGATTCCTTACCCCCACTATTTAGTTTAAAACCCTCTCTATTCCCTAGTTATGCAGCTTGCTAGTACACCAGTTCCAGCACAGTTCAGGTACAGGCTATCCCAATGGTACAGATCCCGCTTTCCCTGATACTGGTGCCAGTGCCATACAAACTGGAACCCACTTCTACCACACCAGTCTTTGAGCCATGCATTAATTTCTCTAATCTTACTTGCCCTATGCCAATTTGCATGTGGCTCAGGTAATAATCCAGATATTATTACCTTTGAGGCTGTGCTTCTTAATTTTGTGCCTGGCTCCTCATACTGACATTAAGAACTTCTTTCCTTGTCCTGCTTATGTCATTTATTCAAAAAGGGAGGGAGACAGAAAGCAGGAAACTACATGGACCATGACTACTGAATCCTCCCCCTCCCACTGCAAGTTCCTCTCCAGCCCTGAACAGATGTCCTGAACCCTGGCACCCAACAGGCAACACAGCCATGTGGACTCCCGCTCTTTGCTGCAGAGAACAGTGTCAATCCCCCTCACTATACTGTCCCCTACTACCACTATGTTCCTTCATGCACCCCCCACTTGAATGGCTTCTGGTGCCATAGTGCCATGGTCAGTCAGCTCATTCACCCTGCAGCTCCTACTCTCATCCAAACAAGCTGAAAGAACCTCAAACCTGTTGGTCAATTGCAAAGGCTGAGACTGGATCAGGAAGTCCCATCCCCAAACCTGGCCCCATCGTTTTTGCAGGATGGTGGTGGGCAGGTCAAACTTTGCACATCTGTGGTTCACAAAAGCAGCTGCACGTGGTAAAGTGTAGCTGCCTTCCGTCTGATCTAATTTTAACAATGAGAGAGTGGGAAATATGACATGTGCACATTAGGCCTGACAGGAGAAGGTCTAAACTTAACAGAGATCTTTGGAGAGGTAGGGTACCCTTTTGGAGATGTAAGGTACTGTTTTGGATATGGTTGCAAGACACCTTTGGGAGAGGTCAGATGCCCGTTGGGAGAGATCAGATGCCCGTTGGGAGAGGTCAGGTGCCCTTTGGGATTGTTAAAGTGGACATGATTGTGCAATAAATGTGGATAAACTCACTGGAACTGATAAGCTCATTTGAACTGTCAAAGGAAACTACCAGTGCCAGAACATTGAGACAGCTCTTTTAACCCAGCCTGCCCTCCGCAGCGGCTGTGTTGCTTCCGAACTGTTTCAAGGAGTGGCAGGCCCAACTTCCATTTTACCTGGTCTCCGCAGAACATACATCTGACCACCTGGGGCACTTTTTCCCGGGTTGGGTTTGTGGAGCTGGGAGTTGTCCCAACTCTGCGCTCCCCATCCAAGAGCAAAACTTCAGGCCATGGTTTTAATGGGGCTAGGGCATCAAAGGTGGAGATGAGGGTGTGGTTGAACAGGTAGGTAGCTGCAGGAATGGTGTGTTGAATAGAGGGCCAAAGACTAGACAGTTGAGATTTTGAGAGGGCAGCTCTCAATGATTTGGGAGAGATTTTCCCGAAGGGCAGGCACAGAGGAAGTGGGGCTTGGAAGGGATATTGTGATCTGGGTGGAGACCAATACGAGGAAGTGATTAGGGATGGCCTTACTTGTGACTGGCACTATGGGAGTAGCAAGGCCCTGTGAAATGGCAATATGTTTTGGGGGGGTTTACATGGAAGCAGACATGGAGGCAGGAGAGGAGGACCATGAACTCAGAAAGGAGAGAATATGATGAATTAAGATGAGCTTGAAATCACCTTGGATGAGAAGTTGCTTCATGCAGAGGCTGAGGGTGGAAAGCAGTGAAGATAATTTGCTGAGAAAATTGACATGGTACTGATGGGTGGTAGAGAACAAGGATTTTAAATGAGAGGTGAGAGGGGTGGAACAAGGTGAGAAACTCAAAAGAGGAGAAAATGCCAAAGGAGTACTGGTTCAGGTCAAGATGTGAGTTGTTTATAAGAGCCGCTCTGCCACTTTGACTGTCTGAGTGAGGCCAGTGGGTGAAAGGTATAATCAAGCAGAGGAGGCTTCATGTAGAGGAAAGGTGTCATCACCCTTCAGTCAAGTTACCATCAAGGCCATGATGTCGATGCTCTCATCCGCGATAAGTTGACGGATGGCAAAGCCCTTGTTCACAAGTGAACTGACATTCTGGAGAGAGATGTGAAGAGGGAGTTGATAGCTGGACCACTTACAGAGTTCACAAGATCAGCGAGTTAGATAGGAAGATCAGCAAGATTATCCCTCAGCAGAAAGGGACAGTTGTGGTTACTGCTCAAGAGGAGGTAGCACTGAGTGCCATGATGAGCCTTTCAGAGAATACCAAGGGAGACACAGAGTGGGAGGCTGCAGGCTTATCGATGAAGGAGTCAATCCTTGGGCAGTGGCAGGTAAGTGGGAAGGTCAAAGAGTACAAAAGGGCTGGGGTAGGAAAGTGTTACCAGAAGGATAATGCAAGTCTGCACCAAATTCTGTGGCACCTGGCATGATGACATTGTTCTGCGACACATCCATTACCCCACTTTTCTACCCAGTTTGAAACACCAGAGAGTGGCTGCTTCGAACTAAGGGGCACTCCCTCCACACTAAGGCTCATGGTGCCCCGGAACGACATGGGAGCAATGGGACCACATCTGTCATAGGACATAACGTCGGCATTTTGAAGCAAAATTGCAGCTGCCTTGATCACTCTGGAGGCTTCCTACAATATGACCCAGACAGATTAACTATATAGACTGTTTCTCTGACTCCACAAGAGTCACACTCATCGCCACTTCCCACTCCAGGACTTATCTAAGGGCCACTATCAGTGAGGCAGCTGCCCCCATTTATTTCCTCACTGTGGAGATATGACCAGCACTGGCAGCCGAGAATGCTGATGAGGCCTGAGGAGCAATCTCCATTGATCCTCTGACTTCTCAGTTCATACGTGCGGTAGTTGTGCAGTGCCAAAAAGGGACTCAAACCAAAATCTACCCCAAATCCCTTAGTGTTTGAAACAAAAAACATAGGGTGGAATTGTCCGGTCCCATTGGAGGCAGGCGTCACAATCTTTAGAATGATCGACCTAAACTGAGTTGGTGTATTTGGTGACTGCTTTGATGCCTTTGGAGATGGCGTGTTTGGCCAATTCTCCTGGCAGCATGAGGCAGATGGCGCTCTGGATCTCCCTGGCCGAGATGGTGTGGCGCTTGTTGTAGTGAATGAGGTGCGAAGCTGTGGAGGCGATGCGATTGAAAATGTCGACAAAGAAGGAATTCATAACGCTCATGGCCTCAGATGAGATCCTGGTGGAAGGGTGGACCTGGGTCACCTGTATATGTAAGTGGAATAGCTCTGCTTGCAAGATTTCCTCCGCCTCTTGGGCGGCTTCTTGGTGACTTTAGTCAGCTACTGCTTCGACGCCTTGCAGGACACACTGCCCTTAGCTGCAGCCGCCACATCAGGCATTCTACTTGACTTAGACCAACTCAAATAAAGCAGGCATCATGACGGGTGTGAGCGGACAATATGGTGAGAAGGCCAAAAAGCGGTGTTGCGCCATCGTGAAACCAATTTGCAATTGTCTGCTCCACCCATCAATGGTGGGCCACATTTCCTGCTGCCGTACATCAGGAACCTAATTTCAATACTTTAGCATCTCATTATAAGCCCTGCTCACTGGAATCCACGCTGGATCATCCGGGCACATCAGTGTAATTGCACGGCGATGTGTTTCACAACTGTACATAAGCGGCGTGCACCTGGCAAGCTGCATTTCACTCGGGACTTCGAGGTTTTTTTGCCTACTTTGCTTCGGGCAGCGCTCGTGGTCATTAGCACCAGGCTTCACAGACAGCACCACATTACTTTTTATGGGGCTCACGGGCAGGTGTCTACCTACCATAAGACGGGGATGGCTTTTCAATGGCTGCAGAGCTAGGACTTGCTTGGGGAAGGGGGAGAAGTGGCCTCAGGCAAGGGAAGAGGCTGTAGGGTGAGGGCTGTACTGGGGAAGCGAGGGCATTCCAGTGGGTATGTACGGGCATATGTTGATCTGTGCAAGTGGCCTCAAGGTGGTGAGGGCTGAGGAGGCAGTCTCCAGAGGAGATGAGGCCAGATGGAGATGTGAGGGTGTGTGTGAGAGAGTGAGTGGTGATGTACCTTGAGCTGGCAGTGAGTGAGATGCCAGTGAATGTGTGATGGGTTTGTGAGTGTGTGAGTTTAGAGTGATGAGATGGCTGCCTTACCCTGTGGCATGGATGAGATCATTCATCCTCTTTCTGCACTGTATGGCCAACCTCTTCTGTGCAGTGCTGGCATTGACAACCACTGCCACCACCTTCCAAGCTGGAGTGGTGAGATTGCTGGACCTCCTGCGGCCAGGGTGGGGGTGGAGGACATCACGGCAGGACTCCAAAGACATTCCAGTGACAGGTCACTGAACTCTTCTTGGCTTTCACTGGAGCAGCCCTGGGCTTCCAAGCATTGTGCATGGCTGAAGTTTAGATATGGCAACCGGAGTGAGGAAACAGTGTGGTGGACAATTCAGAGGCCGCCTGCCAGTGAGACAGCGTGTTTCCTGTGGCTGCATAATTAATGAGGCGGGAAGCGGACAATACAGCACGAAAAGCAGCCATTGTGGCCAGCGGGTAAAATGTCATTTTTCATGTCTGCTACCGCACTTAGTGCAAATCTGGGATGATTCCACCCATAGTTGTGGTGCCATATTAAATCAGATTTTCCTCATTGAAATGCATATTTACTCCAAAACCTTAAAAGACTGTAATTTCATGGTATAATTTAGTCACATCTTGTTTTTAATGGAAATTATTCCATTCTTGTAATATACCAAATGTTCCTGTATTTCAAACTGGAGTTTAGGTTACAGGTATAAAATGAAGAGTTGTTGTGAGAATGGCCATAAAGTGATTGCCATGAATTGCCAGTGACCTCGGACAGTAATCATTTATGATGAGAGCTTAACAACCTGTGTATTCAACTATTCTTTTGACAGATATTTATAGCTATTTTCAATATTACCAAAAAAGGACATCTCTCAAGTTGTCGTTTTAACCTTTACATGCCCCCACAAAATGTGAGGAAACAGCAGACTTTAGTTCAGTAAAATATTCCAAAGTTGTTATATTGCCTAAAGACATGGACACTTAGAATGGAAGATGAACTTTCAATTAAATATTTTAATAGAGACAAATAATGTAATGCAAGCAAAGCACTAAGTGTGCTTAACTTCAACTTTAACATCAGAAACAAGCCTTCAGTTTTCACCTTCTGCCAGATGTTTAACCTCATATTCATTTGGCCACTTTATGATGATGTCACAATTGGGGCCCTATTCACAAAGCTTTTCCTAATCTACAAAATTTCAAATGATCCATTTTTCTTCAAAAGAGATATGCAGAAAAACGCAGCAAGAATATTTTAGGCCATTTGTGAAAAAGGCATTAAATATCTAAATGAAATCATAAGTTAATCTTGGTTCAGTTCTTTTTAGTAATGTTACACTGTTCTCTCAGAAATTCTAGTTGAAATAGCATGTTGAAATCTTGTTAACTCATTCAAGAGGGCAATGATTATTACAAAAAGCCTCCCAAGAGCTGACACATCAGGCTTTTAGATTTGTATGTCTGCATTCAAATGAAAGTTTGGTTAGCTTGTTAATCCAACATATATAAATAACTTATAATTATAAACATTTGTACCTGGGTTCATAGCAAACCTTTGAGGACATCCTTGAGGTTTGAAGTGAGCACCATAGTGAACATCTGACCGAACTGCATGGATCTTGCAAAAACTGGTACGATGTCCAACACAGGTAGAGGGCCTTAATTAACCAATTTTTCAAGAGGAATTGGGGTCCACATTGTCTATAATGTGCAAAGAAACATGGTCAGTATTCATGTTGAATTCCTAAAACATGTTGGAGAGTGTAGAAGAACAGCAATGGACTTGGTCAATAGTGCTATAAACCACAGACTTATCCTGAAACTGCCCTTGTGGGCTGGTAATTAGGATTCTCTTTGAGGAAAATATAGCCTTAGTATTCCAGTGTGCAACTGTAGTTACTGCCCTCAAGAAGGGAAACCCTAGTAAACTCAAAACTATTAAAGAATCTAATTGACAGTAGCGGCTCTTAAGGTAGGTCTTTCAGTTGGCACATTGCCTGTACATGGACTATGAAGACTCATGGGGCAATCAGAAAGGAACATGCCAGATTTTGCTCTTGTAAGGGAAATCATAGCGTGAGGCCTAGTGTTGGATTCTTTTCATCAATATTCAAAAACTTCCAGTTTAATACCCAGTACAGGCCCACAAAGAAGACACAGTACATGCCTAAATCTTGAATTTTATTCAGGGTGTGCATTCTAGCTCTAATATTCACGTATGGGTAAATTGATGATTATCGATTCCACCTCAAAAGAGTAAGGTTGATTACTTTACCAATTCTATTCAATATCTGCATCAATAGTGAACTGGATAGCATCAAAAGGAAATACTTGGAATAATAACTACTCTGGTTAGATAAGACAAATTATGGGTTTGTTTTACTTCTAAATGTGAACAAACTGGATGAATTTTACGATATATTTCATCTATCTCATAATAGAAAAATAATGGCTAATCTCATTTTAATGACGAGCAAGTCTCTGGCATTTGTAATTACTAACCTTAGAGAAGGGAATTTTGCATTCTGCATCTGACTTCCATTCTAGAATGAGGAGAGGTGGGAAAAGTTAGGATTATACTCTTTGGAACAGAGAAGGTTAAGAGGTCATCCAGTGGAGCTTTTCAAGGTGATGAGTGATGAAGAAAAACTATTTCAGCTGGCTAGTGGATCAAAAGCAGAGGTAATAGATTTAAAATCATTGGCAAAAGATCTAGATGAGGAGAACTTTATTTCGCTCAGAGAGTTGCCAGTTATCTAGAATGCTCAACCTGAAAGGCGGAAGGTGGAAATTGATTCTATAAATATTTTTAAAAGGGAGTTCAAAAGGTACTTGAGGTCGAGGAATTTACATGGTTATGGGCAAAAAGTGGCGGTGTGGGGCTAAGCACAACGGGCTGGATAGCCTCCTTCTGTGCTGTAAGCTTTTGAAAGAAAGTACTGGAGCTATATTTATTTCAGTTCACCAGGAAACCAAAGACATGGCATTTGACATCCTCCAGCACTCCATGTAAGAAATAGGCCAGCTGAGGTGCTAATCAAGCCATTAACTTTGATCAGAAATCTCCCCCAATACCACATGGCACGTCAGCTAGCCTTTTCTGTCTTTCTTTTGTTTCCTGAAAGTGCGAAGCATTAGGAGATGCTGATGGGTACTCTCCTTGAACTGCTGTACCTGTGGTGGTCCCACAATGACAGGGAATTCCGAAATATTTTGCATTCCCCACCATTAATACCTGTGTCTTCCACCTTCAGTCTAGGGCCTGTTACAGGTTGTGGTGGTAGGCAATTTCGCTGCTGTTCATAGATACCCAGTTTTGGGATTCTAGGTTTGTTCTTAGTTTGTGTCACTTGGAATGACAGCTGTAGACACTGGTTCTGCCACAATTGGAATATGGACCTGTTTGGCTTAATAGTCTAAAAGTGCTGGATTTTAAAATTCATTGAGCTTTTTGCAATATTTTGAGATAAACTAATCTGAGTGAAATGTTTCCAATTCAAGAAGATAGGAATATAAGAATAGACGTAGGCCATTTAGCCCTTCTAGTCTTTTCCAGCACCCAATGAGATCATGGCTGATCTGTAACTTAACTATCTTAACTCCACTTTTGCTCCATATTTCTCAATACCTTTGGTTAACAAAAGTTACAGAAACAAGATGACAATGAAAGTCTTTAAAAATGCTAATGCTTTTGAATTGATCACTTGAAGGGAGAAGTTGATGATAGCAGTGTTCTTATTGCGGTGTTAAGTCAGTCACTGACTGAACTCTGAAAAGGGCACTATTTTAATTCCTCCTTGTGCACCCTGTGTTCACTTGGTTTTAATATAAATAAATTTGGATGGAACCAGTTTTCATCACATAAACAAGAATCTAGGGCCAGGATATTACGGCCCCTCCCGCCTGGCGGGATATTGTGGTCCTGCCGAACTGAACAGAGATTTTATTGGCTCGCTGCATCTGCCAGGGGGAGACACAGCGTGGCAGGGCCATAAAATCCTGGCCTGAAAGTCTGAACTATGCTTCAAATATAGTTCTACGAGACCTTTGACACTGGTCTTTTGGATGGTAAGTCCTCCCTAATAATGTCCCTGGATCTTTTAAATGTAATCAGGCATAGAACCCAAAACACCACTTTAATTGTTTGTAATTGTACTTTTGATCACAGAGTGAGGAAAGATATTAGATTAACATCCAAATGCTGGAGAATCATTAAACAGTCACTCAATTTATTTGAAGATGGTTGTATTCAGTTTGTACTTTTTCATTTTTTTTCAGTTGAGGCCACCATAAAAAAGAAACCAACTCCCAAAACTCCTCCCAAACCAGGTAAGATGCTTCTTAACAAGAAAGTAAGTTCAACTTTCCTTCTATTGTTTTGTCAGACTGACATGTAACATTTGGTTCATTCTCAAGACAGTGGAATCTAGTTTTTTGAAAACTGTGTCATTGCAAAACTTCTGCTAACATTTCCTTCCCCTTGGTATGGTCTTCAACCTAATAAGTAAAGGAACTCCAATAACACGAGCCCCTAATGCAGAATCAGTTTCTTACTTTTCACTTGTTTGTAGTTGTTGTGGAAAATTGACCTTAACGTATCCCAGCTGGTGAATAATTTACAATTGATCAAACAAGAAACTTAAATTTCACCAACTGTTTCCTACTTTAGTTATCAGATCAACAAAAAATGCTCGTACAGTTAGCTGGGACCCTCTGGGGTATTTGTTTATTAAATCTAGCATGAGCTTTTGAACTTGAGGGAATGAAGCCAGCAAGTTCAAAAGTAAGCTTACTGAGACTAAATTAAGATGTTTTAACACAGGTATGTGGGTCAGTCATGCAGTAATTAAGTCTTTTTTATAGTTAATGAATTTAATGAACAGTAGAGCAAAAGGAACAGGTTACTGAAATTAACCAAACAGGAAAAAGCTGCAACTACTGGAAATTTGAGTTAAAATTGGAAATGTGTAGCATATTAGTCAGTATCTGAAAAAGAGAAGACAAGTTAAAAGTTTGGAGATATATGCTTTGTCAGAGCTGGTGAGGTTCAGTGAAGTCAATGCTTTTCAGATGTACTCAAAGTTTTGTAGGAGAAAAATGAAAAAAAAGAAATGCATAACTCAGCTCTTTGAGGATTGCTTTTGTTTTTTTGGCATTTTCGTTTTTTTAAATTCTTGGAATATTGACATTACTGGCAAGGCTAGTTTTATTACCAGTCTGTGTTTTCCTGAGTAAGTGTTGGTGGTCCTTCTTCTTGAAAGCAGCTTGATACAACTGGGTGGCTTGCTAGGTCACTTTAGAGGGCATGGAACCACATTGACGTCACATATAGACCAGACTAGGTATGGAAATTAATGAACTATTGGGTCTTTACAACAATCCAACTGCTTCATTGCCACTTTTAGTGGTACCAGTTTTTTATTTTCAGATTTCTTAAAAACTGAATTCAAATTGTCAAACTGCTATAATTAGATTTGAGCTCACGTCCTCTTGCTTACTAGTCTGGGCCTCTGGATTGCTAATCCAGTTACTCTACCTATACACTGTGATTTATTTTTTCTCAGGTATAATGTTACTCAAAATCCTAGTGTACTAAAAGGTTATGTGAAATATCTACTATTCACAATCTAGCAGAGAAAATGAAAAACTTGTAACTCTACTGAGCAAAGGTTTGAAGGAGCTATCATCAGGGCATGAGAGATTATGAAGGAATATGTCATAATGTAAGTGTAGTAAATAATGTATTAAGAGGAGGCTGTTAAATATATTCTATTATCATATTATGATGATTTATTTTGTTGCAAAATACTCAAACACATGTTTGTTAAATAAGTTTTTAATATCTGTTTTTCATACAAGATATGCAGTCTTGCAGAATAAATTTGATATTTAACATTGCCATGGCAGCACATAAAGCTGCGCCTAAATAGGATTGTTTATTTTATCGCTTGTGATGTCACAGGATGTCAGGTATATTTTGACAAAAAAGCAAATGCTGCATTTTATTTTAATAGATTAAAGGAAACAACAACAACAAAAACAGCTAGTGTCAGTAAAATATTCAAAGGCAACTTACACATCTTCAGGTTAACAAGCCAGTAAAGATGGTGATACTGGTATCTCCACTTGAAATATTATGAGACCTTATTGTTTAATAAATAGATCAGGCACAATAATCTGGAGCAAACTGCCAGATATAATCACTAAGCATTTCCTGGTTCTGTTGCTCAAGAGTTTTGAACAAAACTGTTCTGAAACCTTTTCATAATAATTGTAAATAATTTTTCTGAGAATCACAGTTTTATTTTGAGTGAGTAAATCACCCAACTGGAAGCTTGAACCACAGCACAGTTATTACTACTCAAAACCATGCATTAAGGACCAAAATATAATCACGGGTGTTTCATAACTTGTCCAGTTTTATTAACACACATAATATTTCCCCAAATATATGAAGGCTACTGAGGGAAGTGAGTGGAAATTGCAGAAGCACTGTTGATGTAGCGTATATGGATTTCCAAAAGACATTTGATACAGTTCCACACAACAGACTTGTGAGCAAAGTTTTAGCTCATGGAATGAAAGGGAAAGTAGACACTTGGAAAGCAAATTGGCTGAGTGACAGGATAGTGATCAACCAACTTTTCCTTATCTTTCCATATGATGTTCATTTTCAACAGCTATTCCACCTCAGATACTTCAGTGTCCTGGAAGCATGAAAGTGCGTGCTGGAGAATCTGTGGAACTATTTTGTAAGCTCGCTGGAACACAACCTCTCAGCTGTACATGGCTAAAGTTTAGAAAACAGGTAATGTCTCATCCTTTTGTTTAGTATTTACATTTTCTGTAAGAAACAGCTTAATTGCTAAGTTAACTCTATAAGGAAGAAATTAGCACACATTGATGACTAATTTTACAATTGAGAAGGAAGAGGTGTTAAAAAAGCTATCTTTACTTACAATAGATGAGGTACCAGGACAGGATGAGATGCATCGAAGGCTACTGAGGGAAGTGAGTGGAAATTGCAGAAACACTAGTGATAATCTTCCAGTATCCTTAAACACAAGGGCGGTGCCAGAGTACTGGAGAATTGTGAATTTAGCCCTTGTTCAAAAAGAGGTGCAAGGATAAAGCTGGCAACTACAGTATGGAAACTCCTGGAAACTGTAGTTTGGGACAAAATCAATAGTCATTTAGACAAGTGCAGGATAATTAAGGAAATCCAGCATGGATTTATTAAGGGATAATCATGTTTAACTAACCTACTGGAGTTTTTATGAGGAGGTAACAGAGAAGGTTGATAAGGGCAACACTGTTGATGTAGCGTATATGGATTTCCAAAAGACATTTGATACAGTTCCACACAACAGACTTGTGAGCAAAGTTTGAGCTCATGGAATGAAAAGGAAAGTAGACACTTGGATAACAAATTGGCTGAGTGACAGGATACAAAGAGGAGTAGGTCGTTTTTCAGATTGGAGGAAGGTTTGTAGTGGAGTTCCCCAATGTTGGGACCCTTGCTCTTCCTGACATATATTAATGACCTAGACTGTGGTGTTCAGGGCATAATTTCAAAATTTGCAGATGATACGAAGATTGGAAACATTGTCAACTATGATGAGGATAGTTGTGAACTTCAAAAGGACATAGACATGTTGGTGGATTGGGCAGACAAGTGGCAGATGAAATTCGGTGCCGAGAAGTGTGAAGTAATTCATTTTGGCAGGAAGAATGAGGAGAGACAGTATAAAATAAAGGGAGAAACTCTAAGGAACAGAGTGACGTCAGTGTATACGTACATAAGTCATTGAAGATGGTAGTGCATATTGAGAGAGCAGTTAATAAAGCATATAGTATCTTAGGCTTTATTAATAGGGGCATTGTGTACAAGAGTAAGGAGGGAGGTCAAGTTGAATTTGTATAAGACACTAGTTATGTCTCAGGTGGAGTACTGTGTCCAGTTCTGGGTGCCATACTTGAGGAAGGATGTGAAGGAATTGGAGAGAGTACAGAGGAGATTCAGAAGAATGATTCCAGGAATAAAGAACTGTAGATAAGATGATAGATTTGAGAGCTTGGGACTGTTTTCCTTGGAGAAAGGAAGGTTGAGAGGAGACTTGATAGAGGTATTCAAGATCCTGAGGGGTATGGAAAGGGTTAATAGTGAGAAACTCTTCTCACTCAAGAGAATGTCACGAGCTAGAGGGCACAGGTTCAAAATAATTGGCAAAAGGAGTAAAAATGATGCGAGGAGAAATCTTTTCACCCAGTAGGTGGTTGGAGTCTGGGATGAACTTCCTGAGAGGGTGATGGAGGCAGGTTTGATCGAGGTATTCAAAATGGAATTGGCTTGCCTTTTGAAACAAAACGATGTGAAAGGTTACAGGGATAAGGCAGGGGAGTGGGACTAGGTAGAATGCTCTTTCAGAGAGCCAGTGCAGACTTGATGAGCCGAATGGTCTCCTTCTGCACTATAAAGATTCTGTGAACTTGTGACTATTCTAATAAAATATGTAAAATTGGAGAAACCTTGGGCGGAATCATCTCAGATTTGCACTAAGTGCAGTAGCGGGCAGGTCAAACATTTTACCCGCAAGCCGCAATGGCAGCTTTTCACACAGTATCGCCCCAAACCGGCCGCATTAATTATGCATTCCCAGGAAACACGCCATCCCCATGGCGGGCGGGCTCTCATTTGCCTGTCATGCCATCATCTCACCCCTTCATCATGCCAGGTGCCATATTTAAAGTGCAGCCGCGCGCACACCTCTCAGTGCTTCCAGCCCATGACCGTTGCAAAGAAGACATAGCCCTGAAAGGCAAAAAGACTGCAGCCCCCAGATTCAATGACGCAACTCTCGAGCGCCTTTTGGACGTAGTGGAGGCCTGCTGTGATGTCATGTAACCCTGCTCAGGCTGCAGGATAGGCAGCAACCTCACTAATCAGGCTTGGGAGGTGGTGGCAGCAGTGGTCAGTGCCAACGCCCTGCAAAAGAGGACAGCCACCCAGTGCTGCAAGAGGATGAATGATCTCCTCCGTTCCGCCAGGGTAAGTCACTCTTCTCATCACTCTCAACTCACACACTCACAAACCCATCACACATCCACAGGGCCCTCACTCATTGCCAACTTAAGGGAAATCATCATTCACTCTCTCACACACACCTTCGTTGTCCTCATGCCATCCATGGGATCACTCATCACCCACACATGCCAGGCATACTTATCATCTGATCTGGCAGGCATCCTGCTTATACTTTCTCCATCTCTATTTATGCAGAACAAGCTGACACACAATAAAAGGGAGAGGTTGGCTTACTGGTGGAGGAATGCCTGAAGTCAAGGTCCTCACGGACTTTGAAAACAGAGCCATCCAGCTGCCGGTGATCTGGACCATTCCTGTGCTGATGGTGAGGTCGGCGGTGCTCTACCAAGTGAGGATCCAGCAGTGCAACATCCATCAGACAACCATGCCGTGAGTGATGTGTCCTCTTTCACAGGCCATTGCCATGCACCAATTATCTCCCCTTGATTTCGCAGGCACATCTGGGAAGCAGCAGACAGAGTCCACAACCCAGGACCTCCAATCAAGCCCCGAAGAGAGGAATCTGGAGGCACCCTCCCTGAAGTCCCATCACAGTGCTCACCCACACCCTCCACCAACGCAGAGATACGCACCTCAGTGGGACCTCGGTGGTAACGGTATCATAATCTGGTGAGCGCATCGCACTGTCTGATCCACAGCAGGCAGTGGCAGGGACTTCCCAGGTCCCCGACACTAGGAGGACTGCTGGAGACCATAAATTTGCTGAGCCCGAGTCAGATGACGAGCCTCTGGACTCGGTCATGGCACAGTTGCTGGAGCTGCAAAGGCAAGTTAGGGAACATCAGGAAGGGATGTCCACTGCACTCCATGTTGCAAGGCACAATGGAAGAGTCCATCTATCTTCAGGCTGAGGTGATAGTGCCCCGGCATGCCAACGCACCAAGGCCAACACTGGTAGGATGGCGGCCGCCATGGAGACCTTGGTACAGGACATCGCTCCTGCACTGCTGTGCGGGCTTAACTCCATCGCTGATGCCAAAGTTGCCCTCTAACAGTGTGTATGCGCGGGGGGTGCGGGGCTGCTCAACCTCACTCCAGCTACCCCTTCTCCTCAAGGAGGCAGCCAGAGGCCCACGGGCACCCATAGAGAGGAGGATCAGCAGGTGCATGCTCCAGGGCCATCCACTCATATGACTCCGGAAATGTCCAGCCCATCCGAATCCCCTCTTCCTGTGACCCCAGCAGTTCCAGCTCCACAGCTCAAGGAGGGTGTCACTGCTACACAGCAGGTCCCCGAAAGCAGGCCGGGGCCATCCAGGTCTCGGTTCTCCAGAGGACGCCTGTCAAGGGCATCACAGACACAGCGTAGCAGTTAGCAGGCTGCCTCCACCTCTGCTGTGGATGTCGGGAGAGCACCAAGACATAGAGGCAGGGTTAGAAAAGTTAAGAAGATGTAGTTACACACCTGGGCATGGGTGTTAATCACTTGTACATAATGTTGACTATTGCCAATAAACTCCCAAGAATGTCTCATTGCTTATGGCTCCTTGTTCTAATGAGCAGTGCTCTTGTCACTCAGATGTGAAACCTTTCTGCACAAGATGAAGGCAGGTGTCCCTTCCCTGTGGTTTGTGCAGCCTTCAGGCCAAAATGATGGTCCAGCTTCACACTCACTGGAGACATTACTGATGCCTGCACCTCGATGGTGCTTGTCATTGTTGCCAGAATGTCATGGGCAGGCGTCACCAAGTTCCGTCATTCTCTCTGTGGCTCTCAGCACCTTTGAGGTGGGGATGGCCCCCATCTCTTCAGCATCTGTAACCACTGATGCTGTGCTCCTGAAGGCGGACAAAGCATCAGATGCTTCTAAAGTTTCATGCATCTCCATGATATGACCCTGATCACAGAGCTCAAGCAAGCTGCCCTCAGCCAGACAGCAGTCAGGCGTTCTCAGAGCCTATGTGAAGATCTATGGCGTGTCCTCACTGCATGTCGTCATCGTCCTCCTGCAATCAAGCGACTATTAGGGCCTCCACTGCGTCTCCATGACAGGAGCATTATCACAGAGGGTATTTGCACTGCCATAAGTCAGACTGGAGTCAAACATTCAAAGATGCAATGTGAGGATCTATGGTGTCTCCTCACTGCAAGTCGTCATTATTCTCCACAAATCTAGCAGCTATGAGGGCCTCCCGAGTGCGCCTGCCTCATCTGACCAGTGCGAGGGTCTCATCGCCATCATCGTCGCCTTTGAGGACCTCTTGACCCTCATCATCATCGACGTCCTCCTCATGGAAGAGAACCCCAGCTCCTGCATTTCCCCCTCAGCCAGCTCCTCTCCCCATTGCAGTGCCAGGTTGTAAAGGGCACATCAGACGACGACGATGTGTGACACCCTCTGCAGAGTATACTGCAGGGCTCCACCAGACTGGTCCAGGCACCGGAACTGCATCTTCAGCATTCCAATGGTCTGCTCCACCAAGATGTGAGTTGCAGCATGAGCCTCATTATACCATCACTCTGCTGCAGTCTGAGGCTGCCGCACGTGTGTCATCAGCCACGGCCTCTGCTTGTCCCCTAGGAGCCAACCCTGCAGTCCCTGTGGACCCTGGAAGACCTCAGGGATCTGTGACTGACTGAGAATGTAGGAGTCGTGCACACTCCCTGGAAACTGTGCGCAGTTTGTTTGTGGTGGTTGCACACGAGCCACACATTCAGCAAATGGAATCGCTTGCGGTTGACGTAGCGACGAAGATCTGAGCGCCAGGTGAGTGCAGTTGATTGCACCCTGTACCTGGGGGAAACCTGAGATCTGGGCAAATCCAGTCCCTCTTGCATCCTGGCTTTCCTGGTCCTGGGCGAAATGCACTAAGTTGTGTGCCCTCGCAAAGATGGCATCCATGACCTCATGGATACACTTGTGGATGGAGGCTTGTGATATCCCACAGAGGTCACCTGTGGAGCCCTGAAAGAAGCCACTGGCGTAGAAATTGAGCACGGCTGTCACTTTCACAGCCGCTGGTAGTGGATGCCCTCCATGTCCACGTGGCGCCAAATCCTGCAGTGTTTGGCACATGTGACCGACCAGTTCCCTAGACATGCGCAATCTTTGGTGACACTGGTTCTTGGTCATCTGCAGAAATGAAAGACGACGTTTATAGACCATGGGTCTAGCTAGGTGCCAACCAGCGATGACTCGCAATGGCTCTTCGGCAGCGTGTGTGGGAGCCCCAGCCGCCACTTCTTCCAGGGGGTGCAGCCCCTCCCTCTGGGGATGAGTCCGGCGGACTAGCCTCGTAATGATATGCTGATGTATTACAAAGACGTTCCCGATGACCGATGGTGGGAAATGCGGCCAAACATCGACGGGCTGAGTGGATGATCGCAAACTGGTTTCACAACGTCATGAAACCGAATTTTGGCCTTCCCACCATATTTTCCACTTACGCCACTGAACATGCCCAACGGCAGCGAGCACTGATGATTCCACCCTTAGCTCAGAAGGAACCCCATCAACCTTGTACCTGGTGAGTCTAAAACCAGGGGACATAATCTCAGGATAAGGAGTAGACCATTTAAGACTGAGATGAAGGGGAATTTCTTCGCTCACAGGATGGTGAATCTTTGGAATTCCCCACCCCAGAAATCTCAATTATTGAGCATGTTCAAAACAGAAATCGATAGATTTCAGGATACTAATAACATTAAGGGATATGGAGATAGTGCGGGAAAGTGGCATTGTTGTAGATGATCAACCATGATCCAATTGAATGATGGAGCAGGCTTGATGGGCTGAATGGCCTACTCCTGTTCCTATGACCGGGATTTTCCATGCCCGCTGGCGTCGACCATGTTTGGTGGTGTGAGTGGATAATATGGTGTGATCGGTTTCACGATGGCATGAAACCAGTTTGTGATTGTCCGCTCAGCCTGCCAATGGCAGGCCTCGTTTCTGCCATCAGATATCAGGAACCACATTGTAATACATCAGCATATCATTATAAGGCCAGCCTGCTGGACTTATTTCACCCCCCCCCTCCCGCCCCCGCTGATTCACAACAGCACATAAGCGATGTGCACCTGGGGAGCTGCACTTCATCTGGAACTTCGAGGTTTGTTTGTCTATCTTGCTTCAGGCAGTGCTTACAGTCATCAGCGCCAGGCTTCACAGACAGCAAGATGGTGAGAGCTGAGGAGGCAGTCTCCAGAGGAGATGAGGTCAGATGGAGATGTGAGGGTGTGTGTGAGAGAGTGAGTGGTGATGTCCCTTGAGCTGGCAGTGAATGAGATGTCAGTGAATGTATGAATTTAGAGTGATGAGATGGTTGCCTTACCCTGACGGCATGGATGAGATCATTCATCCTCTATCTGCATTGGATGACCTCTTCTCTGCAGCATTGGCATTTTTCACCACTGCCTTTGCCTACCAAGTCGGAGTGGTAATGTAACCGCCCCTGCTGTGGCCAGAGCGGGGGTAGAGAACATCTCAGCAGGCCTCCATGGTGTCCAAAAGGCACTTGAGTGCTGCAGACTTCTTGCCTTTTGGGGCCATGTCTTCTGTGCTGGAAGCACTGAGCACAGCTTTACACCCTCACTAGGGCCATCCGTCACTGGCTCATCCTGCTTTCTACTCTTAATGTCGCCATTAGTACTTCCTTTAGCCAGTATCACCACTATTAACAACCTTTCGACCTTTTGTTTATGACATCTTTTGCAATCTCTCCTTTGCCTCCACCAATCATTGGCCTTCTATCCAGCTTCATCTGTCCCACCCCCGCCCCCCCTTGTACAGTATATATTTCACAACACTTCTATTCTTTAGTTCTGAGGAAGAGTCACCTGGACTCGAAACGTTAACTCTTTCTCTCCACAGATGCTGTCAGACCTGCTGAGGTTTTCCAGCAATTTTTGTTTTTGTTTCAGATTTTCAGCATCTGCAGTATTTTGCTTTTATCTTTGTGCTTTAAATGTGGTGCCTGGTGTGATGAAGCGGTGAGGTGATGACATGGCGGGCGAATGAGAGCCCGTCTGCCATGGAAACAGTGTGTTTCCTGGGGCTGCATAATTAATACAGCGGGTTTGGGACGATAGGGCCTGAAAAGCCACATTTGCGGCCAGCAGGTAAAACTGCGTTTTACCTGCCCACTACCACACTTAGTGCATACCTGGGACAAGTCTGCCCTAAATCTGGTGCAAGTGGCCTTAAGATGGTGAGGGCTGAGGAGGCAGTCTCTAGAGGGGATGAGGCCAATTGGGGATCTGATGGTGTTTGTGAGAGAGTGAGCAGTGATGTTCATTGACCTGGCAGTGTGTCAGGTGCCAGTGAATGTGTGATGGGGTTGTGAGTGTGTGAGTTTAGAGTGATGAGATGGTTGCCTTACCCTGGCAGCACGGATGAGATTATTCATCCTCTTTCTGCACTGGATGGCCAACCCCTTCTATGCAGCGTTGGCACTGACCACAACTGCCACCGCCTCCCAATACAGAGTGGTGAGATTGTTGGACCTCTTGCGGCCAAAGCAGGGGTGGGGGACATCACAGTGGGCCTCCAAAAGGCATTCCTTCACTGGAGCAGTCCTGGGCAGCAAGCATTGAGAACTGTGCGCGCGGCTGCAGTTTAAATATAGCAACGGGCGTGAGGAAGTGGCAAGGTAACGGCGTAGTGAGCCAATCAAAGGCCTGCCGCCAGTGGGATGGTGTGTTTCCTGTGGCTGCATAATTAATGAGGCGGGAAGCAGACAATACATTGCGAAAGCCGCCATTGCAGCTGGCGGGTAAAGTGTCTTTTCTCTCGCCTGCAACCGCACTTTGTGCAAATCAGGGATGGTTCCTCCCTATGGCTCTAAAGGCAAAAAATGTTTAGTGCTTATGTTTAGACTGAGTTGGACTTGGGAAACCCATTGTACTCATCTGTTTACAGAACTGGTAATTCTATGTCATCTAAGCCTGTCTGGCCCTGGGAATAAAATTATAATTGGAATACCCTCTTATGATAGCTTCTACATCATCACTTGTTTTCTCTATGTATGGAACTCGTGTTACCGGTTTTCAATGATCTGTAAATCCTCAGTGCAACATCCTTATAGTAATCTACTACAGGATGTCCCTAATAACAGCAATAGCCTGTATTTGTATCATGTTTAGTATTTTAGGATATCCCAAAGCACTAAGGAACGAACATAGGAACGTTTGTGCTGTCAGTAAACACTCGGGCAAAGAGTTAAATGGGGCAAGGACGTGGAAGCAGGAAACTGCTTTCAAGGAAGAGTTAAGCCTTGCAAGAACTGGTGGATATAGAAAGAATTTGTAAAGTAATATGGGGTCAGGACTGAAATAGGGGAGTGGCTCACAAGCAACAGGAAGAAGAGAAGGTGGCAGCTACAGGTGACCACCCAGATGGTCTTGACCTCTGATGAAATCTTCCTCACATTTGGCTTTGAGGTGAGGTTGGAGCGGGCAGGTGTAAGAGGTTAGTGGAGATGATTTGCCATTGAGAAGAGGAGTCTGAAATTGCCCTTTTCCTTCAGAATTTATATTTTGTATTGGGTAAAGAATCTAATCCACAAACTATTTCTTCAGATACAAATTTGCAGGTCACTCAATGCAGTCTTCCATAATAGATTAGTGAATGTAGCATTAAAATGTCAATGCCAAGCATTTATGTGGGCATTTAAAACAAAAATCAATTTAAATTTTGCTTTGAAGTACTGTTGATAATCTGTATTAAGTTTTTTTTGTTTATATAATTGGGTTGTAAAGATTTTTTTTAGTTGCTATGTGATATAAGATTTTAATAATACCACTAATTTTTAGGGAATACTTTTTAAGGCTAAGAAAGTATAAACTTATTTCATGCAGTTCACTTACAGCTATCATCATGTTAAGTAGAATATGAAACCCAGCCACCAGAGATACAAAAAAAAACAACAGCTTAACCCACTGCATCACCCAATCCTTTAAATTGGATTATTAATTGAATACTAATTTTCAATGTTAGGAATGGACAGTCACTTTCTGAGGATACATTGCTGCTTAAGAGCTTTGCCTTCCTGCAACACGTCTCAAAAAACCTTGATTGTTTTGCCTGACATGCATTAGCAACAGGTGAAACACACTGTCACCACCATGTGCTCAAACAGTTGCCCTCATGGTGTGGACATCTTGTGATGGTCTCTGGAATTCTGTCCAAAATGAAGATTAAAGCAATAAACTCAGTTCACTTTGTTAAATTTTGTACACTTGAAAATAAAAATCTATCCATTCTTTTGTTCTTATTTCAGATTAAAGAAACTGATCACTTAAAAATAGAGAACACAGACTGCAGCAGTAAGCTAATCATCTCTTCAACAAAGCATGAAGACTGTGGCTGTTACAATTTACTTGTGGAAAATAAGATAGGAAGCAAACAAGTTCAAGTTAACCTCACAGTTGTCGGTAAGTTGATAAAGTCATCCCTGCTAACTTCGTCACGGTGTAGTTTTAACAAATTCATAAATGCAATTTTGGTAAGGTGTTTATGAATTCATTAACCCTAATTTACCCAGGAAACTATAGGGATAAATATGTAATATACTTATATCAAACAACTTGCTTCAATCCTTATAACAAAAGCATCCTTGTTTCAGAATACTTTTGTAAAAGAGCAACTTTTGTAGAGTTTTACACAATTAAAAGCTAAACCAGTAGATAATTGTTTCAAGCAGGGAACTTACTGAATCATTTATATATTTGTTCAAAATCCTTGGTGAAGCAAGCAAACTAACTCCCTGAAAGTCAACGGCCTAGATTTTCGCCAAAACAGAGAACGGGGAGCCTCTCCATCATGGTGAAAATGGCAGAAGAGGCCCAAATTCATAAGACCCATCACCAAACATGGCACCTACCATTTTCACTGGAGCAGGAATGGACCCGGGTCAGGATTCATGCATGCACATTTCACAGAGGCAACTGCCTATAGAAATCAGTAGCTGCCTCCACTCGTGTGATTTTGGTGTGAGAGGTGTCTGAAATCCGACATGCACAGATTAGACCTGGTAGGAACAGGTCTGAACTTTGTGGATTCATTTGGATAGCCAGGGTTAGCCAGGGTACCCTTATGGAGAGGTAAGGTATTCCTTTTGATATGGTCCCAGGACACCTTTGGGGAGGTCAGGTACTCTTTGGGAGAGGTCAGGTACCACTAAAATAAGGCATGAATGTGTGTAAAAAGTGCATGAACTCAATGGAACTGTAAAGATTATTGGAGTTGTCAAAAACAGCTGTCAAAAGTGTCAAGGTGAACTGTCAAGAGGAGCTGTCAAGCTGTTAAGGCATTTAAAACCCCTGCCCTTCAACTCTTTGAAAAAAAACTATCTGGAGTGTTAAAAAGAATGATTGCTTGCAATTTCACTTTGTCTGTTGACGTAAGCCTTGGGGTTTCCATTACTGGATAAGTTCTGCATGCCTGATATCACAACCATCTATTATCACAGTAGGGTGCCTGCCATTACACAGTTTGATTGACAGCACCAAGTGGTTATGGACTCTTTGAGTGGGACTATGAATTTCAATGCTTGTTTTTATAAGGGATTATGCAATTGAATGAAATGGTTGCCATTGTTAGGGGTAATGTCATTTTTTTAAAATTCTTTCATTGGATGTGGGTGTTACTGGCAAGGGAAGCATTTGTTGCCCATCCCTAATTGTCCTTGAACTGAGGGGCTTGCTAGACCATTTCAGCGGACATTTAAGAGTCAACAACATTCCTGTGGGTCTTGAGTCACATGTAGACCAGACCAGGTAATTATGGCAGATTTCCTTCCCTAAAGGACAGGTGGGTTTTAATGATTATCGACAATTGTTTCATGGTCACTATTACTGAGACTAGCTTTCAATTCCAGATTTTTACTAATTGAATTCAAATTCCACCAGCTGCCATGTTGGGATTTGAACCCAAGTCCTCAGATCATTAGCCTGGGCCCCTGGATTACTAGTCCAGTGACAATAACACTACGCCACCACCTTGAAGGATTGTAAATGTAGTAAATGGTTTTTAAAAATTAGAGTGTTTTTTTTAAAAGTCTGCAATAGACACTTGGAACTTTATTTTGTTTGATTTCAGCATGAGTCCTGAGATCTGCCCATGGTGAATACTGAATGAGTTGGCATAGTAAGCATAAGGGCAAAGGGTGGTGGGTCAGGGGCATGGGTTGGCATGAGTTAGCACTAAGTTGGCATTGGGGCTATTGAAGGAACATGGTGTGAGTAGAGCACATATATAGGGGTTATAAAGGGCCATGGAGGTGGACAGAGGGTCATAGGTTGGCATGGGTTGGCATGAATGGGGCATGGGCTGTGAGGGGGTGTGAGGGGTGAGGGCTGTCTTATGATTTTTCTGTTTTTTTTATTAAACTTCAACACAGTGCCAAAGTTCTTATTCCCTTATAAAAACAAAAATTTGTATTCATATCCCCACACCAAAGACAGCTAATCTCTTTATGACCACTTGGAGCTGTCGATCAAACTATGAACCTACAGGCCGACCACTATGATAAGGATAGGTTGTGGAAGCAGTCAAGCAGAAATAGTACTATAATGATAGCCCTCAGGCTTATGTCAACAACATTTACTGAAATTGCAAACACTTTTTTTCAACTGTAGGCTGGCTGTGATTTTTTTCAAAATTTATGGGCAAGGGATATAAATGACTTGACAGTTCCACAGACTTAATCCTCCTTTTACGCATATTCATGTCTAATTTTAATAATCCCATAGGGTACCTGACCTACCCCAAAGGGAACCCTACCACTCCAAAAGGGTACCTTGACCTCTCTAATAACTCCAGCAGGGTTAGATCTATTCCTCAAATGTCTAAAGCTCACATGTCATGTTTCAGAAACCTGGGTGACCAAAATTGAAGGCAGCTGCACTTTTAAATGTGAAGCTGCCTCTGTGAACCACAGATGTGTGAAAAACACCCGTCCCCCATCCTCCCCACCCCGGTATAAATGGTGGGTGCCAGGTTCTGGGGCAGGTCTTCTGGATTCTGGATTACGATGCTGTTTTGTCTAAAGCATCGAGCCCTTCTGGCTTTGCAAAAATTTGGGCCCAAGTTCATGTGAGCTGTTCTCATAATTTAACCCTTTAAGGCATGGTATCATTCAGGTGAATCTGCACTGTCTCCACCCCAAAGTTAACCATTCTTTCCTGAGGATTGGTGTCCAAAATAAAAGCAATACTTCAGATGTTTTCTGACTAAAGGCTCTGTACAACTGAAGTATCACTTCCTCATTCCTGAATTCCAATCCCCTTAAGATAAAGGCCAATATTCCATTAACCTTTCTGATTGTTTTTTGTACCTCCGGACCTGCTTTTAGTGATTTGTGCACATAGACATCTTAATCATTTTCCTCCTCCACAATTCCAAACCTCACATCAAAGTGAACCCACTTACTTTTGTTCATTCACAAGATGTGGGCGTCACTGGCTAGGCCAGCATTTTTATTGCCCACCCCTAAATGACCTTGAGGAGGTGGTGGGGAGCTGCTTTCTTGAACCACTGCAGTCCATGTGGTGTAGCTACACACACACTGCTGTTAAGGAGGGAGTTCCAGGATTTTGACCCAGTGACAATGAAGAAACAGTGATATATTTCCAAATCAGGATGGTGAGTGACTTGGAGAGGAACTGGTGTCTTTCTAGCAGTAGAAGTCATAGGTTTGGGAAGAAGCCTTGGCAGAGTGCTTGTTAAAGGTACAGAATGCAAACAAACAGGCCTTGAAATTCGAGAGCCCCTTGAAATCAGGCTGGGGTAGGTTAATGAAATTAGCCTGTGCCTGTTGCTTCTGATACATGTAGCACATAAATTTTGTCATGCCTAATAATTTAAATGATTGTCATATGCAGCCAGCACCATGCATATTGTTGAGTGGCTACATGCCAAAGTGGGCGCTACAAAATCATGAGAGGCTAACATTAGTCATAGCTCATCTACACTACTTAAAATCAGCCTGCATCTCTTAAAGAGGGGTGCATTCTGGCTGGACCTGGGGTTGGAAGTCCTTGTACAACTGATTCAGGCCTGGCAAAGACAAGGCAATGGCACAAAGCAGGCTCCATGCTTCTCTGATATCGCACTGGATGCCTTGGTGCAGGAGGTGGAGAGGAAAAGAGAAGGCCCAAACTCACTGGAGATCAGGACGCCCTCCAGACAAACATTGTGAAGACAGTGAGATCAGATAGCCATGGTGATCAACGCCAGGAATCTAGCTCCGAGGACCTGGGTTCAGTGCCATAAGAAGTTCAATGACCTCACAAGAGGGATCAAGATCAGTGAATATATCTTCAGCTGCACCATCAGCCTCACATATTGCTCACTTCACCACAGTCCCTTCACTCACCTACCAACAATCTTGATTAGTCATTTTCGTAACTAACATTCACATGCTTCACCTCTCACTCTCATACACTTAGCTGTAAGCTTGCCACCCACATCTCATAGCTTGCACATACTGCCAGCTTTCCAACCATGAGAGCCACATCACCCAAACACATTGCACCACTTTCACTGACACACTACTCTCTCTCTCTTGCAGGGCAGGCATACAACCAGAGCAGCAACACCTGCCTATGGGGGGGCAGTCATGTCTTTGCCCCAATGAAGGGGACAGTAGTTCCTATCATTGAAGCAGCCATTGCTGAGGCCATGGCCATTGGCAAATGTAAGCTTAATGAGCATCTTACACAAAATCCAGACCATTGTAACCCGTTTCCAAAGTAACAAATGAATTAAATTTTGAAGGCGTAGATTTCCATCAAGTGTGTTTTGTTGATTGAACATTCTAATTGGTAACATTTGTGCTAGAGAACAGAAAAACAGAAGGAGAAGATAAATATAGCTTTCAGTCAGAAAATACAACTAAATGGGCAGGCGCTCACCCAACCCAAATGGGAGTGAAATAGTACGCGATGATGTCGGGCCACCATCCTGACGTCATCACGCAGTCTCACAAACTTTTGGTTGGCAGGCACGCATGAGAGTCGGCAGCGCGCCCGCTGACAATTAAGAGGCCTATTAAGGCCCTTAAGTAATTAATTAATTTGTATTTTCCACTGTCCATTCAACCGTGCAATTGGTGGACGGGCGAATAGACTAGGCAGCCTTTGCATTTTTAACAAAACCTCATCCATGGGCGGAATGAGGTTTCCAATGCTTAATAAGAAAACAATTTTAAAAATTTAACATCCTTTTTTACACTGAGTCACATGTGGGGACTTGTTTATCTCATATGTGAAAAGTTTATTTTTGTATTTAAAATCCGTCAGCTCCCTGAGGCAGCTCTGTGCCTTCAGGGAGCTGTCAGAGCGCGCTCCCCCACGCATGTGTACACTTCAGCGTTCATGCTCCTCCCACCCCCACCCCAGCAGTGCTGAGGCTCATAGCGCACCTTTCACACTGAGCCAGCATGAATTCGTGGCCAGAGCCTAATCACGGTCAGAACCCAATCGCGGGCGGCATTCGGTGTCGCGGCCGTTCCCGGGCCCGCCTGTTATGCCCATCCGATGAGGGGAAAATCCTCCTCAATGTGTAGTGGATTTGAAAACTAGCTGAGGTGGGTATGAGTCACATGCTCTTACTCACATGACCCCACCTCTACCCACAATGCTCTCAGTTCCTTGTACATATTTACTCAAAGGCTTCGGGTGCTCAGAATTGGGAGCCACAGCCACAGGAGGGTGGAATTGTTTTATATAGGTTTAGCAAAACTTTTTGGCTTTTGTACTCTATGACTCTATTTATAAAGCCTGTTGAAAGCTTAGGTTTCAGTACAATACACTTTACAACCATGGCTTTGTCAGACAAATACACACAATTTGGTCATTCATATTTTGCAACCAGCTCCACTTCTTTCAATATGGCCCTATGCAATATTTGGACACCACCATCCAAAAGACTCGACCTTCATAAACACCACAAACAGTCCCATGTACAAATGAGAATATCCTGAACTAATAAATACATATTCTATTGGGTCATGTCTCCTGGTTTTACTTCCAGTAAATTAGCACCAATCTATTCACCTACAATCATATGCTGTTTCTATCCACACAAGTGGGCTTTTGTTAACAGAAAAATTACACTTGCATTGATTGATAAATATTTTCTCATTTTAAATTGAAACTAACCATACTTATAAATACCCAGCATGGAGCATATAATAGGAGAGCAAAGTACTGCAGATGCTGGAAATCTGAAATATAAACAGAAAATGCTGAAAATACTCAACACTCCAGGCAGCATCTATGGAGAGAGAAACAGAGCCAATGCTTCAGGTCCACGATCTTCACTAGTTCTGACAAAGGGTCACTGACCACTGTTCCTCTTCAGACAGTTTACCTCTGGTGACATATACTCCGGGCTGACCTCAGCAGAACTCATGCGGATGTGGGGGCCAGATGCGGGTTGCTTTTCAGCCTGTGCTTTCTTCCTCTGCTAGCTCAGTGTGTGGATAGAGAGGAGGATGGGGAGGGTGTTTGTATGTGTATGTGTCCTCACGCCAAGCAGCCTCTATGTGAGTGAGTGAGTCTGTCCATCTGTCTGTCTGTGTGTGTCCGGCTCACTCCCTGTCTCTCACTCTCCCCATCTCTCACTGTCTCAGTCTCTCACACACTCACTCTCACTCCCACACTCACTCACTCCCTCCCCACCCTCCTCCTGGGCTTTGCCTATGTAGATTCCCCTGCCACATGCACACCCCAGGAGCTTCCATTTCTAACATTCAGTTCCAGACCCTGTCACTTCCAATGCTACCATGCTCTGGAATCTTCTGTCCCCATTGAGAGGGACATGCTACAGTTTGAGAGACATGTGGAGTCCCTGGGTATGTCACAACTAAGTGCAGGGAATTTAGGGTTCTCGCACTGGGACTGGGTACGGGTTGGGGGTCCAGTCACAGAATTTGCCACTATCGAGTATGGGGTACCCAAGGCTTCAGATCACTAATAGGGAAATGTCAAGATTTGGGAGCAGTGACAGGGGATCCTGAGGTCTGGGACAGTCAAGATGTACACAAGTTTATGGCACAACTTTAGATGGGAAAGAGCCTGGAAATTGAAGCCATTCATGTCTCAGCCTGTTTCCAGCCATTAGCCTGAATTTTACGTTTGGCAGGCGCACGGGATTGGTGGGCCCGGGAGCAGTCGGGAAACGGGCTCCCGACCAATTAATGGGCAGCCAGCGTGAAACGCACACTAAAAAGCTCAGCGCTGCCGGGGTGGAGGCGGGAAGGGGGCACGGGCAATGACGTTTCTGTGGGCACGGGTGAGCGCTGCGGGAAAGGTCCCCGAAGGCAGACAGCTGCCTCAGGGAGCCGCAGACCTGAAAATCATCAGCTAAAGGTTTAAAAAGCTGATAAAAAAATGGCCATGCATCACAATCAAGCACCTGAAAATATAGTTGATAAAAATGCTGTCCACAGATATTTATTTTTATTTTATTTCATAACGGAAATTTCATCCCACCCTTGGATGAGGTCTGATGAAAAATGTAAAGGCCGCCTGGCCAATTCGCCCATTCGTCAACCGTAAGTTTGGACGGGCCTCAAAAAAATCGGAGACAATTGCGCCATTAGTGGGCTTAATTGCCCTCTTAATTGTCGGTGGGCACACTTCCAACTTTTGCGCATGGCCGCCGAGCAAAATATCACACGACGCTCTCCCAACGTCCACTCGCACAATTCTACGCCCAATCAGGTCAGCCACATGCCCACCTGCGGGATGTAAAATTCTGCCCATTAACTCATTAACTCAAAACCTGGCCTGTGCCTTTTTCTTTCTAAACAAAATCTGCTGTTGTGGAGTTTGACACTTGTATTCAAATGGGTATTTTTTTAACCCACCCTGCATGAAGGGAACAAGGCAGGATGTAGTTAAAGTACGTGTGTAAAGAATTACCTTGTTTCCACTGGATTTGTGCCTTTTCTTTCACACAGTTGAGGTGCCTTCATTGCCTCCTAGAGATATTTTATTGATGCATGTTAATGGGGGTCCTGTGACGTTCTCAGGACGTTGGTGATAGTTTAATGGCCTCCTGAATGGGGTGCCCATCATGGGCACCTTGCTCAGTGAAACCTGGTGGGAAAGAAGAGGAAGCCCTCTGAGGCGAGTCAGAAACTTTCCTTAGGTGGACCAGGAGGAGTAGGAGTGCTTCGCCATTCCTAACTAAAAAACCCTACAACAAGCACCACTCCTCCCTAGCACTTAACGGCACTAATGGGAAGTCCCCTAGCCCTGCGGTTCTAATCTTCCCAAGTTACCCAGCTGCCTGGTGGGATGTGGGGGTGGGGGGTCTGGGGCGGTGGTGGGGGGCTGGTTATTTAAATTGTGTGTGACCTCCCAGGGAGACTTTCAGGCTGGATGGCTATTGGCTTCCTCTGGTCTTCCAACAGGGAGTAAAAATCCAACCCAGTGTGTCTTCCACTCATAGAACTGATTTCAGGTCACGATCAGGCAGGAGATCAGAGAAAGAAGTAGATAAGGAGCCAGGGAAGAAAATCAAAATAAGGAAATAGAAGAATAAAAAGACTGGATCCCTAGATCCTGGGATTTCTGTTCCATTATTTTTCTGTGCTACAAGATCCTGTGTTTTCTTGGGGGAGGGAGGTGTGTTACCTCAGGAGTGGTGTAAAGTCAATGATGGACAGAGGCAGGTTTGTGGAAGCAAATGGTCAGGAACAGGTCAAGCACCATGGCAGGAATATTTGGACATAAGGAGAGCCAGGGCTGACATCTGGGACTGGGTCACAACAAGTACAGTGGTTCCATTCTCTCTCTCATGCTGTTTTTCTATCCTCCTCTCTTTCTCAGTCACAGTTTTTCTCATAATCGTTCTCATTTTCTCTGTCATGTACGATGACTCTGTTTACTCTTCTTCCTTCTTTCAGCTTCGGTCTTTCTACACTTCGCTTTCTCTCTGTACATCTCTCTCACCCCTTGTCCCTTCTATCTCTTTTTTTTTTTAGTTTTCTTTCTTCTCTTCAGTTTCTTTCATTTTTTTTTTTGTACCTTTTTTTGAATCATGGGGGACTGGAGGCAATGCAGCCAAGGGCAAGAGATTGCAAACAGCAGGGGAGATTTGTGCCTGGCCTTACATCTTTTGATTTGAAGGGTAAAAGGGGTTCACTCAAAGCTGCAAGCTGATAGGCTGAACAACATGGACAGCTAGAGGGGTCAGCCACGGCGATAGGACGGCGTGGAATGCACTCCATTGTGGTCATGGCCACTTTTTAATTTAATAGTGATAAAAAAAACTTTTTTAAAAAGCTTATACAAATACATTTTTAAAAATAAATCTCTGTTCACATGTTTTATTATGATTTGATCGAGGCCGAACTTTAACATTTAGTAAGATATTCAGCATGTTCTGGTGAGGTACGTATTTGATGGATCCTGGTTAACTATTTCGTTCAACTTTATTTTTTAAGTACAATTGACTGTGTTTTATGTTAGCATTATAAAGCATTTCTTAAGGCCCTGTTTGCTATTAAAATAACAGAGATGTTTCCACCAAGGGATTGTCCTATAAAAAGTATGCTTAAAACAATCTTGCAGTAAGCAGTAAAAATTGTCAGTAGCTGGAGGCTGTTCCTGTTGGAGGGAAGCTTCAATTATAGCCTTTTATGGTTTCAGTTTCTTCAAATGATTTATTTAAAAAGAGTGGTGTTGCCAATAGTCTCTGCATGAATTTTATTCAAGTTGGCTTGTTGATCACAAAGTGCTTTGGTGGCTGCACAGTCTAGGAAGGGGAATTTTATTAGTGTGTGCCTGTTCTTCGTCTGCCACTCAAGCATCTAAACTTCTAATTGTATATTCCTTGTGAAAATTCAGGAAGCTTGGCCCTTTGAAAAATAATCCATAATAGTTCAGCAAATACCTTTGCCATCAGAATAATGATTTGTACTTTATTGGCATGACTTTACAGCACAAAAATGATTATTGGCCCAGAATTTGCTGAAGTGGGGCATCTCACAGTGAGCACCGTGTATTCAACATTTTTCTGCATGCTTCAGCTCTAATTATTTTGCACTTCAAACTGCTGGAAGTGTGAGCTAATAATGACACAGTGAAGCCAAAAGGGCATCTGGTACTTTGGTGAATGATGGACCAACAGTCTTATCTCCTGAACCAATGAAATGTAAGAATAAAGGAACAAAGGACCAACGGAGACGAAAATAGGGTAGATTCAAGTCAAGATACAGAAACAGAAATGAAAAGATGGAAAGAAATATTGGATTAAGAGAGCAAAAGAGACAGGTGGGAAAAATAATTAAAAAACCAAAAGAATTAAAATAACCTCTCAGAACAGTTTTTAATCTGCAGGAGCAAGACTCCATAGTTTCATTTGTTTCCTTTCAAGGTTGATTGTCAAGCCAGGATCAGAAATCAGTCCAGTAAAAAGTCCTTACACCCTAATCTACAGCAGTGGGTTTAATTAATATTTACAGCAAAAATCCAGCAACTTCGTGACATTCATGGGGAGGTTGAGGCCGGCATCCCATATTTGCAAGGTTAATGGTGGAGCAGCATGAAACATCCAGCAATTTGTAGTGAGTCATGGCATTGGTCTTCTTCACCACAAATTTTTGGGATTTTTAGGCCCTATTTAATAGCAGCTCACATCATGAACCATGATTTTCTCAAAAATTTCTTGGCTGATATTTCAGACAAATTAAATTTAATGGAGACATGCAGTTCCAGCAGTTCACTCATGGATTCCCAACTAGATGACCACAAGTTCAACCCCAACTTCAACGAACATTAGAATTTATCTGCCCTCATTGACTGAATTTTGCCAGTTTTCAAGTGGCCCATTAACAGGAGCAATGTTACCAGAGGAAGGAGGAAAAAACTGACTGGAATAATTTCACCCTGGAGGGAACCATCTCTATTCAGTTGGTCATAGTGCAGCATTGATAGTGACTATTGTGAGACCTGTATTATATACTTATATTGCTTTCTTGGCAGAGGTAGAAAGTGACTTGGTGGTAGAAGAGGAACAAACCAGGGAAGAAGTTACATGGAGACTGAAATTCTGCCTTTATGCTGGGCATGTTTCAGGTGATGCTTCCAGAAGGGGGAATGGATGTAAAAAACAGGGCAGACCAGGATTCTGCTCCATGGAGAGGATTTTGAGAAATTCCAGTCAAGGCTAAATGAAGAATTTTTCACTGGACCTAATGTCAAGGGGATATGGCTGACAGAGAGAAAGCATCCCTGAAAAATTCTGCATTTTAGGCCTGGGAGGCAGTGGCATAGTGGTAATGTCACTGGACTTGTAATCTAGTGGCCCAGGCTACTTCTGTGGGGACAGGGATTCAAATCACACCACAGCAGCTGGAATTAAAAATCTGGTCTCAGTAATAGTGACCATAAAACCATTGTCAATTGTCATAAAAACCCATCTGGTTCACTAATGCCTTTCCAGGAAGGAAATCTGCCATCCTTACCTGATCTGACCTACATGTGAGTACTGAACCACAGCAATGTAGTTGACTCTTAAATGCCCCCTGCACCAAACTGCTATGAAGCCCAAAAGGAATAAAACTGGAAAGACCACCCAGCATATCCAGCCCTGTTGACCTTGCAAAGTCTTCCTTAATAACATTCGGTTTGTGCCAAAATTTGGAGAGCTGTCCCATAGACAAGTCAAGCAACAGCCTGACATAGCCATACAAGCAGTCAGTGCCCATATGCAGACAAAATTCAGGCTTGGGATGATAAGTGGCAAGCAACATTTGTGCCACACAAATGCCAGGCAATGATCATCTCCAACAAGAGAGAATCCAGCCATCTCCCCTTGACATTCAATGGTATTACCATCACTAAAACCCCCACATCAACATCCTATGGGTTAACTTTAGCCAGAAACTAAACTGGACCAGCCATATAAATACTGTGGCTACAAGGCTGGGAATTCTGCAGAGAGTAACTCACCTCCTGAGTCCCCAAAGTCTGTCCGCCATCTACAAGGCACAAATTTGGGGTGTGATGTAATACACTCCACTAGCCTGGATGAGTGCATCTCCAACAAAAAGCTTGACACCATCCAGGACAAAGCAGCCCTATTGATTGGCACCCATCCACCACCTTCAATATCCACTCCCTCCACCATCAATGCACAGTGGCAGCAGTGTGTAACATCGACAAGATGCACTGCAGCAAGGCTCTTTCCACAGCACCTTCCAAACCTGTGACCTCTAACACCTAGAAGGACAAGGGCAGCAGATGCATGGGAACACCACCATCTGCAAGTTCCCCTCCAAGCCACACACCAACCTGACTTGAAACCATATTGCTGTTCCTTCACTGTCGCTGGGTGAAAATCCTGGAACTCCCTCCCTCACAGTACTGTGGGTGTACCTACACCATGTGGACTATAGCAGTTCAAGAAGGCGGCTCACTGCCACCTTTTCAAGGGGAATTAGAGATGGGCAATAAAAATGCTGGTCTAGCCAGCGGCGCCCATGTCCCTTTAAAGAATTTTTAAAAATACTCACTGAAACATACATTACAACGTTCCAGACACTACCATACATGGATATGTCCTTTCCCACTGGCAGGACTGACCCACCAGAGTAGCAGCACAGTGTCATAGAGCCAGGAGGGATTTGGCCTCAGAGCCCTCAACATTGACTCAGCACCCCATGAAGTCTCATGGCATCAAGTCAAACATGGGCCAGGAAACCTCCTGCTGATGAGCATCTATCGCCCCATCCAGCTGATGAATAAGTCATCTTCCATATTGAACATTAATTGGAAGAAGCACTAAGGGTGGCAAGGGCACAGACTCTGGGTGGGGGACTTCAATGTCCATCACCAAGTGTGGTCCAGTAGCACCACTACTGACCGAGGTGGCCGAGCCCTAAAGGTCATAGCTGCTAGACAAGGTCTGCGGCAGGTGGTGAGGGAACCAACAAGAGGGAAAAAGCTACTTGACCTTTTCCTTATCAATCTACCTGCCATAGATGCATCTGTCCATGACAGAACTGGCAGGAGCGATCACCACACAGTCCTTGTGGAGATGAAGTCCCGTCTTCACATTGAGGATACCTTCCATTGTGATGTGTGGCACTATCACTGTGCTAAATGGGATAGATTTCAAACAGATCTAACAACTCAAAACTGGGCATCCATGAGGATGTGGGCCATCAGCAGCAGCAGAATTGTACTCGACCACAATCTGTAACCTCATGACCCAGGATGTCCCCCACTCTACCATTACCATCAAGCTGGGAGATCAACCCTGGTTCAATGAGGAATGCCGGGGGCCATACCAGGAGCAGCATCAGGCATATATAAAAATGAGGTGTCAATCTGGTGAAGCTACAGCAGAGGACTGCTTGCATGCCAAACAGCGGAAGCAGCTAAGTGATCCCACAACCAATGGATCAGATCTAAGCTCTGCAGTCCTGCTACATCCATTCATGAATGGTGGTGGACAATTAAGCAACTAACAAGAGAAGGGGGCTCCACAAATATTCCCATCTTCAATGATGGGGAGCCTAGAACGCCAGTGCAAAAGACAACCATCTTCAGCCAGAAGAGCTGAGTGGATGATCCATCTTGACTTCCTCCTGAGATCCCCAGCATCACAGATGCCAGTCTTCTGCCAATTTGATTCACTCCATGTGATTTAAAGAAATGGCTGAAGGCATTGGAAACTGCAAAGGCTAAGGGTACTGACAACATTCCAGCAGTAGCACTGAAGACTTGTGCTCCGGAACAAGTGTCCCACTAGCTGTTCCAGTGCAGCTACAACACTGGCATCTAACAGACAATGGGGAAAATTGTCCAGATATGTCCTGTCCACAAAAAGCAGGACAAATCCAATTACTGCCCCATTAATCTACTCTCGATCATCAGCAAAGTGATGGAAGGGGTCGTTGACAGTTCGATCAAGCAGCACTTACTCAGCAATAACCTGCTCAGTGATGCCTAGCTTGGGTTCTGCCAGGGCCACTCAGCTCCTGACCTCATTACAGCCTTGGTCCAACCATGGACAAAAGAGCTGAAACCAAAAGGCAAGAGTGACTCCCCTTGACATCAAGGCAGCATTTGGCTGAGTGTGGCATCAAGGAGCTCTAGCAAAACTGAAATAAATGGGAAGATTTTCTGCAAGTATTTAGAACCCCAATAGGAAAATACAGTTCAGACCAGTACTCTTATTTCCCAGTTTTTATTGGTATTCCATTTTAAGGTATACATGACCAGTTCAGACCAGTATTGTTTCTCAGTTTTTACTGTTTTTCCATTCTGGGAAGGAAAAGAGTAACTAAAGTGAGTGTTAGTCCTTGAGAGTCAGAAGAATTAATAATGGAAAACAAGGAAATGGCAGAAGTGTTGAACAGGAATTTTGTATCTGTCTTCACTGTAGAAGACTTAAAAAAGACAATGTGCAATAAATGCTGACCTAGCCAGTGACACCCACATCCTGTAAATGAATAAATAGTAAAATATGAAACTTTCACCTGCTGAAAATAGATGTTCATTCCATTATAGGTGTTGTAAAGGCCCCAGTATGCTGAGGGAAGTAGTTATTCAGTGCTGGAGGGTCTGATGACCTAGCGGAGATGATGGCTCTATAGCTTATTTGGGACAGTTTTGTTCCTGCGAGACCTTGCCTAGGCCACATCTGCTGCCTTAGAGAGCATGGAGTGCTTCTATATTCCAAGTCTCAGTGTGGGCTGACACTGAATACATGCGCTGCCTAACCATCCTAATGAACCTTTCCCCACAATTTGGGTGAGAGTCAACAGACAGTCAGAGGTTATTTTTTATTTACGTGTGTGAACAGCATGGCTTAGTGGGATTTTGGCCCGATAGTGCTTTATAAAATCATGTGAATAAGATAGAAATATGATAGCACCTGTACAGTATGAGTTATACTCTGTTAATATGTGAATAAGTTAATTTAACTGAACAGGGTACAGAATAGACTTAATGGAATGGCTCCAGAGCTGAGGGATTATAGTTATATGGATAAACTGGAGATGCTAATGTTGTCCTCCTTAGAGCAGAGAAGATTAAGAGGAGATTTGATTGAGATGTTTAAAATCATGAAAGGTTTTGATAGTGTAAATAAAGAGAATGGGGCCAGTTAGCTTAGATGGCTAGCGTGTGGTACAGAGTTGTTGTTTTTTAATTCATTCGCAGGATGAGGGCTTCGCTGGCTGGACCAGCATTTATCGCCCATTGCCTAGTTGCCCTTTTGCCCTTGAGAAGGTGGTGGTGAGCTGCCTTCTTGAACCGCTGCAGTCCATATGGTGTAGGTACACCCACAGTGCTGTTAGGAAGGGAATTCCATGATTTTGTGACAATGAAGGAACAGCGATATATTTCCAAGTCAGGATGGTGAATGATTTGGAGGGGAATTTCCGGGTGGTGGTGTCCTCATCTTTCTGCTGCCCTTGTCCTTCTAGATGGCAGTGGTCATGGGTTTGGAAGGTGCTGTCAAAGGAATAGCTCCAACAGTTTGGGTTCAATCCCCATACCGACTGAGATAGTTTTGGGACCTGCCTCTTTGCCTTGTCGCTTAGTGATATGATGACATATGTCATGATTAGTAACCCTTGCACAATGAGAACATTACACAAAGTGAGATAGTGAGAAAAGAGACAGCTGAAGGGTCAATAACAGTTTTAAGTTGATTAACAGCTATTCTTGAATTTTCATTGGCAAAATTTGAATTGGCACAAGAACCAGAGTTGGCCTGAGGAAAAACTTTTCTATCAATGAGTGGCTAGGATTTGGAATGTACTGCTTGATAGGATTCAACAGTAGCTTTCAAAAGGTAATTGGGTAAATACTTGAAAGAGAAAAAATTGCAGGGATATGGGGAAAAATAAGGGTGGTGCTAACTAGATTGCTTTTTGAAAGAACCAGTGCAGGCTCGATGGGCTGAATGGCCACCTCCTGTGCTGCACTGTTCTATGATCTCATGAGGTAATGAATGATCAACAAACCTTCCAGTACTGTGAGAAGAGGTGATGGTGATATACAAGTGAAATATAACAAGAAGGGACTTGGAAGGGAAAATTCAAGAATAGCTGTTAAAGACACGGATTGACTAAATGGAAATCCTGCAATTTGATTGCATTATTTTTAATAAGGCAACAAAAATATATATGGTGATACAATCCTCAGAGAGATCAACAACTTTTAAAAAGAAGTTTGAACTCCCAGTGAACAACTCCATGGATCACATGACAAGATTTAATGTTTTAAATTTTTACAGTAACAAACACACTTAAAGCAACATTGACTAAAGATTACCTAATAGGTAACTAATACACTAGACTACAGAAAAGACATCGACTTCTAGGAGCACGCCCCATTCTGATGACTCCTTCTCTGGTCCACGCCAGGCTGAATCTTCCAGTGTCAAGTATGTATAAGTCCTGTAACTTAGACGAGAGAACAAGCTCCTGTTCTCATTCTGCCTGGTGGCGAGCAAAGACCAGCCTTTTCCCCCACTGCTGTTTCCCTGTCTCTCACTCTGGTACCCTCTCTCTCTCCCTCTGTCCCTCTCTTTCTCTCTGTGTCCATAGTCTTTGTGTCAGAAATTCTCGACACTACAAAACCAGCTGTTCCTTTCTTTGTGTCCAGGTGTGAAAGCTGGCACTTGGAGTTTCTATAGGACTTGAACCTGGGCTCCCAGTGCCCATGGCAAATAGGCCACATAGATTTATCATCAGGCAGCTGCTAGAATGAGTAGGAGATCACATGCCCCTCTCCACATTCCATTTTACCTTGAATTAGAGGAGTCAGTTTAAAACATGACCATCCTCACACCCTTAACAAGGATGAGAATATAAATGTGATCCACTTGCACTTTAAGAAAGTTTTTATTAAGTTTAGAAAATAAGCAGGCCTGGTATTGGCAGTAATGTGGTGAGATAGTTCTAATCATGCTGGCTGGTAGGAAAAAGAAATACCAAGCGTACACTTCTGTTTATATTGTGTCCTTTCTGTGACCTCATTGTTTATGACCACTTATAAACTCAGAACACCCATTTACATGGGACATTTTTCATGTCAGGAGCTCTGCACACTCGAACAATGGCATGCAGGCCAGACACACACCCAAATTTGTATTAAAGTGAAGCACTGATCCATTTGAGGCATACATTGCCAACAATACTGGACCAACCCTCTGGAAAAAGTATCAGGGCACAAACCAAATGTATTTCTACTTTTGCCCAGCAGATAAAGCAGAACATCTTGGGGAAGGGGGACCAAGCAGGGAAGTTCACGCATGCGCAGGGGTGCGCGTAGTAAAAGCTCCCTGACGCACAGAGCTTCCTCAGGGAGCTGAAGCTTTTTGAACATAAAAAAATAAAGAATTTAAAAATGTTAATAACATGTCCCCTCATGTGACTCTGCCACGTGAGCAGGGCATGTTACAAATTAGTTTGAAAATTTTAATTTTTTTAAATCACTGAATGAAACCTCACCCCGCCCATGGATGAGGTTTTGCAAAAGATCCAAAGGCCACTTGGCTTTTTCACCTGCCCACCAACCGTAAGGTTAGACGGGCAGTGGAAAATTTCATTTAATTAGAACGTTAATGGTCTTAATAGGCCTGTTCATTGTGGGCAGGCGCGCTGCCAACTCCCACGCACGCCTGCCGACCAAAATATCATGTGAGTGCGCAATGACGTCAGGACGCTCGCCCAACATCATCGTGCATCATTTTACACTCGTTCAGTTCGGGCGCGCACCCGCCCAACGAGTGCAATATTCTGCCCCTGAAGTTAAAATTGAGCAAATACCTTGAAAATAAGTAATTCACTGGATACAACTGCTAAAAAGCAGATTGGTTAAATCTGGTCTCATCCAACCCTGAGATTTTGCTTGATCTTGAAAAAACTATCATTCCTACAGCTGTAGATCTATTGAATGCTTTATAAAGAAAAATGAAAGTTAAAATCCCAAATAATGAACTAGAATTTATTGTTAAATTCCATGGCAATTGACAAGTTAGATTTATCTGCATGTTCTCACACCATATCATAGTACCATAATACCAAAAGAATACATGGTGGAGTAATTATGGAGGAAAACAGAATCTGAAGACACAGAAAAATGCTTCATTGCCTTCACCATAAAGTTTGTGAGTAGTAGGGATTAAATTTCCTTCAGATTCCAAGCTCAAATTTGCTTTTCAATAAAGTCTGACTGGCTCTCTCTATCATGAAGTTCTGATGAAGAGTCATTCGGACTCAAAACGTTAACTGTATTCCTCTCTGCAGATGCCGTCAGACCTGCTGAGTTTTTCCAGGTATTTTTGTTTTTGTTTTGGTTCTCTCTATCATGTCCCTGTCTCAAAGATTAGCACCTATTGTGTTTACATATTTTAACAGTAAAAAAATACAAAGAATGAATATTTGTACACAACATAGTTATGTGGAGAAAGGGAGAAAGAATTTTTGGTGGTAGTGATGTATTTAAAACTACTTTTTTTATTTATTCTTGAGATGTGGGTGTCGCTGGCTGGACCAGCAGTTATTCCCCATCCCTCGTTGCCTTTGAGAAGGTGGTGGTGGGCCTCCTGCTTTAACTGCTTTAGGTACACTCACAGTGTTGTTAGGAAGGGAGTTCCAGGATTTTGACCCAGCAGCAGTGAAGGAACGGCAATATAGTTCCAAGTGAAGATGGTGTGTGTCATCTTTCTTCAATCAAATTTGCCATTTTTATATAAAAGCAAAGTTCCGGCACAGGCAAATGGGACAAAAGGTGGCCTCCTGCGCTTTTGATTCCATGAAAGCATCATTGAAGAAATAGAGAGAAACAGAATATGCAGGGGCCTTTTGTAATCTATCTTTAGGTGATGCAACTGAGAGGGAGGGTTAAGGTAGAAGTGGCAGTGAAGCAAGAGGGAGGAGAGAATGCAGCGGTTGAGCAGCTAGTTAAAACTGGATAGGTAAGGGCAACAATGGAGGTGAGTGAATAATGATGGAGCTGAAAAAGTGATAGGAAGGTGAGAGTATGCTGGGAAGGTAAAGGGTTAAGGAATATTATGGGAATATATGTTACTGCAAAGCCAAGTAACATAAAAATTTTCGAAACGAGATATCTTAAATGCTTTGCTCTTTGAACCTCCACACCAAATGACATCTGATTCTTGATAATTTTAGCCTCCTTCAGTTCATCATGCTCACTCTCCTCTATGTTCACTGCCCTCCTATCCTCCCCTCATTTCTCCTATATAAACTCCCCAAACCACATTCACAGCCACCACCTTGACCTTGCCCTCTCATGTGCCTTGCTACTCTCATTGTGTCAATCACAGATAAGGCCATCTCTGATCACATCCAGGAATCACTCTCCATCCACATCCCCTTTCCCCCTTCCAACCCTCCACCTTTCTGTACCTGCCATTGGAAAAAACTCTCTCACAATTTACTTACAACTGCACTTTCAAAATCCCAACTGCCTAGCTTTGGTACTTCATTCACCACGACATTTCTGCAGCTACCAATCTGCTCACATGCTCGCACACTCACATGCACCTTTAATGCCTTATTCCCCATTGAAATCATTACTCTCTTTCACCATGGCCATTCCCCCAATACAGCCCTCACCCTTGCTCCCTTAAGTCCAAGGGATGCAGGCTTGAACGGACGTGGTAGACAATTGGATTTCTTAAGGGAAAATCAGGTTTAACTAACTTGCTGGAGCTTTTTGGAGAGGGAACAGAGAGGGTTGACAAGGGCAATGCTGTTGATGTGGTGTACATGGACATCCAAAAAGCATTTGATACAGTTCTGCACAACAGACTTGTGAGCAAAGTTATAGCTCATGGAATAAAAGGGACAGTAAAAACATGGATATGGAATTGGCTGTGTGACAGGAAAGAGAGAGTAGTGGAAGTTTTTCAGGCTGGAGGAAAGTTTGTAGTGGAGTTCCCCAAGGGTTATTGCTGGGATCCTTGCTCTTCCTGATACATATTAATGACCTAGACCTCGATGTACAAGGCACAATTTCAAAGTTTGCAGATGATACAAAACTCAGAAGCATTGTAAACTGTAAGGAGGATAATGTAGAACTTCAAAGGGACTTAGACAAGATGGTGGAATGGGCGGATAGGTGGCAGATGAAGTTCAACGCAGAGAGATGTGAAGTGATTAATTTTGGTAGAAAGAACATGAAGAGACTATATAAAATAGGGGGTACAACTCTAAAGGGGATGCAGGAGCAGAGGGACCTGGTCTATATATGCATAAGTCACTGAAGGTGGCAGGGCAGGTTGAGAGCACGGTTAAAAACACATATGGTATCCTGGGCTTTATTAATAGGGGCATAGAGTTCAAAAGCAAAGAGGTTATGTTGATTTTGTATAAGTCACTAGTTTGGCCTAAAATGGAGTATTGCATCCAGTTCTTGGTGCTGGACTTTAGTAAGGATATGAAGGCATTGGAAAGAGTGCAGAAAAGATCTGCAAGAATAGTTCCTGGGATGAGGAACTTCAGTTATGAAGATAGATTGGAGAGGTTAGGACTGTTTTCCTCAGAGAAAAGAAGGCTAAGAGGAGATTTGATAGAGGTATTCAAAATCATGAGAGGTCTGGACAGAGTAGATAGGGAGAAACTGTTCCCACTTATGAAAGGATCAAGAATGAGACGGCACACATTTAAAGTAATTAGTAAAAGATGCAATAGTGAGGTCAGGAAAAACTTGTTTTAACTAACTTGTTGGAGTTTTTTGAGGAGGTAACAGAGAAGTTTGATAAGAGAAATGCTGTTGATGTGGTGTATATGGATTTTCAAAAGGCATTTGATACAATTCCACACAACAGACTTGTGAGCAAAATTCTAGTTCATAGAATAAAAGGGAAAGTGGGCACTAGGATAAGAAATTGGCTGAGTGACAGGAAACAGAAAGTAGTGATAGATGGTTGTTTATCAGATTGGAGGAAGGCTCCAAGGTTTGTGGTGGAGTTCCCCAGGGGTCAGTGTTGGGACTCTTACTCTTCCTTAGTGACCTAGACTGTAGTGCTCAGAGCATGATTTCAAAATTTGCAGATGATGCGAAGATTGGAAATGTCATTAAGTGTGACAAGGATAGTCTTGAACTTCAAAAGGACACAGACATGTTGGTGGATTGAGCAGACAAGTAGCAGATGAAGTTCAATGCAGAGAAGTATGAAGTGATTCATGTTGGCAGGAAGAATATGGAGAGACAGCACAAACTAAAGGGAGAAACTCTGAAGGAGGTGCAGGAACAAAGGGACCTCAGGGTATATGTACATAAGTCATTGAAAATGGCAGTGCACATTGAGAGAGCAATTAGTAAAGCATATAGTATCTTAGACTTTATTAATAGGGCCATTGAGTACAAGAATAAGGAGGTCATGTTAAACTTGTATAAGACACTTGTTAGGCCTCATCTGAAGTACTGCATCCAGTTCTGGATGTCATACTTGAGGAAGGATGTGAAGGCATTGGAGGGAGTACGGAGGAGGTTCACAAGAATGATTCCAGGGATAAAGATCTGTAGCTATGAGGATAGTTTGAAGAGGTTAGGACTGTTTTCCTTGGAGAAAAGAAAGCTGAGAGGAGATTTGATAGAGGTATTTAAGATCCTGAGAGGTATGGACAGGGTAAATAGTGAGAAACCGTTCCCACTCAAGAGGATGTTTGGAGTCTGGAACAACTTTCCTGAGAGGGCGGTGGAGACAGGTTCGATCGAGGCATTCAAATGGGGATTGGATTGTTATTTGAAAAGGAAGAATGTGGAAGGTTATGGGGATGAGGCAGGGGAGTATGACTAGGTAGGATGCTCTTTCAGGGAGCCAGAGCAGACTCAATGGGCTGAATGGCTGCCTTGTACACTGTAAACATTCTGTGATTTTTCACACAGCGAATGTTTAGGGTCTGGAATGCACTGTCTAGGAATGTGGCTGAGGCAGGTTCAAATGAAGCATTCGAAAGGGAATTACACTGTCATCTGAAAAAGAAAAATGTGCAGGGCTGCAGGGAGAAGGCGGGAGAATGGAACTAGGTGAGTTGCTTATTCGGAGAGCAGATGCAGATACGATGGGCCAAATGGCCTCCTTCTGCTCCGCACCAGTTTTATGATTCTGCGAATTGATCAAGCCATTCACTACCAGATCTGGCTAGACCAAAATATCTAATTGAAGTGCTATCAGTTCCTCCTCTGATTTGCAAAAACTGTTCCAGGATCATCCTGAAATGCAAAGATAAACATTTGATAACTCTTTTCTCTAATGTAAATCATCTTCTTAAATCCCTCACCTCCGTATCCTCCATTCTCATCTCTAACAATATGTATGAGGAGTTCATGGACTTTTTTGACACTAAGACTGAGACATCTGATCAGCCACCTTTGCTGCTTCCCCCAATTCCCGAAACCTTTCTGACTTTGTACCTCTCCTAACTTTCCTCCTTTAAGATGCTCCTTAAAACATATCTGTTTACCCAAGCTTTTGGCAATGTATCCTAACGTCTCATGTAGCTTGGTTTTATAATGCTCCTGTGAAGAATTTTGAAAGGTTTTGTTATATTAAAGTCACCATATAAATATAAGTTATTGTTATTAAGATGTTGAGTGAGTAATTTGGGAAGTATAATACAGCAAACATGAGCAATGGGAGGTGGGGACCAAAGGTGTTATGCTGATCATTGTGGGTCATATTTTTCCTACAATCCTTACTGGAAAGTACAATCTTTAATGCCACAAAATAACATACAAACTGACAAGTCCAGTCTGTAAGAAAAAAAGAACCAGCCGAGGAAAAAGAGAAAAAGACAAAGAGAGAAGCAAAAAGGACTGTAGGTTAAAAAAGCATAAGACAAAAGGAAGAGAAACACAGATGCAGAAGAAGACAGAGAGAGGAGCAACATAGAGGCAACAGAGGCATATGAGAAAGAAACCATAATATTTGAAATAATAACTTAGAAAATGAGTCAGCAGCCCATTTTATGTCTCTCCAGATCCATTTTACACTACCACACTAAGACAACATCTACCCACTTTGTACAATGCACGGAAATGGCACTTAAGGACTTGAGAAGGAACCAAACCAACTGTTTGCTGCAGTTTGTCAAATATTTGGAACATCATTGCTGCTTCATTGGGAAAAGAGTAATGGCATATGCTGAATGATTATGAATGGCTTGAAATCAATTGTACTAATTACAAGAGCCTATGTCTGATTGAAATGGGAGAGAGATAATTAACTCTTCTGTGACTTCCTTGGGTTTAACTACTAGTTTGGACACTTGTTTTATTAAATCAATCATATAGTATACTTTTGATATTCTCATTTTTTCTATATGTTGATGAAACTGGAATGTAGTCTAAGCTGTCTTGTGGTGAATAGCAATTTCAGCTGTTAATGAACAGTGCTGTTTAAACCCTTGTTTGACAAATTATGTTGCTTGTTTTTAGGATCAACACTGCCATCATGTGCAAATAAAATACAATTTAGGGCATGGGTTTGGTAAACCATGTTGAAAGTGAGGATCCCTTAGAAAAGGCCTTTTCAGGCTGTACTCCATAAACATCAAAAGAAATTGTGTCTGCAGACTTACTAATATGTTCATGTGGAAAGTTATTTTGGATGAAAAATAATACCACAGTATTTGCTTCTGTGGGTTTTTTAATTCTCCATCTGGGTAGTTGCCCAACAAAAACAAACCTTAATTGCATTTCAGGGAAACCGAGTAACCTTCAAAGAGGCTGTTCTGTGGTTTAGTTTCCAAGAGAGCAGAATTGTCCACTGCATGTTGAGATGGGAATCTATGTAAATACTTGTTCTATTTTCAATTTCAGTTTTCACACCACAATGCTACAATAACATGTCAAGAGCGGGGAATGTAGGAGGTCTTTTCTTGAGAGGAGCATAGTTTCAGGATGTGCAGTAGATCAGTTTGGGCTGAGGTGAGGAGGAATTTCTTCACTCAGAGGGTTGTGAAACTGTAGAACTCTCTACCCCAAAGGTCTGTGGATGCTCAGTTGTTGAGTATATTCAAGGCTGAGGTAGATGGGGATTTGTACTCTAGGGGAATCAAGGGATACGGGATCAGGATGGAAAGTGGAATTGTGTTTAAAGATCAGCCATGATCTTATTGACTAGCAAAACTGACTCAAGGGGCCATATGGCAATATTCCTGCTCCTATTTCTTTTGGGCTAATGAGAGCACCCATACTTTGCACATAATGAACGGAATTGTGTGTCCTCCATTGTGGAAAATTTGGTGGTGGGGGTGGGGTGCATTTAATCAGGCAGGAGGATGGCAGGTGGGGACTCTGCCACCTTCCTGCCTCCACTCTGATTAAGTCCATGGCGTAAAGGCTTGTAGATGGCCTTGCCACCCCACCACTAATTGAGGTCCTTATGTGGGAAATTAAGGGCCTCATCCCACCACTGTTGGTATTAACCCAACATTAACCCCGCCATGTGGGGAGCATGATAAGCAAACCAGGCAGGGTTGCTTGCAAGCTCCCAAAGTTGGGGAGAGTGGGGGTGGGGGTCCATCATTCAAAGGCACTCAGTGCCTGTTCAAAGGGCCCTAAATCAGGAACTTGCGAGCATACAAATTAGGAGCAGGAGTCGGTCCCTCTAGCCTGCTCTGCCACTCAATAAGATCATGGCTGAGCTGATTGTAACCTCAACTCCATATTCCTGCCTACCCCCGATAAGTTTTCACCACCTTGTTAATCAAGAATTGATCTAGCTCTGCCTTAAAAATATTCAAAGACTCTGCTTCCACCGCTTTTTGAGGAAGAGACTTCTCCTCATCTCTGTCTTAAATGAGCGACCCCTTATTTTTAAACTGTGACCCCTAGTTCTAGATTCTCTCACAAGAGGAAACATCCTTTCCACGTCCACAATGTCGAGTCCCCTCAGGATCTTAAAGGTTTTGATCAAGTTGCCTCTTACTCTTCTAAACTCCAATGGATACAAGCCTAACCTGTCCAACCTTTCCTCATAAGACAATGCGCCTATTCTCGGTATTAGTCTAGTAAACCTTCTCTGAACTGCTTCTAATGCATTTACATCTTTGTAGTAAGGAGGGGACCCGCTGAGAGCCACCCTTGTCGCCAACCCCCATCCTGCCCCCGCAACCCCCATTCTGCAACCCTAATCCTGCCATCACTCACCATTGCCCTGGGATCCAGCAACAATACTAGGCCTCGGGCGGGTGTTGTACTGGCAACAGACAACACCTCTCCAATGGTGCTGCAGTTCAATAGAGCTGCCAGCCTCTGATTGACCAGCAGCTCTCAATGGGCAGGCCTTCCAAACTGCCCCCCGCATCCCCCCACCCCAAGCCCTTGATCCTGGGGAAGGCCCGCTAATGGTTTTGCCTGAGTGGAACAAGATGCTACGGACCTTCTCTAAAAGAAACAACGTGGGGCACTTGCCAGATGTCCAGCCAGCGGCTAAGACCCCTGCTGCCTCCACAAGATTCCGCCCAATAGTACCTAATGTTGGGTTATTAATGGAAGATGCATGGATCAGATAGTAATGACTTTAGTCAACAGTAAACAATTAGCATCCATTTGAAACATTCCCCCTCTTAAAAAAAAGATAGATTACTCATATATACGTAAGGTCACAAATCCTTATTCTTTTTTTCTTTCAAGTGTCCTTCCTAATTACAGTGGTCATAATAAAAGCAAATTCATCCATTTGTTCACCAGATAAACTTCCCATGATGTAAAATCAAAAAGTGCTGGAAAAACTCAGGTCTAGCAGCATCTGTGGATAGAGAAACAGAGTTACCATTTCAAGCCCAATATGACTCTTCTTCAGAACTGTAGAAGTCTGATGGCTTTTAGCTGTCGAGAAAGGGGGAAGGTCAGGTGGGGCATAAGGGAAGGTCAGGGATTGTTTAGAGGATGGGGGAGAATAAATTACAAAGATGCCGTGGAAGACAAAAGGCAAAGAGAATGAGAATGGTAGTAGTAATGGAACAAAGCATTGGTCCAAAGTAGGTGTTAATGGCAGAATAAAAGTCAGTGCTGTCTGAAAGCAAAACATGAGAACAAGAAACAGACTGTGTGCACCAGGGGAAAAAACACAAAATGGAGGACGGGGTTCATGGTCTGAAGTTGTTGCACTCAATCTAGAGTTCAGAAGGCTATAAAGTACCTAATCAGAAGATATGGGGCTGTTCCTCAAGATTTATTTTCTTTTTTTATTCATTCACAGGATGTGGGCTTCGCTGGCTGGGCTAGCATTTATTGCCCATCTCTAGTTTCCATTGAGAAGGTGGTGGTGAGCTGCCTTCTAGCTGCAATCCATGCGATATAGGTACACCCACAGTGTTGTTAGGGAGGGAGTTCCAGGATTTTGACCCAGTGACAGTGAAAGAACAGCGACATATTTCCAAATCAGGATGATGAGTGACTTGAAGGGGAACTTCCAAGTGGTGGCATTCCCATCTATCTGCTGCCCCTGTCCTTCTAGATGTTAGTGGTCGTGGGCTTGGAAGGTGTTGTCTAAGGATCCTTGGTGAATTCCTGCAGTGCATCTTGTTGATGGTACACACTGCTGCTACTGTGCGTCGGTGGTGGAGGGAATGAACGTTTGTGGATGTGGTGACAATCAAGCGGGCTGCTTTGTCCTGGATGGTGTCCAGCTTCTTGAGTATTGTGGGAGCTGCACTCATCTATGCAAATGTGAGAGTATTCCATCACACTCCTAACTTGTGCCTTGTAGATGGTGGACAGGCTTTGGGGAGCCAGGAGGCGAGTTACTCATCGCACAGTTCCTAGCGTTTGACCTGCTCTTGTAGCCACAGTATTTATATGGCTAATCCAGTTCAGTTTCTGGTCAATGGTAACCCCCAGGGTGTTGATAGTTGGGGTCTCAGTAATGGTAATGCCATTGAATGTTGAGGGACGATGGTTAGATTCTCTTTCGCTGGAGATGGTCATTGCCTGGCACTTCTGTGGCATGAATGTTCCTTGCCATTTGACAGCCCAAGCTTTGATATTGTACATAATAAGGCCATTTAAGGCCATAAGGCATAGGAGCAGAAGTGGGCATTTGGTCCATCGAGTCTGCTCTGCCATTCAATGAGATCATGGCTGATCTGATAATCCTCAACTCCACTTTCCTGCCTTATCTCCATAACCCTTGATTCCCTTACTGATTAAAAATCTGTCTCTCTCAGCTTTGAATATACTTAACCACCCAGCCTCTACAGCCCTCTGCTGTAAAGAATTCCACAGATTCACTACCATCTGAGAGAAGAAATTCCTCCTCATCTCTGTCTTAAACGGGCGAGCACTTATTCTGAGATTATACCCTCGGGTCCTACATTCTCCCAAAAGCGAAAACAACCTCTCAGCATCTACCCTGTCAAGCCCCCTAAGAATCTTATATATTTCAGTAAGGTTGCCTGTCATTTTTCTAAACTCCAATGAGTACAGGCCCAACCTACTCAACCTCTCCTCATAAGAAAATCCCTCCTTCCTGGGGATCAACCTAGTGAATCTTCTCTGGACTGCCTCCAATGCCAATATATCTTTCCTTAGATAAGGGGACCAAAACTGTTCACAGTATTCTAGGTGTGGTCTAACTAATACCTTGTATAGTTTTAGCAAGACTTCCCTATCCTTATACTCTATTCCCTTCGAAATAAAGCCCAAAATTCCATTTGCCTTACCTATCACCTGCTGAACTTGTATGCTAGCTTTTTGTGATTCATGCACAAGGACCCCCAAATCCCTCTGTGCTGCAAATTTCTGCAGTCTTTCTCTATTTAAGTAATATTCAGCTCTTCTATTCTTCCTGCCAAAGTGCATAACCTCACATTTTCTCACATTATATTCCATCTGCCAAGTTTTTGCCCACTCACTTAACCTTATCCCTTTGTAGACTCTTCATGTCAAACTCACCACTTGCCTTCCCACCTATTTTTGTGTCATCCTCAAAATTGGCGATCATACATTTGGTTCCCTCATCCAAGTCATTAATATATATTGTAAATAATTGAGGCCCCACCACTGATCCCTATAGCACTCCACTAGTTATAGGTTGTCATCCTGAAAATGCCCCTCTTATCCCAACTCTCTGTCTCCTATTAGTTAGCCAATCCTCTATCCATGCTAATATACTACTCCCAATATCATGGGCTCTTATCTCATTAAGTAGCCTTATGTGCATTACCTTTTCGAAATTTTACACTTTTTGGAAATCCAAATATATTACATCTGCTGGTTCCCCTTTATCTATTCTGCTTGTTACCTCCTCAAAGAATTCTAATAAATTTGCCAAGCATGATTTCCCCTTCATGGAGCTATGCTAACTCTGCTTGATTATATTATGCATTTCTAAATGCTCTGCTATTACACCCTTTATAATAGACTCTAACATTTTTCCAATGATGGATGTTAAACTAACTGGCCTATAGTCACCTGTTTTTTGTCTCCCTCCCTTGTTGAATACGGTTGTTACATTGGAATTTTTCCAATCCTCTGGGATTTTTCCAGAACCTAAGGATTCTTGGAAGATTTCTACCAGTGCATTGACTATATCTGTAGCTACTTCCTTTAATATTCTAGGATGCAACCCATCAGGTCCAGGGATTCATTGGCCTTTAGCCCCATTAGTTTCCCTAGTACTTTTTCTCTAGCGATAGTTATTGTATTTATTTCCTCCCCCCTTTTGCATCTTAATTGTTTACTATTTTTGGTATGCTATTAGTGTCTTCTACCATGAAAACAGATGCAAAGTATTTATTCAACTCCTCTGCCATTTCCTGGTTTCCCATTATTATTTCCCCAGCCTCATTCTCTAAGGGGCCTATGTTCACTTTGGCCTCTCTCTTCCTTTTTATGTATTTAAATAAGCTCTTACTGTCCATTTTATATTAGTTGCTAATTTACCCTCAAAGTTTATTTTCTCCCTCTTTAGTACTTTTTTGGTCATATTTTGTTGGTTTTTAAAACTTTCCTAATCCTCTGTCTTACCTCTAGTCTTTGCCACATTGTATGTTTTTTCTTTCAATTTGATCCTATCCTTAACTTCCTTGGTTTATCCCCTTCCTACAATCTTTCTTCCTCGCTGGGATGTATCTTTGTTGTGAGTCATAAACTATTTTCTTAAATATCTGCCATTGTTCATCAACCGTCTTTTCTGCTAAACTCCTTTCCCAGTCCACTCCAGCCAACTCTGCCCTCATTCCTTTACAATTACCCTTATTTAAGTTTAGCACAGTTGTTTCCAACCCGAGTTTCTCACTCTCAAACTGAAAGCTAAATTCTACCATGTTTCGGTCACTGTTTCCTAGGGTATCTTTTACTCTGAGATCATTTATTAAACCTGCCTCTTTATGCATTACTAGATCCAAAATAGCCTGATCCCTGGTTGGATCCACAACATATTGTTCTAGGAAACTATCCCAAATACACTCTATGAATTCTTGCTCGTGGCTACCTCTGTCAATTTGATTTTCCCAATCTATGTGAAGATTAAAGTCACCCATGATTAATATATTGAATTTTTTATATGCCATCATTATCTCCTGATTTATTCTCTGTCCTACAATGTAGCTACTGTTAGGGGGTTTATAGACTACTCCCACCAGTGTCTTCTTCCCCTTGTTATTTATTACCTCCACCCATGTGGATCTGCTGATCCAAGATCATTTCTTGCTATCGTACTTATTCCATCTCATACTAACAAAGCTACCCCACCACCCTTTCCCTCCTGCCTGTCCCTTCGGAGACAACTCCACTAAGTTAGTCATCTTCTAATGCCTCACTCATTGTTCATGTTTGATCCCGAACAATTAATTCCTCATAGACGATCCTAGTTCTATCTTAACTCAATCTCCCCAGTTACATTTGTAGCTTGGGGGAGGCAGGGGTCACAGTATGCTGACCTGGAACAGAAACCCTGTTTGATTTTTCCTCTTCTTGACCTCAGTGCTTTTAGGTTAAGAACAGCACATTTAATGCTAGCATGGCTGAGTTCAAATGAGACAGCACAGAAAAAGGGGACCTTCCCTGGTTTGCATGGTTCAGTATCTTACAGGCTAAAAGGGCTTTCAAATTATTACAGGGAGGGAAAATTTTGATCCATGATTAGAGAATTTTAGGACGCAGTTTAAAGTTAATGGTGCTAAAAAAAAATGAGTAACATTGCATGCTTTATTAAGAGGGTAATAGAATTGTCGAATACATTAACAGTGGGGATGGTGGGACAAAAACCAATGCACGTTTTTTTTAAAGTAGATTAATTCCCATTTGAAAAGGAGGTGCAGAGGTTTAATTCCCAGCTACTGAGAAAATCGATGGGGAAGTTTGGAAGAGCAAGCTAAATGAACCACTAATCTTCCCTAAATATTACTACATCATTATTGCTATAAACTAAGATTTCCCAGGAAGCCTAGTAAACCACAGTGAAAAAAGTAACTTAAATCAAATTGGAATCTAAGACTAACTTCAAATCTTCCTTGAAAATAACCCCATATATACAAGATTTTAAAATGGCTGAAAGGCTCCACGCTCCTGTGTACAGGAGAACATTCTGTTACTTCATGCTGTTCCATACAAATTCTTTAAGGAATGCACAGATGAAGTTTGGATTTTTAGATTTACATTGACTGCTTCAGTATCTGAGGAGTAGCGAATGGTGCTGACCGTTGTGCAATATTCAGCGAACATCCCCACTCCTGACCTTATGATGGAAGGAAGGTCATTGATGAAGCAGCTGAAGATGGTTGGGCCGAGGACATGCTTGCATTGGGCTTCACTAGAACATTGCAGCAGGCCGAGGGCAGTAGTCGCCTCACGTGATGCTCTTCATTGCACAATATACACTTGTTCAGATTTATAATCTGATGGTATGTTATTTTAAATATGATGATATAAAATCTAGAATATTTTAATTACAATTATACCACTCTCATACCAATGCAATGTTCCACATTATTATTTGGACTGTGAAGCATCTTTGGATGTATTACCATGTTAAGGATGCTATAGAAATGCAATGTTTAACACAAACACATGTGAGGTAGTAAATTTTGATAAGGAAAATAAGGAGATCACATATTACTTGGAAAGTAAGAATCTAAATGGGGTAGAGGAGCAAAATGATCTTGTAGTACAAACACACAGATCATAAGGTAGTGACGCAAGTTAATAGGCTATAAAAATATAGCAAAGCAAGCATTAGAAGGGATAGAATTGAAAAGTAGAGAAGTTATTGCTAAACCTCTATCGAACCTTGGTGAGACTACATTTGGGATACTGTGAACAGGCCTGGTCCCCATATTACAAAAGGATATTGAGGCACTGAAAGGAGTGCAAAAAAAGATTTACAAGTTGCTGACAGAATAGTGAGTTCAGACCTATCAGGGAAGAATGAACAGGCTAGCTCTCTTTTCTCTTGAAAAGAGAAGGCTGAGGGGTGACCGAATAAAGATTTTTTTAAATTATGAAATGTTTTGATTGATTAGACACAGAGACACACACTACTTGTCAGGTAGTGCAAAACTAGAGACCATCAATATAAAATAGTCACCAAGAAATCAAATAAGAAATTCAGGAGAAACCTCCGGATATTGATGAAAACATGGAATTTGCTATCACAATGTGTAATTGAGGTATAGATGCCTTTAAGAGGAAGACAGATAACCATATGAGGGAGAAGAGAATATTGTTATGCCGATAGAGTTAGATGAGCAAGGATGAGACAAGGCTTGTGTGGATCATGAACACCACTGATTTGGCCAAATGACCTGTTAATGGTATGTTAATTGTATTACTAAGGTTTAAGGATATACAGGTGGAGGGCATTGATTGATTAAGTACTTTGAGAACATAAAAAGAGAGACTTCCATGGTTATGTTTATGTCCAGGTGGCCCTGGAGAGGGAGTATGCAGTGTCCATCAGTATGCTTGAGGCCTTCTGCAGTTGGTGGACACCATAAGGGCTGAAGTGCATCATCTGCCCTGGAAACACCATTTTGATTTGATTTGATTGTATGAATTTCCTTTGAAAGTTTTGTTTTTTGTTACAGTGCTCCTTTAAGGGGCTGTCAATTTAATTAGTTATTTGTTTGTTTTATTTTATTGGTTTCAAGAACATCATATAAAAAGAGACTTCTGGGACATTAGATGGTAATTAGGGAGGAGAGAGACATTTGCAATGTTCCATTCTGTAAATAAATCTAGCATTAAGTAAAAGATTGGCATCTGGTTTCCTACTTCACCATCTGGCTGTCAGACATTTAACATGGCGTGTTTCTGTGCTGTATATTCTAAATAATTCCATGTAATTAGTTGGACTGAGCAGTCGAAAACAAAGACCCATAGATTTCTAAAACTTCATCTTCAATCCCCTTCCACATATTCAGAACAAGCTGGCAGAGCTCACGGTATTTCCACAAGCAGCTCGCCCTAGGGAAGGCTTTACTTTTGGGTGACCTGCCTTGCAGCAGTGGACCTCAGATATGTCCCTGGACAGGAGATAGTGTGAAGTGATCATAGCTATTAGGTGTACTGCAGAGCCAGAAGAAGGCAAAGTGCTCCTTCTGGCGCCACATTCATAGTAAAAAAAAAATGTATCCACTGTTGCGGTGGCTGCCACTAACTAGGCCACATAGTAGACCTGAGGCTAGTTTCTAAAATGGGTCATTAAACAGGCATTCGGAAGGGACCTAACAGTTGAATTCGGCAGCTTCCCCATCAGGCTGAAAAGTAGCCTGATTTCAGACATCTTTGGAGAACAAGCCATTGTGCTCCAGGATTCAATCCTTTTGCACTTGTTTTACACCTGTAGAATAGGTGCAGCAAGGTCCAACTATTCCTCTAGCATCTAAGTGCTATAAAATAAATGTGAAGCAAACTAAACTTCACTTTAACCATCTGATCAGCTGTCTGATACTTCCATTCTAAGAAGCTTTTCATTAATTAATCTTTCCCCAGAGCATGAGTTCTTTGCTTGACAGATGCTCAGCACTGATCTACCAGCTTAACTTCAACAAAAGAAAAAAATCCTTTCATATTTTGGCTACAAGAGTATATGTCAATTAATTGTCTAAACTTTTATTTTTGCCAGTCTTTCCCTTTTAAAATTCTTTCGAGATCTCATGACTTCTCCTCATAGAAAGGACATTGAAAGTTAACTTCAGTCATGCAGAAAATGCTGGGAATACACAGAATTAGGTCGATTTGCAGAAGCTTCACTCTCGCTTACTTTTCCAGAACTGCTTCATCCAATTCAGGGTTGCGGAGAGTCCGAGCCTATCCCAACAGGCAATGGGTGCTAGGCGGGGTAGACCCAGGGTGGGACACCAGCCCATCACAGGGCGCACACACACTGAGGGGCAATTTACTGTAGCCAATCCACCTAACCAGCATGTCTTTGGATGGTGGGAGGAAACTGCAAAAGCTTCAATTTTTATTTATTAGACAGATTAATGTTTCAGGCTTCTTTAATGTTGACTGGAGGAAAGAGTTTAGCTTAAAGTTTGAGTTTTGTTTCACATCCTCCAGAAAAGAAAACTGCTTAGGATTCAAGGTCTTATAGTTGTATTTAACCTGAGGCCATTAAAACCCTTTGAAAGAAATTAAATGCAATGAAAAAAAAGTTAAGCTATTGAAACATTCTATGTGCAGCCGCTTGGAATGGAATATTTTTGTGCTGCAGAAAAATTTGGGTTCTCAATCTCACGTTAATCCGCTGTGGTATACCTTCTAGTGATCACAGAATGGCCTGATAAAGGTGATTTAACCTGAGGCACTGCCCGTCTGCTGTTACGTTTGATCCATTTTGAGGCCCAGGCTTCATGTAGATGCAGCTGGAAAGCTGCTGACATCAAACGGATACCCTGCGACAGCTCATGGGGCAGGATTTTCCACTTGGCGTGCGGGCACACGCCCAACACCCCCGAGCGTGAAATAGCGCACCATGATGTCGGGCAAGCGTTCCAATGTCATCGCGCACTCGCACGATGTTTCGGTTGGCAGCGCACCCATCGACAATTAAGGGGCCTATTCAAGTATTCATTAACTGCTATTTTTCGCTGCTCATCCAAACAAACGGTTGGCGGGCGGGAAAACCGGCCAGGTAGCCTCTGCATTTTTGAGGAAACCTCATCCACAGGGAGGTTCAGGTTCCCAACATTATTTTTAAAAAATAAAAATGTTTTGACATAATTTTTATTATGTTTCTGTTCATGTGAATGAGTCCTATGTGGGCACATTTCTTCCTGATTTTTAAAATCTTTCATTTTGATTTTCAAGTTCTTCAGCTCCCTGCCTCCAGGGAGCTTTCAGTGTGCGCTGCCCCGCGCATGCACAGACTTTTGCGCCCGCCCTCCTCCCGCCCCCCACCCTAGCAGCGCTGAGCTTCTTAATCATGGTTGGAGGCCGATTGGGGTCAGTGGGCTGTTTCCTGGCCGTTCTCGGGCCTGCCCGCCACTCCTGTCCGATGACCCAAAAATCCTGCCCATGGTTTCGGGAAGGCAGGAAATTTGTCAGTTCCCGCATTGAACCAGCTGACAGCCTGACTCTGGGGAAGAGGTCTGCCAGCAAAGGGAATGACAGAAATTACAGATTTCCTCAGTCGTTTTTCTGAGCAGCTTCCAGCAGTCCCTAAAAGGATCACCAGTTGGGCTGTTCTACACCTGGTTCATGGAGTGGGGCATGTGGAGTGCACACTCCAGCCATTTATACCTCAAAAGTACAATACTGATCCTATGTACATTACATGACTCAAATTTACACATGGCAAGTGACTTCCTCCCTGAAAGAGGCAGGCATTCAAACCACAAATCTTGGGCCCCTTATCCAAGATGGCATTATAGGTGTTCCAGCATGAAAGGGTGGTAAGTAACCCAACATAATTTTCAGTTCACAAACTCTCCATTTATGCCTAGTAGGGACCTTCAAAATCAACCCTTCTCTGACTCTTTAATTCATAAAATGAAAATCTAGGTGAATTATTTGAGAAAAACCATTAACCATTAATGAAGTGGTGGAATACATTGAAAACTGTTTGATTTTCTTCCATTTAAATTTTGTAAAATCTTGCTGTTGACTTTTCCTGTTTCTATACACAGACAGACCTGAACCACCTGCTGGAAAACCATGTTCTTCTGATATCCGTAGTTCTACCCTGACTCTGTCATGGTACGGTCCCACATATGATGGTGGGAGTGTTGTTCAATCTTACAATGTGGAAACTTGGAATTCAGTGGAGACACAATGGACAAACCTTACCACCTGCCGCAGCACTTCCTGCAGTGTGCGTGATCTAACTCCTGACAAAGAGTACAAATTCCGTGTCCGAGCTGTTAATGTTTATGGAATAAGTGAGCCAAGTCAGGAATCCGATTTGGTCAGAGTGGGAGACAAAGAAGGTTAGCTCTACCTAAAGGAAATAAAATAATCTACACAAAACTTTCTTCCTTAACTGATCCATGTGTACATTTTAAATGTTTTAAAGCTTTTTCATTATTACCTTTTGTTCAGTCCTGTTAAACAATACTGCTTCCACCTGGACTTCTTTTATATTATGTTGGTCTCCAAATGCTGCAGTGTGCTAAGAAAGGTTGTGCACAAGTTCTGAGGTTTCTTCTGCATGAAAGGAAATCTTGTTTCTTATCTCGCAAAAATGTAAGCTCTTAACTTAAGCCATATGGTACGACTCATAGTTGTGCTATTACATTGAAGTTGACAGCCATAAAGTAGCCAAAATACCACTTGATGTTTAAACTGTGGCCTGAAACCAAGGAAGTTCATTCAAATTTTAATGTATTTAAAATTTATTTGTTAATATTTACATAGGCTTTTAGCACCATTTTACAAAATGCTTTGATGGAATTTATGGACTAATTAGTTGCCAACTGTTTATACTTTTAATTTTTTTTTTAAACGTCATTCTGTTGCATTTCATTCTAACTTAGTTTTGTTTAATTTTAAGAACACAAAGATGAAGCTGATCTGTCTGATGATGGTAAATATTACTTTTTAATTTCTGCTTATTTGCTAAATATGAGTAAAATCTGTTATAGTTTACAAAAAAAAATTACCTTTCAGACGAAAAAGAAGGTGAGCCAGATTATCGTGATGTTAAAATCAACACAAGTGAGAAAGTCGCGGAATATTACGATATATTTGAAAAAATAGGAACGTGAGTGCCTCTGTTAATATGACAATCGTACCAAATTTCATATTGATAATAGATTCCACTGAACAGCACAAGTATATATCAAAAGTATTGTGGTCTTGTCTACAGGGGAAAATTTGGGCAAGTTTTCAAACTTGTTGAAAAGAAAACTAGAAAGGTTTGGGCAGGAAAGTTTTTCAAAGCTTTTTCGGCAAAGGATAAGGAAAATGTGAGGCAAGAAATCAGTATTATGAATTGTCTGCACCACCCAAAGCTTGTTCAATGCGTTGATGCCTTTGAATCAAGATCAGACATAGTAATGGTCCTGGAAATGTGAGTAAAAACTAATTCCTTTACTTGATTGTTAATTTTGTGCACGATGTTAAAAGAAATGATCAAAAAGTGATTGTTTAAGACCACAAATTAAGGGAATGACAGTGCACAGTCTCCGAGTAAAATCAATTAACTGTTTTAAAATTGGGTTAGATAAATACCTGGTTGGAACAATAAGGCAGGGCTAAATGCTGTCTGAAAGCAGATAAGGTTACTCTGCTGGAGTAATACCTGTTTTTTTTAGATTGGGGCAATGCAGCTTGTTGAGCCCTGCATTTAATTTGGAACAGAAATTCAGGGTAGAAGCAGCAATTCATCCAGGCCCCCACAAAGTATGAAGCCTGGTAGATTTTAACTCCCAGACTCAGTCTCCTGCCTAAAGTTGAATGGAATGACACCAACATCAGCTGATACACAGATGGGAGGAAGAGGGACAGGCTGGAGCTCAGAAAGCCTGACAATTCCTTGAAGGGCTCTGAACTTATTCTGCTTTCAACCTACAAGAAATGCTTACATAAAGTAAATAGGAACTTACCTTGGTTTGTTCTTACCATTCTGCTGCTTCTCAGCAGTTTTGCTAGCAATTTTGGCTCCACTCGAGCCTCCCAGTTTCTGAACTTAAAATAACATTGCAGTAACTGTAACACCATTGGACCACAACTTTAGAATGTTAAGCGCTTTGGTGTGTTTTTACTATGTTAAAGGAGTGATTGTTGTTGTTAAGTAAACCGTGGAAGGAGGCTCTCCCATGTCAATTCCGCTGTGTTAAAATTGAGGGTGGCAGGGAGCTATCGGCAATGCAGCACAATCCCTCTGCGATTTTAATGACCTACTTCATCATTTTCCTTCTCTGTGGATTGGTTTAAAATTGGGATTTTGGGTTCTGAATGCAGAGAACTGTACTCCGTACTTCATTGTGCAATGTCAGAACTGTGAGTCATCGATGCTGACACATGATGAGCAAAGTGGGAAAATTTTCCAATTTCCCAGCAATGATGAGTCCAAAACAAGCCTCCAAAAATGTACATTTTGAAAGAGTTTGAAAGCAAAAACAGCATTAATTTAAAAGTGTGGGCAGCAAAGTAAAACAATAGTACTTTTCATCATTGGGAGGTAGGCTGAAAATTTACTTTGACACAAGGTTTTATGACAATCCTAAGGGTCATGAGCAAAATATGTTTGACTCCCAATCTGGTGTGGAACGGAATAAATATATTATATGAAGGCCATCCCAATTTTGGAATTGATTTGGCAGCTATGCATGTGGTGGTGAAGTCACACATTTTCAAAGTGGAATGATCCTCTGGGGATGGTATTTATGTATTCTGCCAGGGTAGTGGAAGATTAACTCTGCATAGTATCTGAGCTGTGCCGCATCTAACATAGGAATACTTGATGTAGAACTAGCTGCGAATGAAAAACAATTTGTTTAATTTCCTAGTGCAAGCATCTATCAATCAACAGCCATTCACCAAGGTTCCTTTGGAGCACCTTCCACACCCGCAACCTCTACCACCTAGAAGGACAAAGGTAGCAGATACATGGGAACACCACCATCTGCAAGTTCCCCTCCAAGCCACACACCATCCTGACTTGGAGTTATATCACTGCTCCTTCACTGTCACTAGGTCAACATCCTGGAACTCCCTCCCAAACAGCACTGTGGGTGTACCTACACTACATGGACTGCAGCAGTTCAAGTAGGATGCTCCCCACCACCTCCTCAAGGGCAATTACTAATGGGCAATTAAAAATGCTGGCCTAGCCAGCGACGCTCACACCCTGTGAAAGAATTTTAAATACTCACTACAAATAAAATATGTATGAAGCTTCAAATTCTAAGTTGCAATGAAATTACCTTTCCTTGAATGAAGAATCCTTTGGAATATACAAAGTGACATTTACTTGCAGTTCTTAAACTTAACAAATAATCTACCCTAATTCCTTTTATCCTACTTTTTCCTTGTACAGATCTGTGTCGGCCTAATGCCTGAGCCGAATTCGGCTTCAGGCTTCATTAAACTGCTGCTAGTGAGCTGCTATGATTTTATATCATCGAATAGTTGAGAGAGGTGCAAAGCCTTGAAATGATAGGTCTCCGCAAGACAAAAGGGATGAATATATTAATAACTTTTTTTTTCAGAAACAGAATCAATGGTATTTTATAGAGAAAGCACTCCCCTCAGATCTTTAACTGATACAATCAGACCTCTACCTTGAAATTCTAATGATTTATTTGTTCTTAGTAACCAAATTTTGAGCAATTATTTAACTGATAAATTTCAGTTAGAATATGAGAAACCTGCTCTTGAACACAACGTGCTGTATGCTTCAATACCAGCTCTTTACAAATGTACTCCCATTGTTTTATTGCATTCGCAGTTGATCTCTAAATTACTAATATAAGAAAAGGTAGACTTGGTTTGATAATTTTTGTAACCTCTTTCACCCCTTCATGGAGCTTTACCTTCTCTAGTCATGAGACAAGAGTGTTTGGAAAAATGCCTTGGTGCACTGTTGACATTTGGGAATTGTGGCTTGCCATACTCATATGACCTCTGAGATCGACTTTGGTAAAGCAAAGGATTGAAGAAGAAGCAGTTTTACCCACTACGTGGAACATAGTGTCAGGAGTGTGCAGTTGAAATTGAGTGGATTTTGATAACTGTAAGAGAGCCAACTGCTGTAAGAAACAGCAGAGAATAATTAAAACTTCAGCCCGCAACATTGCACAGGACATTGGCCACTGGGTGAATCAGTGTGGCTTTGAATATTCCAGCTCCTATGGAAATCTCCTAAGTGAATTGGAAATTCTTCCAGTCTCAATGGCAGAACTATGAAATTGCCACAGAGTTAAACAAGAGACCTCAACAATTAAGAGGATCGACTTTATTATTAGTACTGGGGAAAGAGTGCTACAAGCTGTATGCACCCCGGACCTCACTGAGGAGCAGAAAAGCCACCCTTGTGAAATTTTGGAAGCCTTGAAGACCCACTTTGAAGCCTCTACTAATGTTATTTATAAACGCTGTGTGTTCAACACCAGAGCTCAGGAAGAGGGGTAAAATACTGATCAGTATGTGAGTGCACTGAGATGTCTAGCTGACTCTTGTGAGTTTGACCAACTGAAGGGTGATCTGATCAGGGATAGGATTACCTTCGGAACAAGAGGTCCTGCCTCGAGAGCACATCTGCTGAGGGAAGAGAAATTTACTCTCTTTAACCGATTGACGTGTGCCGAAGCTTTGAGGTGGTTAATCAACAGCTGAAGATTATTGATGGGAGAACTGATGAGGCAATTCATGCCTTCCAAACACAAGACAATGGAGAAACGAGAAAGCTATTTACAGAGGAGCCAGCAGAAAGATCAAGGACATAGTACCGGATGTAAATATTGCAGAGGACACCACACAAAAAAAAGGAAGCATGTCCAGAGAAGGGAAAGCAGTGCTCTAACTGAAAAGCAAGCCTATAAAGACGGTTACTGGAGGGATGTCAGACAATGATTCTGATGAAGGCTGACACCGTCAAGTCTCAAGGTAAAAAATGGTTTGTGACTATTGGAATGATGACCGCAGAAGGAGAGCATCAAGTTAGTGTGAAGTGTTAGACACCACTGCTATGTACAATATCATGAGCTTTACAGACCTTATGAAGCTGCTCAAGGTGGTGACCCGAAAATGAAGCTGTCAAGGTAAAGTCGAAAAATATGATGGAATGATGCTCACCCCAAGAGGACAAACTAAGCTGAGAGCCCAATACAATGAGGAGAAAGAAGATTTACAGTTCCAAATAGTAGGCACAAAACAAAATCCACTCATCTCAGCTGAAACAAGTAAAAAGCTTGTAATCCTCCATGTACCAGGTGAGATTTACAATGTTTCACATCGCACCAAGCCATTGACTGCTGAACAGATCCTGACAAATTACCAAGATGTTTACACAGGTCTTGGATGTCTTCCTGGTGAATATCATCTTGAAGTAGAGAGGAGTGCGAGACCAACTCAGCATCTTCAAGGAGAGTTCCAGCTGTCCTCAAGTCCAGCCTGAAAGACAGAGGAATGTGAAAAGATAGGAGTAATCAAGAAAGTGACAACTCCTATAGACTGGATTAGCAGCATTGGTAGCAGTGAAAAAACCTGGAAAGCTGAGAGTGTGCATAGATCCAAAGGATCTCAATGAAGTGTTAGAACTTCGAGATAGTTAAGTAAGTTAGTAAGTTATATTGGTATTTGTAGGTATTAGGAATGAGTTTTAGCTTTAATAGGCAGGATTTTTTGGTCAGTGGGTGGGCGTGATCGGCGGGTCCGGTATCGGCCAGGGAACAGACCACCAACCACGATCAGCCCCTAACCGCGATTTCACACTGGCTACCAGTTAGCGGCCAGCCAGCGTGAAGCTCACGCTGAAATTCTCAGCTCTGCCAGGGTGGGGGCGGGAGAAGAAGGGGCATTGACATAAGCGCATTCGCGGACAAGCACTGAATGAAAGCTTCCTGAAGGCAAAGAGCTGCCCCAGGGAGCTGAAGACTTTAAGACTGCAAAATAAAGTATGTAAAAATCAGAAAAAAAATGTCCAAGCATCACAGTCAGTCACCTGAACATATACATGATAAAAATGCTGTCCATTGGTTTTTTTTAATTTAATAACGGAAACCTCATCTCGCCCTTGAATGAGGTTTCATGAAAAATGGAAAGTCTGCCTGACCGATTCGCCCGTCCGCCAGCTGTAAGGTTGGACGGACCATGAGAGATCGGAGACAATTACAGCTTTAATGACCCTAATAGGCCTCTTAATTGTCGATGGGCGCGCTTCTAACTTTTGTGCGCACCCGCCAACCGAAATATTACGCAAATGCAGATGACGTCAGGACGCTCGCCCAACGTCATCCCACACGATTTCGTGTCCGATTGGGTTGGGCGAACACCCCCATACCGACCTAAAAATTCTGCCCAATGTTTAAGTTTGATTTGTATTTTCGTATCTGTGTGTTAAGAAAGGTCAAATGGAGTTTTAGTTTCACTTTAAAAGGTGATTGCATTTCTAATGAAGCGTTTTACGACTCCTACAGAGAAGGTAAGCGTACAAGGGCAGAAGAATTGGACTATTGCCTCGCAACATGGGGCCAGAGAGGCTGGTCCCTCACACAGACACTCACGCAGAAGAAGAGAAAGAGCAGTTTGTTTTGGAAGCTGTTGGAGTTCAGCTGATTTTGAAGTTGCTGCCAGAAGAGACTGGAGCAAAGGGGACAGACAGCCAATCCCACGCTAAGGAAAAATCCCAAAAATCCAGGGGAGTGGAAGAGGGGAAAGTTCAAATAAGACCTTCTAGTCAAAGGAAGGACAGGAACCTGGAAAAGGCCCTGTTAAATGAAATTAAGAGTGAGGGGCAGAAAGAAAGGCTCCAAGCTTCAGATTTAAAGAGACAAAAGCTGAAGAAAGCAGATGTAAAGCAAGAACAGTGTGCAAGAGGCAAGAAGGTCCAAAGAGACAACTGAAGGTCTGTAACCCTTTGCTATGGGCATGTGAAGCAGTGGTGTACTGTTGATGGCAAGTCAGAGAGAGAGTGTGTGTGTGGAAGACAGATTGAACGCATGTGGTGACCCAGGGAAGAGGAACATCAGAAGGAGAGTTTGAAACCCTGGAGGTGAACACTTGCGGAAGGCGTCTGAGAGAAAGCGTCAGTTTAGGAGAAGATTCCAAGGCGAGGTCTTGGAGATTGGAATTGGAAACCTCGAGTGAAAGACGTGCTCAGTGAGACTGGTTGGCAAGCGCCTGGTGGTAGTTGAGGAGAGATCCATTGCATCTGGTTGAGGTGGCATCTGTCACTTGCTTTCAGAGTGTGGTGTGTCCGAACACAGGGTGCCTATTTGTACATGGACTGTGTACTGACTGTGGACACTAAAGTATAAGATAACTTTTGTAACTCGTGTTATCCTTACAAATCTGTATATATCTGTAAAGGTACAGTTGTGGGTGAAGGAGTGTTGTAATATAGTTCATGTTTTCTTGTTGAATAAATGTTTAATTCTTTTGTTAAAAGCTCATCAGCTGACTCCTGTGCCTCTGTTTGGTAGCTACTCTCCACATATCTAAACAAACATAAAAGTGAGGATCTATCAAGCTGGATTCCACCCTGGGATCAGGTTTGTCCATGGGTAACCTGGGGATTGTAACAAAAGCTTTGAAGAGATCTCCCTAACCCAATGCCAAACATTGAAGAAATTTTGCCGCAACTTGCCAAGGCAAAGGTCTTTACCATCCTCGATGCGAAGGATGGACACTGGCAAGTGAAGCTGGATGAAAGAGCAGTTTTCTGAAGTTGACTGAAGTCAAGTACATAAGTCATGAACTTCACCCTGATTCTGATATGAAGGCGAGCTGTAGCAGAGGTGCAGCAACTAACAGATATGAAGCCAGTGCAACACTTTGTTGGATTTGTGAGCTACCTAGCAAAGTTCTTGCCAATTTGTCATCAGAATGCGAACCTCTACCCAAGCTCATTGTAAAGGATGTTCAGTGATATTGGGGCACAAAACAAGAAGCAGCTTTCACTCGCATCAAACAACTCGTGATGATAACGTCAATGCTGAGATACTATGATGTCTGCAGTGTGATGCCAGTGCAACAGGACTTGGAGCAACCCTCATGCAGCTACGTTTGTATCTAGAGCATTAACACAAACTAAACAAAGCTACACATGGATTGAGAAAGAGTTGGCTATTGTCTTTGCTTATGAGCAGTTTAATCAGTACCTGTTTGAGAGAGAAAGTAATGGTGGAGTCAGGTCACAAACCAGTTCAAAGTATCTTTCTCAAATCACTTCTATCTGCTCCTGAAGCACCTGGAAAGGATGTTAGTTCATTTGCAGGGATATCATTTGGAAGTGAAGAACAAGCCAGGGAAGCAGATGTACATCCCCGGCATGCTGTCGAGAGCTGCATGCCCTTTGAAGGAAGTTAATGATGTGAGTACAGAGTGTGAAATCTTCTATGTTCAACAAGAAGTAACAGCATGACATGCTCTGGAACTCTTCAATCCAGCAGAGACATTGAGTCTAACAGACTAGCGACTTGCTCAGATCAAGCAAACTACACAATGAGGTGCAACTCTCCGAGTGCTACAGGAAGCAGTGATGAAAGGATGGCCTGAAACCATCAAGGACACACCTGTTGCAATAACGATTATTAGGAATACAGATATGAAGTGATTGCCCAAGATGGCATCTTGTATAAAGGAAGTAGAGTCATTATCCCTAAAGAGATGTGAAGAGAGGTACTAAAAAATATCTATGTAAGCCATTAAGGAATTGAATCTAGCCTGAGGAAGGCAAGAGAAGTGCCCTACTGGCAAAACATGAGACTAAGGACCACATCAGCCAGAGCAGTGCTTGTAATGAGCAACAAGATATACAAACTAAAGTGCCGTTCATGATGTGTAACACCCCAGAAAGCACTAGAAAGAATAGTGTTCTGTTTATGTGTGACAACTTTCTTTATAGACCATGGATATGGGTAACTGTAATTCGTGCATTTTGTTTTTCTTTTTATGAAACATGGATGTTTGGAAAATTGCCTTTCTGTACAGTTGCCTTTAGTGTACTGTGACTTGCTACAGTCATGTGACCTCTGATTTCATCCTTGGTAAAACAAAGGATTGAGGCAGAAGCCATTTTGCCCACAGCATGGAGCACAGGGCTAAGAAATAGCCTTAGAAACCCCAGCAAGGCAAAGGCTAATGGAGATACGTGACAGTTTGGGCAGAATCCATTGAGAGACTTTACAGTATTGAACTCCTCTTCAGACAGACTCTACCTCATCCGTTGAGTATTGCTAGTTAATTTTTAACTACGATTTCCAGCAGCTGCAGTATTTTGGTTTTTGTTCCTAGAAATTCTGCGCCATTTTCAGCAACAATTGGGAAAATGACTTTTTTGGGGTTGCACCAATTTTCCAGCTCAAAATCCATTCCTTGTTATTTCTTTATGCTTAGAAAAATAGAAAGAATAATGGCACAGAAACAGGCCATTTGGCCCATTGTGTCCATGCCGGCTGTAAAAGACTGGATGGCTCTTGGTCTGGCACCCTGTAGGTTAAACCATCTCAAATGCATACCCAAGTTTTTTTTTAAATTGAGGGTTTCTGCATCTACCACCCTTTCACTGAGTTCCAGATGCCCACCACCCACTGGGTGAAAAAAATACCCTTCAACTCCCCGCTAATCCTTCTACCATTTACTTTATATCTGTGCCTCCTGGTTATTGACATATCCGTGAAAGGAAATAGGACCTTCATACCCATTCTATCCAGGCCGTTCATAATTTTATACATCGGAATTAAGTCTCCCCTCAGTTTCCTCTCTTCCAAAGAAAACAACTCCAGGCTATTGAACCTTTCCTCATAGCTACATCCTAGTAAACCTTCTCTGTACCCTCTCTAACACAAGCACATCCTTCCTGTAATGCCAAGACTAGAACTGGCTACAGTACACAAGCTGCTGTCTAACTAGTGTTTTCTACATGTCAAGCAGGACTTCCATACTCTTATATTCTAGACCTCATCAAATAAATCAAAGTATTCTGTATGCATTCTTGATTGCCTTATCTATGTGCCCTGCTACCTTCCAGGATTTGTAGACATATGCTCCAAAGTCCCTCTGTGCCTCAACACTTCCCAGTATCCTACCATTCATTTATTTGTCTTTATTCTTTTATGGGATGTGGGTTGTCTCTGGCAAGGCCAGAATTTGTTGCCCACCCCTAATTGCCCTTGAGATGCTGGTGATGAGCTGCCTTCTTGAAGTGTTGCAATCCATCTGGTATCTCTGGCAGTTTGGTGCAACTGTAATCCATTACCTTTTTTGTCCTTTGCAAATGCATTACCTCACAGTTCTCTGGATTGAATTCCATTTGTCACTTTTCTATCTACCTGACCACTCCATTAATATCTTCCTGCAGTCTACAGTTTTCTTCCTCACTACTAATCTCACAGCGAATTTTTGTATCATCTGCTAACTTCTTAATCATACAACCTACATGTAAGTCTAAATCATTGATGTATTCCACAAACAGCAATGGACCCAGTACTAAGCCTGCAGAAATAACACTGGAGCAGCTTTCCAGTCACAAAACACCCAGCAACCATAACCCTTTTCTCCTGCCACTGAGACAGTTTTGGATCCAGCGTGCCACTTTGTCTTGGCTCCCATGGGTTTTTAACTTTCTGACTGTCTGCCAGGTGGGACCTTGTCAAAATCCTTGCTAAACTCCATGTAGATTACATCAAATATGCTAACTTCATTAACCCTCCCTTTAACCTCCTCAAAAACTTCAATCAAGTTAATTGTGTATGACCTTCCCTTAACCAATCCATGCTGACTGCCTTTGATTAATCCTTGCTTCTCTAAATGATGATTTATACTGCCAGTCAGAATTCTTTCTGATAATTTGTCCACCACTCAGGTTAGGCTTACTGACCTGTACTTACTCAGGCTATGCCTTTCTTTTTAAACAATGGTACAACATTAGCAATCCCCCAGTCCTCTGGCACCATGTCTGTAGATAGAGAGGTTGGAAAATGATGGTCAGAGACTCCATTATTTGTTCGCTTGGGAAGAATCTTCCAGTTTGGAGTATAAATTGGGAACTGGAGTGGAAGAAAGAGTGATTTCTGCCGGGGGACTGGACGGCTGGCCACGTGCAATCTTGTCCTGGTCAGCTCATTAGATATGCATGCACGAGGAGCACGGTGTATCTTGCAGCGGCATGGGCAGGTATCAATGCCCCTGCTGCTTCCTCCTCAGCTGGACTATAGCTAGTAGAAGTGCAGTGTTGCCTGTAGCCAGTATCATGTATGCCTGAGGTAGCAGTGATCCACCTGGTTAGCATGTTCTTTGAAACTACCCCTCTGGCCCTGAGAATTTCAGCCAATGGGAAGTCTTTGTAGTTAGCATCGATCTGCCTCTGGCCTCCCCGACCCAACCATGGTGAAACCCATCCTGGACAACCACAGATGAATTATCCTCAAGTTCATACATCCATGTACATGGAAACTGCAGCATTGGCCGGGGTAATGAAAGCCATGTTTGCGCATCCTCCCTCAAATACTATTGAGCGTCCCTCCACCATATTCAAGGGACCTTTGCCTTACCATCATAGATGTTCACCCACCTCATTATCAGCCATGACTATCTATCTGGGACTTTTGAGGTTCTAAACCAGTATCTTGTTTTTTTCATTCAAGGGATGTGGGCATCACTGGCTAGGCCATCATTTATTGCTCATCCCTAATTGCCCTTGAGAAAGAGGTGGTGAGCTGCCTTCTTGAACCACTGCAGTCCCTGTTGTGTAGGTACACCCGCAGTGCTGTTAAGGCTGGAATTCCAGGATTTCGACCCAACAACAATGAAGAAATGGCGATATATTTCCAAGTCAGTGTGAGTGGCTTGGAGGGGAATTTCCAGGTGGTGGTGTTCCTATGTGTCTGCGGTCCTTGTCCTTCTAGATGGTAGTGGCCGTGAATTTGGGAGGTGCTGTCTAAGGAGCCTTGTTGAGTTCCTGCAGTGCATCCTATAGATGGTACACATTGCTGCTACTGTGCATCAGTGGTGGAGGGAGTGAATGTTTGTGGATGGGGTGCCAATCAACCAGGCTACTTTGTCCTGAGTGGTGTCAAGCTTCTTAAGTGTTGTTGGACCTGCACTTATCCAGCCAAGTGGAAAGTATTCCATCACACCCCTGACTTGTGCCTTCTAGATTGTGGACAGGCTTTGGAGAATCAGGAGGTGAGTTACTCACCACAGGATTCCTAGCCTCTGACCTGCTCTTGTAGCCACAGTATTTATATGTCTAGTTCAGTTCAGTTTCTAGTCAATGGTAACCCACCCAGGATGTTGTGTCATGAAGGGATATTAATGTTTATAATGTTATTGGAAATTATTTTTTAAAATAGAGTTCTAGTGGAGTCTGTGCCTGTGTATATGTATCTTAATTGGATTAAAGCCAGATAGTCTGGGTGCTTTGATGTATAGTAGTTTTGAGATGTTAATTAGATAAACATAAGGAGGATAGAAGGTAAAGTGTAAATTTGCATTTGTTAAAAGAAACCATTCACGACTGCGGGTGAAATCTTATACCTAGCTAGAAGATGCCAAGCAAAGTGTTTATCTTTTTTCAGCTTACTAATAAAATTGGTGGGATGAAAGGATGTTATTGTTAGAAGAGTTAAAGTTAAAAGCCTAGTGATACAATGGAAAATTTGCATTCAAAGAGAATGATATGTATAAAGGAGAAAGGAGATTGTGTGTAAGGTAGAGGCATTTTAAGATTCAACAAGTGTGAGAAGCCTCGAGCCTGTAAGCCTCAAGCTGCCGTCTGCAAGGACCCAGAATTGAAAAATACTCATTTTGAATGCGACTGTCCAGGGTGTGCTTTTCCAGCTGTCTGTTTAAATCTATGAGATTTATTGTTGCCTTAATGGGGGTGTAACTGAGAGTCAGACTAATTAGGGAATTTTTGTAGTTACTATAGTAGTAATTTTGTAGATGTATGTATGTGTTACAATCTTTCTTGTATTAATAAATGTTTAATTTAGTTTTATAAAAAAAAACCTTGAGACTCGGTGGTCTTATTACTACTGAATTCAAAGCCTGCATCTCGAAACATACAAGTTGCAAAAATGGATTATGACAGTTGTTTCAGGTTTCCCTCTGGGCTTTGAACAACTGAACCTTTACCATCAGCTATGTCATAACAGTGATAGTGAGGGATTCAGCGATGGCAATGCCATTGAATATCATGGGATGATGATTAGATTCTCTTTTGTTGGAGATGGTCTTTGCCTGGCACTTGTGTGGCACAAATGTTACTCGCTATTTGTCAGCCCAAGCCTGGATATTATCCAGGACATGCTGCATTTGGACATGGACTACTTCAGTATCTGAGGAGTCACTAATGGTGTTGAACATTGTGCAATCATCAGCGAACATCCCCACTTCTGATCTTATGATGAGTGGAAGGTCATTGATGAAGCAGCTGAAGATGGTTGGGCCTAGGACCCTACCTTGAGGAACCCCTGCAGTGATGTCATGGAGCTGAGAATACTGACCTCCAACAGCCACAACCATCTTCCTTTGTGCTAGGTGTGACTCCAACCAGCAGAGAGTTTTCCCCCTGATTCCAATTGACTCCAGTTTTGCTAGGGCTCCTTGATGCCACACTCGGTCAAATGCGACCTTGATGTCATGGGCAATCATTCTCACCTCACCCTTGGAGTTCAGCTCTTTTGTCCATGTTTGAACCAAGGCTGTAATGAGGTCAGGAGCTGAGTGGCCCTGGCGGAACCCAAACTGAGCATCAGTGAGTAGGTTTTTGCTAAGCAATTGCAGCTTGATAACACTGTTGATGACCCCTTCCATCACTTTACAGATGATCAAGAGTAAACTGATGGGTGGTAATTGGCTGAGTTGGATTTGTCCTGCTCTTTTTGTACAGGACATACCTGGGCAATTTTCCACATAGCCAGGTAGATGCCAGTGTTATAGCTGTACTGGAACAGCTTGGCTAGGGGTGCGGCAAGTTCCAGAGCACAAGTCTTCAGTACTATTGCCGGAATATTGTCAGGGCCCATAGCCTTTGCACTATCCAGTGCCTTCAGCCTTTTCTTGATATCATTGAGTGAATCGAATTGGCTGAAGACTGGCATCCGTGGTTCTGGGGACCTCGGGAGGAGGCCATGATAGATCATTCACTCGGCATTTCAGGCTGAAGATTGTAGCTTCAGCCTTATCTTTTCCACTGATGTTCTGCCCCCCCCCCACCCACCTCCACATAATTGAGGATGGGGATATTTGTGGAGCCACTTCCTCCAATGAGTTGTTTAATTGTCCAGCACCATTCACGACTGGACATGGCAGAACTGAGAACTGCAGAGCATTGGTTGTGGAATCGCTTAGCTCTGTCTATCACTTGCTGCTTATTGTTATCGCCACCTGTCTGTCCTGGGCCCCAGGGAGCTAACATCTGCCTCCCTCCCTCCTTCCCTCCCACCATTCCCCACCACTATCGCCCACCCCCACCCCCATCCCACCATCCCCAGCCTTGGTCATGTTGCGTTGTCCTTCAATGCAGACTTTACTGTGGCCCTCGTCCTTGCTGGAATCTTAATGTTATGAGACCCATGAGTCAGGGAGCAAACCTGCTGCTGTGTGGGCTTCACCATAGAGAGGGGGACAAAACTGAGCATGGTTGTAATCCAGTTGCCTCATGATCATTAGGGTGTCCCTTTAGTCGGCCAATTATGCTGACCTTGAGCTTGACCCACCTGAAAAGATCCTCCTCCCATATTAAGGATTCACACGTACAAAGCAACTGTGTTGTGATGCAGAGCCTTGAGAAAATGGTGAAATTCCAACTGTATACCACTGTGCCACCACAGCGGTAATGGTAGTGTCAGGGACATTATCTGTAAGGTATGATTCCGTGAGGATGACTACGTCAAGCTGTTGCATGGCTAGTCTGGTAGACAGCTCTCCCAACTTTGGCACTAGCCCCCAGATGTTAGTCAGGAGGGCTTTGCAGGGTCGACAGGGCTGCAATTGCCATTGTCATTTCCGGTGCCTAGGGCAATGCTGGGTGGTCCACCTGGTTGCATTCCTTTTTGTGACTTTTTGTAGTGGTTTGTTACAACTGAGTGGCTTGCTAGGCCATTTCAGAGGGCATTTAAGAGTCAACCACATTTCTGTGGGTCTGGATTGGAGTCACATGTAGGCCAGACCAGATAAGGACAGCAGATTTCCTTCCCTAAAGGGCATTAGTGAATCAGATGGGTTTTTACAACAATCAACAATGATTTCATGGTCATCGTTAGGCTTTTAATTCCAGATTTTTTTACTGAATTCAAATTCCACCATCTGCTGTGGTAGGATTCAAACTCGGGTCCCCAGAGCAATACCCTAGGTCTCTGGATTACTAATCCAGCGACAATACCACTGCACAAACCCTCCCCCTGAAAAATGTTCTTCCTACCCAGACCTGGATTTGTTTCTTACTGCTTCTGACAATGTGAGGAGGAAATTTTCTGCTCCACCTCCACTCACAGTGGGGGCTTCCCTTCCAACTGATATGCACATGTGAGGTCACCCACAAAATTCTGGTGTAAAAACCTCTCGAGGCCATCCTCGGGCACAATCTATTTTCCATTAGTATGAAAGCAGTGCAATTTATCACATGGACTTTATGGACCCAGATCACTGCTAGCACGATTCTGTACATAGACATTGTCAGGTTTCACTTTGGAAATTAAATGTGCTGAATGTAACATTGCTTGAATCAAATACAGGTGGTATGAAAGGGTTTTCCAGTTTTCTTTCCTCCATGCTTCCATTGACTTCTCTCTGCTGTGCCTTCATTGTATGGACAATCAGAAGTTGCTTTTTTCACTGTATTAATGTTATCAATATGTAGGTCCCATTCAGTCAATGGTGCTCTGATTAATGGACTCGTTGATTTTTCCAAATTCAACCCCAGCAAAGACCCTGTGGAAGTACCCAGTACACAGACAGGTGCTAACTTTAACCTAACCAACCCAGCAGAAACAAGTCAGGTGTTCGTTTTCTACCCCACCAGGGTATCTGCTCCATTGAAGTCAATGGACCCAAATCCCACAAGAAATGTACAAATAAACCACACCCTACCAATCAATAGACGCATATTCAATGTGTTAACCTGCTGTGCTTCTCCTGCTGTTTCTTCAATTATTTAGGCGGTATATTTTTTGTCTCACAGAGTTTCAGGAGGAGAGCTCTTTGAGAGGATAATTGATGAGGATTTTGAGTTGACTGAGAGAGAATGCATCAAATACATGCTACAAATTAATGAAGGCGTGCAGTTCATCCACAAGCAGGAAATTGTACATCTAGACTTAAAGCCAGAAAACATCATGTGTGTCAACAAAACAGGAGCAAGGATAAAACTTATTGATTTCGGACTTGCTCGAAGATTAGGTAATAATTCCACTAGAATGCCAGCGTTGATAACTTTGTCATATTTTATATTGCCATGTGATTCTGTGCATGAGTGATCTCACTGAACAAGGTAGGTCTGAGAGATATCAGGTCAGTTATCTTGGACTCATGTGACTGAAAAACATAAGGCTTTTTCTGAACCTTGTTGATCAAAGTGACTTATAATGACTCTTTTAAGACAATGCATTTAACTCCCAGCGACTTTCAATACAGAATTCAGCCAACTATAAAGAAAATGTCATATTGCAGAAGACACCTAGCTTCTACCTCCTCTGCCTAAAGGCCTTCCCTCACTCCCCTTGCTTCCTGCGGCTTTCACCCCACTCCCCTGCCCCAGGCCTCCCCCCATCCCTTCTCCGGGCCCTCTTCCACTCCCCTGCCATAACATTTTCCCAGTCCCTATCCTGTACCTTCTTCCACTCTCCTGCCATAACATTGGTGGAAACTCTTTGTGCATTATCAGGGTATTCACAAATTTCTCCTAAAGTTAAGGTAGCAACTACAAGAAAAGACGCAGAGGAATTCCTTGCAACTAAGTGTATTAAAATGATAAATCCAGTGGTTCCTTGGGCAATTTGTGTCATGAGACAAAAGCAAAAGAGAGTGGAGATACCCACCAGTGGCTGGTAGTGGACTGCAGCATTTTTGTAGGGCCAGAAGGTCCATTCCTGCTCCTCCTGGCACATGAATTCCCCAAAACAAGTTTCACATTGTCTTAAGACTATTGGTTAGGCCACACTCTGCCCATTTGCATTTGACATTTGCAGTTGAGGTTCTCTGATCAGTTGACATCCCAATTTGTGGGATTTGCTTATTCCTGCCAATCATAGCTGCAGCTCAAATGGACCCTCACCAGCAGGGGATCAGGTCATTTTACAGCTCAAGTGCACAATGGGCATGTGTTGGAACCTCATTGTTAGCACCAGTAGGCCCAGGCCCAGGCTCAGGCTTGTGCCAAACCAGTGCTTTGGGCGTATAGGGGGAGGGGACAGCGGAAATTTGGATGTTGCTAACTAACAGTCGGAGTGGACTTGCACCTGCAGGCAATGGGTGGGAGTGGCCCTTTTAAAGACACCTTGCTAAGCTGCTTAACACAGATACCAATGGGCAGAGTCCATTGAATTTCTCAGAATAGGTCCTCAAACAGGCATCAAAGCCTCATTAACACATTCCAAGAATGACTCGTTTAACTGAGGTTCCATCTATACAGCAACTCTTGCTGCTGACTGGAAAGGTGTCAAGAACATTGCAGTTGTAGCACAAATAAACACAGTCTTCCCATCTAATCTTTCAGGCGGATGTAAAACATCCCAAGGCATTATTAGGTACAACAGTAGAAGAGTTATCCATGGTGTCCTACCCAATATTTATCCCTGAGCCAACTTCAATCAAAAACAGATATTTGTTCATTATCACATTGTTGTTTGTGAGAGCTTGCTGTACCTACATTACCTACATTACCTACATTATGACAATAACTTCACTTCAAAAGTACTTCATTGCCTCAAAGTGCTTGCTTCAAAATCCTTTCAGATGTCCTGAGATGGAAAGGGCGTGATAAAAGCACGAGTCTTTCTTTTTGGGTGGGACCTTTGTGTGCTCAATTAACGACCAACCTGAAAAATCGATAAGACAGTAACTTGGGGATTCAAAGGGCAGCCAAGGTGCTCCCCACGTTGTTCACTGCTGGCTGTTCATTTTGCATGAAAGAAAACATCAGACAGCAGTTGAAAGTCACCCTCGATGTAACTTGTTTTGCCTTGTTATAGGCTTTTCAGACACATTTCCTTTTCGTCACTCCTGAATTGACAGAACTGCTTCATGAGCGCTTCACCTTACCATCTGTGCTCCAAGCTGAGACGTTATGTCTGTCATAGCCCTCTGTGTTTTATCTCCTGCCTTTAATCTCACCTCTTCTCCAAGAAATGGAACAAAAACAAATCATTGGCAAACCTTGTCCAGTATAGACAGTTAACTGAAATATTTTGTTAAAGCTAGAAATGAACTAGTCATCCTTTACAAAGAGTCCTTTATTGCCAGAACTCAATAAGGTCCCTACATGTTTCAGCAGAGAAAAGAGCATTGGCGCATAACATGGATCCTTCTGCTATTTCTTCCAGAAAGCACAACCTCTCTAAAGGTTCTATTTGGAACACCTGAATTTGTGGCTCCTGAAGTTATCAACTATGAACCAATTGGGTATGCAACAGATATGTGGAGCATAGGTGTCATCTGCTACATCTTGTAAGTTAAGTCAATTGCAACCATGATGTGAACCTGATTATATAATAAATGTATGCAAAATAAGCAGAAACATAAATTTTATATTTTTGTCAAAGCTGATCTCCATTTTTACCCCAACTGTTTCATAAATAAATATTTAATTAACAATTGAGTTGCAAATAGCTTTGTTTCATTTTTTTTTTTACCACAGAAGTTAGTGGGGATGATTCCCATCTTCACGATTTGGGCAGTAATCTGGCAATGTGAATCCCATGCCTGTTGCAGAACTCACATGACTTTTATCATATTAAAACCAATAGGATGAAAATCTGATGTGTTTTACAACAGGTGGACGATAGAAGTGGAAATTTCCCCAGTGACTTTGACCTTAGGTTAGATTGGTGGGTTCACTTAAATTGATGCAAACAGGAGTGGTTTCCGTAATTTTAACAATCTAATCTGGATCTATTTTTAATGCCTGGTAACAACTTAACAGGCACATTTGTTTGGAAACCTAGAAACTTGTTGAATCTTTATAAACATGGAGCTGTATGAGCTCTATCTTGCTCTACATTGTAATAATGTATTCAATCACTATATTAATTGTAATATTGTTAATTGGAATTTTCTTTATTTGATCTTGGGCTGTGGGCGGCACTGGCTACGCAACAATTATTGCCTTGGGGACATTAAAAATCAAGCATGTGGTGTTGGACTGGATTCACAAGCAAGCCAAAACAGCTAGGGAATGGCGAGTTCGCTTCCCTGACAGACATTAGTGAACCAGTAAGGTTTTTGCTATCCAGCAGCTCTCATTGTCATTTTATCTGGTGCCAGCTACCATTATCAAATTTATTGAATTCAATTTTGCAAATTGCCATGGTGGGGTTTGAACTCACATCCCCTAGGTTTGTGAATATAATATTGTTAATCTAATCTGATTGGGCTGAATTTTACGCTGATCGGGCGGGTGTGTGCCTGACCTGATGGGGCGTGAAATCGCGCAAGATGACAGCGGGCGAGCGTCCCAATGTCAACCCACGCTCGCGCTATATTTCAGTCAATGGGCACGTGCAAAAGTCAGAAGCCCGCCGACAATTAAGAGGGCAATTAAGCCCATTAACGGCGCAATTGTTTGTCAGTTTGCATAGCCTGTCCAACTTTACGGTTGGCGGACAAGCAAATCGGCCAGGCGGCCTTTACATTTTTCAAGAAACCTCATCTAAGGGTGGGATGAGGTTTCCATTATTAAATAAAATAAAAACAGAAATCTGTGGACAGCATTTTTATAATCTGTATGTTCAGGTGTCTGATTGTGATCCTTGGATATTTTCTTCCTGATTTTAAAAACTTTATTTCCTGGGTTTCGGGTTTGCAGCTCCCTGAGGCAGCTTTCTGTCAGCACTCGCCCGCACCCGCATTGACATTGCCCCCCGGCAGCGCTGAGCTTTTCAGCACATGTTTCACACTGGCTGGCCGTTAATTGGTCAGCCAGCATGAAATCGCGGTTGGGGGCTCATTGCAGTCAGCGGTCCATTTCCCCATTGATCCCAGGCCCACCAATTGCGCCTGCCCACCAAGCTGAAAATCCAGGCCAATGGGTTTAAATGTATTCCAGATCAGTTCATCTGAAAACTTGCTACTTGATTGGAATGAAGACTCATTTTGAATTCCTTACTTTAATGTTATCAGTATTATATGATTTATTAGCACTTCTTCAGGAAATATCTTTATTTAGGGTATTTGACCAATTATGAACTTTTCTTGAATATATTTATCTATAGATTGTACACTTAATATCTATTGAACATTTTGCCTCATACTTCGGTTTTATTGCAAACAAAATTATTTCTATAGCCTGTACAATCTGATCAGAGTTAAGTCTCCACAAGTGCCTAGTACATGTTTAGTGCAAGACTAGTACAGACTCAGTTCTGATGAAGAGCCATTCGGACTCGAAACGTCTTCCTCTCCACAGATGCCGTCCGACCTGCTGAGCTTTTCCAGCTATTTTTGTTTTTGTTAGTGCAAGAATATGTTTTATCCAAAAAACAGATCAATGAACAGGCAAAAATTGTTCATTATTGGGGGTCACCACGTTGCAGTGATGGCTTACAGAGGAGATAAACTGATGGATAATATTAGCTTACAGGACATACTGTTGAACCAGTGGGAGAGAAAAAAATTGAAAAATACCTGAAATTTTAACTCTAGTGGATAAAATGTTTGCCATAATAATAGTACTAATAACTTGTATCTTATAAATCTAATTAGAGATCAGGATATGATTCTTCTGTTGCTGAAGTTTACATTCAGCTGTCAAAACATTACTTATCTGCATATATTCACATGTATGAGGCCTTAATGGCCCAGAATTTGCTATAGTGGGACATCGTCTAGTGTGCCCCATTTGTTAAATTCTTTTTCTTAGCTTTGGCTAAAATACATTTTGCACTGCATATTGCTGGATATGCAACGGAAAACGGCATGGTGAAATCAACAGTGCATCTGGAGACTTGGTGAATGAGACCAACAGTCTTTCTCCTTAACCAATCAGATTTAAGAATAGAGAAACAGTGGCATGACGGAGAAGGGAATAGGGTGAATTAGAGTGAAATTAAATACAGAAAGAGATATATAGAGGGAAAAAGAAAGAATGGTTAAAAGAGACAGAAAAGAAAGCAAGTTATTTATTAAACTTTAAGTTTTCGTTCTTAAACATCTTTAAGAACAATGTACTAGAAAGCGGGGTGAACGTGTGGACTTTATTTAAAACAGAGAGCGGGGTGAGCATGTGGACTTTATTTAAAACAGAGCAGGGTGAGCATGTGGACTTTATTTAAAACAGAGAGCGGGGTGAGCGTGTGGACTTTATTTAAAACAGAGCAGGGTGAGCGTGTGGACTTTATTTAAAAGAGAGCGGGGTGAGTGTGGGCTTTATTTAAAACAGAGAGCGGGGTGAGTGTGGGCTTTATTTAAAACAGAGAGCGGGGTGAGCGTGGGCTTTATTTAAAACAGAGCGGGGTGAGCATGTGGACTTCATTTAAAACAGAGAGCGGGGTGAGCGTGGGCTTTATTTAAAACAGAGAGCGGGGTGAGCGTGGGTTTTATTTAAAACAGAGCGGGGTGAGCATGTGGACTTTATTTAAAACAGAGAGTGGGTGAGCGTGTGGACTTTATTTAAAACAGAGAGCGGGTGAGCGTGAACTTTATTTAAAACAGAGAGCGGAATGAGCATGTGGACTATATTTAAAGCAGAGAGCAGGGTGAGTATGTGGACTTTATTTAAAACAGAGAGCGGGTGAGCGTGAACTTCATTTAAAACAGAGAGCGGGGTGAGTGTGTGAACTTTATTTAAAACAGAGAGCGGGTGAGCGTGAACTTTATTTAAAACAGAGAGCGGAATGAGCATGTGGACTATATTTAAAGCAGAGAGCGGGTGAGTGTGTGGTCTTCATTTAAATCAGAGAGCGGGTGAGAGCGTGAACTTTATTTATAACAGAGAGCGGGTGAACGTGGGCTTTATTTAAAAGAAAGAGCGGGGTGAGCATGTGGACTTTATTTAAAACAGAGGGTGGGGTGAGCGTATGGACTTTATTTAAAACAGAGAGCGGGTGAGCATGTGGACTTCATGTAAAACAAAGAGTGGGTGAGTGTGTGGACTTCATTTAAAACAAAGAGTGGGTGAGTGTGTGGGCGTTATTTAAAACAAAGAGTTGGGAGACTTCATTTAAAAAGAACGTGGAAAGCAGCTGATTGGTGAGTTGCATTGGTGAGTATTTCTAGTCTTTAGATTAAAACTAAGGTCTATAGTTAGTGTTTAGATCTCTAGTCTTTATTTCCTCTTTCTTAAAAATAGCTTGTTAAGTATGAGATCAATACTGGTGTAAATAATTAATTTCAATAAAGTGTAAAGAGTAAGAATACTAGGGATCCTGGGATCAGGCTATTTTGGATCTGGTAATGTGTAATGAGGCAGGTTTAATAAATGATCTGAGTAAAAGATCCTCTAGGAAACAGTGACCATAACATGGTGGAATTTAGCATTCATTTTGAGAGTGAGAAACTTGGTTCAGAAACAACTGTGCTAAACTTAAATATGTGTAATTGAAAAGGAATGAGGGCAGAGTTGGCAGGAGTGGACTGGGAAAGGAGTTTAGCAGAAAAGGCAGTTGATGAACAATGTCAGACGTTTAAGAAAATGGTTCATGACTCACAACAAAGATATATCCCAATGAGGAAAAAAGATTGTAGGAAGGGGATAAACCAATCATGAGTAACCAAGGAAGTTAAAGATAGCATCAATTTGAAAGAAAAAACATACAATGTGGCAAAGGTTAGTGGTAAACCAGAGGATTGGGAAAATTTTAAAAACCAACAGAATATGACCAAAAAAGTAAAAGAGGGAGAAAATAAGCCTTGAGGGTAAATTAGCAAATAATATAAAAATGGACAGTAAGAGCTTCTTTAAATATATAAAAAGGAAGAGAGAGGCCAAAGTCAAAATAGGCCCCTTAGAGAATGAGGTTAGGGAAATAATAATGGAAAACCAGGAAATGGCAGAGGAGTTGAATAAATGTTTTGCATCAGTCTTCATGGTAGAAGACACTAATAGCATTCCAAAAATGCTAAATAATCATGGGTCAAAAGGGGGGAGGAAATAGATACAATAACTATCATTAGAGAAAAAGTACTAGGGAAACTAATGGGGCGAAAGGCCAATAAGTCACGTGGACCTGATGAGTTGCTAGGATATTAATAAATTATAAATATCCTGGGATATTAAAGGAAATTGCTGCAGAGGTTATGGATGCACTGATAGTAATCTTACAAGAATCTTTAGATTCTGGAAAAGTCCCAGAAGATTGGAAAACTGCCAATGTAACACCCTTATTCAAAAAGGACGGGAGACAAAAACAGGTAACTATAGGCCAGTTAGCTTAACATCTGTCATTGGGATAATGTTAGAGTCTATTATAAAGGATGCATTATATAATCAAGCAGAGTCAGTATGGCTTCTTGAAGGGGAAACCAGGCCTGACAAATTTATTAGAATTTTTTAAGGAGGTAAAAAGCAGGATAGATAAAGGGGAACCAGTAGATGTAATATATTTGGATTTCCAAAAGGCATTTGATAAGGTACCACACATAAGGCTACTTAATTAGATAAGAGCCCATGGTGTTGGGTAGTATATTAGCATGGATTGAGGATTGGCTAACTAATAGAAGACAGAGAGTTGGGATAAAGGGGGTATTTTCAGGATGGTAGCCTATAACTAGTGGAGTGTCACAGGGATCACTGCTGGGGCCTCAATTATTTACAATATATATTAATGACTTGGATGAGGGAAATGAATATACTATCACTAAGTTTTCAGATATCACAAAATTAGGTGGGAAGGCAAGTCGTGAGGATGATACAAAGAGTCTACAGAGGGATATAGACAGGTTAAGTAAGTGGGCAAAAATGTGGCAGATGGAATATAATGTGGGAAAGTGTGAGGTTATGCACTTTGGCAGGAAGAATAGAGGAGCTGAAGATTACTTAAATGGGAAAAGACTGAAGAAAGCTGCAGCACAGAGGGATTTGTGGGTCCTCGTGCATGAATCACAAAAAGCTAGCATACAAGTTCAGCAGCTAATAGGTAAGGCAAATTAAATGTTTGCCTTTATTTCAAAGGGAATGGAGTATAAAAATAGGGAAGTCTTGCTAAAACTATACAAGGCACTAGTTAGACCACACCTAGAATACTGTGAATAGTTTTGGTCCCCTTATCTAAGGAAAGATATACTGGCATTGGAGGCAGTCCAGAGAAGGTTCACTAGGTTGATGCTGGGTCTGGAGAGATTTTCTTATGAGGAGAGGTTGAGTAGGTTGGGCCTGTACTCATTGGAGTTTAGAAGAATGAGAGGCGACCTTATTGAAACATATAAGATTCTTAGGGGGCTTGACAGGGTAGATGTTGAGATGTTGTTTCCCCTTGTGGGAGAGTCTAGGACCAGAGGGCATAATGTTAGAGTAAGGGGGCGCCCATTTAAAACATAGATGAGGAGGAATTTCTTCTCTCAGAGGGTAGTGAATCTGTGGAATTCTTTACCGCAGAGGGCTGTAGAGGTTGGGGCGTTAAGTATATTCAAGACTGAGATAGACAGATTTTTAATCAGTAAGGGAGTTAACGGTTATGGGAAAAGGCACAAAAGTGGAGTTGAGGATTATCAGATCAACCACAATCATTGAATGGCGGATCAGACTCATTGGGCCAAATGGCCTACTTCTGCTCCTACATCTTATGCTCTTGTGGTCTTATGGTCTTACCATTGGGAATGAAACTCTACAATTTCAGTTGTTCTCTTCTAATTTAGTGGCACAGCAGGAGCATAAGCCTCATCGTAAATCTCACCATGTCATTAATTACTAGCACTAACAATCTTCGCGCTTAATTCATTTTAACAGTGCAAATGCAGTAAGTTTTAGAAACTCATTGGGAGGTTCATGGCGAGCTCCCATTTTCATGGGACTGAAGGCAGTGTGGTGCAAATCATCCAGAAAATGCTGATTTGACATCAGCACTGCCATTTAAAGCTCAACCCTGCAGCTAAAGCCTTCCCTTAACCTTACGCAGCTAAACATGTGTTCAACAGCAGGACGGGCCACAGACCCCCAACACCACACCCTCCCCTTACAAATTAGGTTGATCTTCCTGGCTGATGCTACAAATCTGCAGGTATTTGGTACTTTCTATAATTGTTTAAAGCTGCAGAAGTCTACAGGGAATGCTGTGGCTTGTGCTGAAGGAGATATTCCCCCTTGAATACAGCATGACATGGAGAATGAACAGAAGCTACACAGAGCAGAACAAGTTGCTGGAAGAGGGAGGATGAGGAAGAAGTGGGCTCTCAGCAGAAGGCCATTTCTGTACAGGGTGTCCAGGAAGCAATTCTCCTGCCTGAATTTCAGCAAGGAGCAATGTGCATGCAACGTCTGCATTCAGTGTGGACATCTTAATTGAAACCTGTCACCTGCTGCAACCTCAGAGAAGGATGAATATGGCATTGCCAGTGGCTCTGATAGTGACTGCTGTGATCAGTGTTTATGCTCTGTCTTCTTCCAAACTGGAGCTGGAGATACTTGCAACATCTTGCAGTTTGGCCTTTGACACAGTCAGCCATGAGGGCCTTGAAAGGTAATGGAGACATTTGGCTGCAGAACATTCTGGGGAGAGATAGTGAACTGTCAGAGGTTGTAGTCCAGATCAATACCAATGACATAGGTAGATTATCCCAATCCCACTCTCACTGCTTTATCCCAGGTCCCACTCTCCCTGCTTTATCCCAGCTCCCAGTCTCACTGTTTCATCCCAGCTTTCACTTTTGCCACACCATTTTGATGTACATACCCATCAGCATTCATCTGTAGGTTGCCCATCAAAATGCTCACCTGACGCTTCTGCAGCTGAAATCAAATGCGACTTCGCCCTCCAGGAAGCTGACAAGCCATCCTCTCCGCAGCCTGGTGGCAGGCCATTAAGAGAAGACGGTGGTGCAGCGGGAATATCACTAGACTAGTAATCCAGACCCCCAGGCTAATGCTCTGGCAGCTGGTGGAATTTGTATTCAATTAATACATCCGGAATATTAAGCTCATCTCAGTGATGGTGACTATGACAACTATCATCGATTGGTATAAAACCCCAGCCAGTTCACTCATGTTCTTTAGCGAAGGAAATCTTCCATCCTTACCTGGCCTGGTCTACAAGTGACACCAGACCCACAGCAATGTGGTTGACTCTTAACTGCCCTTTAAAATGGCCTAGCAAGCCATTCAGTTCAAGGGCAATTAGGGATGGGCAACAAATGCTGGCCTTGCCAGTGATGCCCAAATCCCATGGAAGAATAAAGAAAGAAAAACTTGTGCTTGGTATCTCACCATGTTCAGATGTCACAGCTGCTTTCCTCTAATTTATTTGTAGTGTCAGTATCTGAGTGGGTGGTTGTGTGTGTGAAATTGAGTGACAGTGTGTCTTTAATGCCACTGTCTTTTTGCTGTCCCTCCAACGCCTGGCCAAGTTGCACTTCTTGGGAAAGGCACAAGGGTAAAGTTGTGGTGTGGAGAGGGTGATTAAGTTAGATATGCATGCTTACACCATCTGCAGCTTGTAAATCTGTAGAGAGTGCAGGATGAGGGAGAAGTGGTATGTGTAAAGGTAGGTTACATATGAGGATACTATCAGCTTCAGTGGTTTCAGCCATGCCGCTGGCCTCAGCAATGAGTATTCCAATAATGGTGAGCACAGTTTCCTCCATGGAGCTAGAACATGCAGGTATGCCTCTCCCCCTCCAGTTAGTTCCTGCTGCATCTAGTTATGTGCTACCTTGTCCTGAAAGAGAGGGGGGATTGTGACAGGGAGCATGGTATAATCTGTTTGGAGGATGTGGCTGTCATGACTGGCAGTGTGTGCAAGATGTGGGTGGGAGCCTTGCTAGTTGTGTGAAGGAGAGGTGAAGCATATGAGCATTAGATGTATGTCCTGATTGTTAGAGATTATTGGTAGATGACTGATGGGACAGCAGTGAATTGAGCTGTGTCCGAGGCTAATGAGGCAGTTGGTAGGATATGGCATTTGAAGATGCATTCACTGACCTTGACCACGCATTTGAGGTCATTGAGCTTCATGCAGCACTGCATCCAGATCCTTGGGTTTGACTCCTTGCATTGGCCTCAATTGCCATTTGTTCCTCCTGCCTTCTGTGTGTGTGTGGAGAGCCACCCAGCTCCATGTGGATACAGGATATCTTTCCATCGAAAACCTTGCAACCAAACTCTCCCAGGTTGTGCCATTTTTCAATTTTTTCCAGGCCAGAATCACTTCCTGTATGGCTGCCACAATGCATCTCTCCTTTAAGAGCTAGCTAGCTAGCTTGAGGAAGTGCAGTATGGTTTTAATTGTTATCTAACTACTCATGATATTGGCCAGTTAATGCTGGCTGGATGCTGAAGTCATTGAAATGAGCAGGTAGCATGAATACTACCATACTGACTATTGCTTGCATCTCAATCAATGGGCATGGGTTAATCATGCATCACAACCCCCTTGCCCATTTTACAGAGCTTTTGAATTTAGTCCGCATTGTCCTTTCATCTGGTCTCTAAACTGGAGAAAGGATAAATGCTGATTACATTTATCTTTAGGGGAATGCTTTAGCAAATAGCAGCTAGGCCATTATGCTAGATATTATTGACCAGAAAGCATATTGTAGTGGAAAAAGTAAACATTCCAGTTTAGTAATGGCCGCCATTTTACAGTGATATTAGATTTTGAAAAACAATGATCTGTTTTTAACCATTCCAGTCATAAGTTGCACATTGATGCACTCTGTATAGTGCATGGAGGAATAGGTAGAAATAAACAACCTTTCATTTACCATCAGGTAATGCATATATGAATGATACAATAAAGTAACGCTAGTGCAAGTAGCAGAGCATTAAAATATGGGAAGTGAATTTTATACCGTATGCCTCAAAAGTTACGTGAGATATGGTCTACATTTAAAACTGAGAAGCATTTATATTTCTTGGCTTCATCAGATGAGTTCAAAAAATATCTTGGCAAGCTTTAACTAAAAGGAAATGATGTTTATAAGCGCATTTGATACAATTTTAATCCTGAAAAAAGCACAGTGTTTATGATCCTGCGTTTGAAAAAGAGCCAAAATTAATTAAGTGGGTGTAAGGGCTAAGATAAAGGGAAATCATGTAAATAGAATGGAAATTGATAATAAACTTAAGATTATTCTAAATCAAACTCAAATTGTAAAAAATTCAGAGTGCTGTAGTAAGAAACTGATGGCTTGCACCCAATGCCATCTGCTCCTTCGACAGTCTGAAGATAAATCAGTTTATTTTTGCATTCCGGATGGAAAATTGTTTCCATAGTAAGTAGATCCACTCTTACCAGTTATTAACTTTAAAAGGATATAAAAGGAGCATAGTGCTCATTCCAGATTTATACACTCTGTGCCGAAGCAGATTTAATGGACCTGATAAAGTAAAAGCAGGTTAACTGTACTAAGAGCTTGTTATATGGAAAATCAATTTTAATGCCATAAATTTTTGAAACTCTTTTACTATTAGGCTACATTGTATATGTTTTTTTCAGTTTTAAAACACCATACTTTAAATGCCTTATAGAGTCAACTGAACTACTGAATTAGTTGGGAAAGTCTGTTGCATGGTAGCCTTTTTGTCTAGAGATTATACACATGAGCTCCCTGGAGAGACATCAGTGGTTTCCTGTATATTCTAAATTAAAGTCCATCTTCATAGTTTTGAGAAAGTATTAAACTAAATCTTCTTGAGTAACTGGAAACAAATTATTTCAGGACCTAATGCCTGCAAAGTAAAAGCTACAGCAACAGCAGCAAAAAGTGACTGCTATGAAGTAAAAGTAGAAGCAATGTGCTGAGTGAAAATACAAAGAGTTCCTTGCGGTTCTATAAACTAAACAATTATTTTGTTAGATTGTTAAAGCAACAAACAGACTAGTGTTATTTTATACAATATATTCACTACATTCCACTGTAATACATTTGCTACTCTGATTAGCAGGGGCACTTGTTTACTATAATGAACACTTGTTTACTTCTCTTTTTAAAACTCTTGAGTGCCAAAAGTTATTTTAAAATTAAGTTTCGAAAATCAGAATGCAGTTGGGAAATATTTACTTAGGAAGAACCTCACATATAGTTTTTCTACTCGAGGCAAAATACCAGCAGCTTACCACAAAAATGAAAAGTTCAGTAATAACCTAAGTCTGATTAACTAAAGAAATATATCTGAAACAAGAGATTCAACAGGAGTACAGAGCATCAAATGTTTTTCCTAATACATCTTTGATTTGTTATAATTTCAATTAAAAATTGGTTCATTCAAACTATATGATTATTCAGTTTGTTAGTATTAAGCTTTGATGTATTATTTACATTGCTTAATTCAATTTACCTGATAATTTAGTCTTTTAGTACAAAAAGTTATCAGTAGTAGACTGCACTGCAAAGCAGCTTGAAGTTTTTAATAAAGTTAGACTAGAGTGAATGCAAGTCATAGGACATTGTGCTCAACCTGTAGAGTCCTGTGGTCAGACTACACCCTGAGTGCCGCAGATATTTCTGGCCACCAAGGGGGATAGTCGAAACTGGAGGCACAAGAAGAGGCACAAGACTAATTCCTAACAGTGGAGGACTGAGCAATGATGAGAAACTGGTGAAGTTTGACCTTTTCCCCCTTGAAATTAAACAATTAATAAATTATCTTATAGAGGCACACAAGATAGTAAACTATATGGAGAAGATAGACCTGAGATGTTACTTCAAACTGAATCATAACCGTTGGCCAAGGACTTGGAGGACTCCAATCCCTTAGAGCAGAGAAGGCTGAGGCGGGGACCTGATTGAGGCCTACAAAGTTATGAGGGGCATAGATAGGATAGATAGGTAGAAACTTTTCCCCTTAGTGGAGGGGTCAATAACCAGGGAGAATTGATTTAAGGTAAGGGGCAGGAGGTTTAGAGGGAATTTGAGGAAATTTATTTTCACCCGGAGGGTGGGGGTATCTGGAACTCACTGCTTGAAATGGTGGTAGAGGCGGGGTAGACAACATTTAAGAATTATTTAGATGAACACTTGAAACACCATAACATTACAAGGCTACAGGCCAAGTGCTGGAAAATGGGATTAGAGTGGACAGGGGCTTGATGACCAGCGTGGACATGATGGGCCGAAGGGCCTCTTTCCATGCTGTAAAACTCTGACTGTGACTCTATAACTCACAGGTCCTAAATTGTAAAAGGCAAATTTAGGACTGTTAGGAAGTCCTTCCCTCAGAGCGACACACTAATGGTGAGGCAAAGGTAGAACCCTTTGAATAATTAACCAATAGTTTGGTGCAGTGATGAAGGCACTGTAGGGCCTTTTTCGATGGATGAGCTAGAGCCTTGTTTCTTTAGCTTGAGATAAAAACAAGTGAGCATGGTATTGTTATAAAAGTTTTCAATCACAAATATTTTATCTATTTTTGAGCTGAATCCAGGGAGACATTCTGAATTGTGACAAATTGAGTTATTACAGCTATTCCCTAAAATTCTTCCATGTTTGAACTTTTCCCAATTGCTGAAAGGTTTTCTGATATCTGGTTACAGAGGCCTATGAATAATTGCAAGTAATCATTAGAATGGACTCTTTCAATAAATAATTAATGTAAAATGTTCTTTCTAAATGTATTTTAGGACATTTTTCAGATTCCAAAGTGAATAATAAAGGTTTTTTTTGCAGCACTATAAGTGCTACTATTACTATAAATCTTGATATAATATATTGAAAAGTTATAGGTAGAATAATAGATCTAATATAGTAATAATTCTATTCAATAAATTATTTTGAAAGATTAATTAATTAGTTAAAGCAAGGAGCATTTTACAAATCTATCTTCTATGAATGAAATATATCTATAGCATACACCTGAAGTATGATGATATTTTAAAAGATTTTGATTTAAGTGATGTGAATATAACTATTGGAAAATGCATAGCTGATGGTTGTACTTAAATGATTTTACACCATAAGTTGGCATGGCCACAAATGTAATTATTTGCCCAGGTTTAGAACTGATATGAAATATTATGATATAGCTGTCATTGGTGCCTGCTGAATATCCCATGGTTATTTTAGCCAATGTTCAAATTGGTGCTTTTTCACCAGACCCAAAAAGAGTAAGAGATGACCTGATAGAGATATTCAACTTAATGAAGATTTATGATGGGATATATAGTGTTAGATGACTTGCATTGGTCAATGAGAGAAAACTAATAGAACATATTTAAGATAATCGCAAAAGGAACTAATGGGTAGTTGAGGAAAAACTTCTTTCCACAAAGTGAGGTTAGAATGGCAAAGTTTCTACTACAAACCTTTGTTGAAGCCGAATCCATGGGTTGGACTTAAACCGAGTCAGGATGACTTGGAAGCCCTTTAAAAATGGCAGATGGGTCCTGATTCCAGGGTTTCTAACCCCATTTCCGCGATTTCCAATTTTTAGGAATGCCTTTTAAGAGTGCAGGCTGGTTCAGGTCGCGTGCCCGCATCCTGCATTCCCGACCTGGCCGTCTCCATTGTGGGGATAGGCATGTTCTAGTCCTCTGCAATTTTCATGGAGTCAGGCTGACTGTTCAAAGAATCAAGGTTCACGGCACCTCAGAGGTGTCGTAAACCATAGTCTGTGCGAGGGAACATTTTGAAGGTAAGTTCAAAAGGTCCTCCTCATGACCCCCATGCCAACCTATGCCACCCGACCACCACCCCCCATGGCTTCTCATGCCCCCATGCCAACACCCAGAGCTGTCAATCAAGCAATGTTTTCCCTGGATCTCAGGTGTTTCAACAGGCTAATGGATTTCTGGGCTCTCAGCCAAGCCTCATTATGTACTTTTTGGCTGAGCGCTCAAACATCTATTAGAGTACTAAAACACCTAAGCCCCGGGGAAAACATTGCTTGATTGACATCTCTGGTTTTCTGATCTATACTGTCAATTGCACGATGTTTATTTTACGTAAGATAAAGAGGTTCAAGTGCTAGCAGATTCAGCTGTTGATCCTCTGAAGGATCTGGATGATTGACACTTTTATTGGCCTGTAGTAAAAAGGATTTTTTTAAAGAAAGTGGAACATTATCAATGAATGACTTTTTTTTAATGGTTTTTTAATGCATCATGTTGTCACTATAGGATTCATTGATTCTATACAGTGTATAGTGGGTGAATGGGCATGGAAGTGCCATAGCTTGGCATGGGGGCCATAAGGGATGGTTTGGGAGGCATACCTTGGCATGGGGGCATAAGCAGGCATGGGTAGTGGGTAGGTGTCATGAGGTGGTATGGATGGGGCATGGGCAGTGTGTGGAGGTGAGGGGGTGTGAGGGCTGGAGGGCCTTTCTGTTTATATTATAACAGGGATGAATTCCCACAGCACCGAGGTGGGCCTTTTGAATAGCCCACCTACGCATCCAGCATCTCCTGTGGCCACCTCTTAACTTTTTCCCAGGTTGGTAGGTCCGACTCCCCTCCAACCTCCCACCCCAACCCCCCCACCCCCTTCCCCCGCAGCCGCAACGAAAATCCCGTCCTTGTGGGCACTTTCGAGGTGGGCAGGCGGAGTAGGGAATTTTCCCGACTCCCACTTCCCACCTCAAGAATGAAAATTCAGCCCCATAAATCTTTTTAAAAAGAAATTATGTGGTTGCAAAAGAGAATTGTCAAAGTTATTGGATTGAGAAATAAAGTGGGGCTAGACTAGGTGGCTCACCACAAGAAAAATATTGGTGAAGACTGCTGTGTCAAAAAGTTTATTTCTGTCACGTAACATTCTGAAAATCTATGACATAATGCTCATGTCTGTAGCAAATGATTCCAAGATCTCTTTTATACCATTTCTGCTCAATCTCAATTTCCTTATACTTTGCTTTTCTAACAGAAAGCCGTAATTCATTCTCAGCCTTAAGAACATAAGAAATAGGAGCAGAATTAGGCCATTCAGCTCTTCAAGCCCATTCTGTCATTCAATGAGATCATGGCTGATCTTCAACTTCAACACCATTTTCCTGTATTTATCTAACTCTATTTATCTCCACCTTCATCACTGAACCCTTTGAATCTTTACTCATTCTCTGAGATTTCAATCATTGCGGTAGCCCAAGCAAAGCATGTTGTAAATAGACAAGAGCACGTTGGCAGCGAGGTAAAATTCCACATTTAGAAATTTAATGCATCCTCATTAAGTTGGATATTTTCCTACTCAATAATTGACATTGTGCAGAAAACAAAATCCACACAGCTAAATATAGGGTGGACAATTCAGGCTGACAAAAATGTGATCAAAGCCCAGGTTTTCTGTCATCATCCAGGTCATATCTGGTGAAAAATAGGCAGGAACTTTACTGTTTGTGCTGATGATAATGACCCATTCTACATGTAATTGAAAGAGTAACAGTAAATACAGTATAAATGTATTAGTATGCCTACATTGTAGTTTGGGTAGAAATGTATAATATTGTATTAACAGACCTGAAACAACTTTTAAACACATTCTTAATTTCATTTGGTTATAATATTTCTAGAAATAATGGAAAGTTTACAAATCTTTAAGTAAAGAAGTAATTAGTTTTAAAGGGCTAATCTTGATAAGCATCCATCTTTATGCTGTTATATAGTGTGGTTTTCATTTTGTGCGCTAGGGTCAGTGGACTTTCTCCATTCATGGGTGATAATGACAATGAAACTCTTTCCAATGTAACGTCTGCTACCTGGGATTTTGATGATGATGCCTTTGATGAAATTTCGGATGATGCCAAAGACTTCATTGACAATCTACTGAAAAAAGACATGAAGTAAAGCTTTTCATTTGCAATATCTTGGATTTAATTTTTAATTTTAATAAATTGTTTTGCAATTGTCATTCAAGATATCAATGTTATGCTGAAAAAAGTAATCAAGATCATGTCTTAAAACTCTACCATAAATGTTCATACATACCAGACATCGAATGAACTGTGATCAGTGTCTTGAACACAAGTGGCTGAAAAAAGATGTTAAAAACATGGCAGTGAAAAAGCTTTCAAAGGAAAGAATGAAGAAGTACATGGCCAGGAGGAAATGGCAGGTACAATTGACGATAAAAAACAGTAAATGTAATAACCGAGTCACTGACAAATACACAAATATGTCAGGAGATATTAGATAAAATGCAGGAAGATAGCATATTATTATTTTTTTCTCTTTTTTTCTCCTTCCTTCCTGAAGATGCTGATTCAAACTATTCACCCAAATGATGCAATAAAATAGAGAATTGCAACCCTCTGATACATTACCCAAATGACCATTATTCATGGATGAGCCTGAGCAGTTAGTATTCATAGGCCTGGCATCACAACTATCACATTCTCCATCAGAGATCACTAGATAATGAGTGAGCATATGTTTCTCCCTCCCTAATCCAGATCAACATTAGCTGCTGAACTCATCACAAACCAAAGCCTGAATCTGAGAACTTCTTGGCCTTTATGGAAAGTGGGGTTACTCTTGTTGAATGAAACATTTCCAATTTTTAACATCCCTGTCAGCATGAAGAATTATCAACTCAGGCACAAGCCAGTAGCATGTATGGAGAAGTTGAATCTACTCTACCCCAGGAATGTTCCTTACCTACCTTACAACACCAGTGTGGAGTTTACTATGGGTACTTTCTCTGTGCTTTCACTTTGTGAGATTATTAGTTTAGGAGTTGTGAGCCAACCACCAATTAAGGGATGTGTTGAAACTGTCCAAATTCATTTAATGTAGTTTTCTTTAACAACCAATACAGAGACAGTGCCAAACCCGATCTTAGCAACAAAACCACAGTATATTGTTCCATTTTGCCATACAGTAGCTGGGACTGAAAGCTTATTTCAAGGCATACCATAGTTAGAGCTCCAATTTTTCCTTTTGCAATAATAAACAAAGTGCCCTTTTTCCCATTAATCTTCCATTTCCCCCATGAAAGTCATACATTTCCATCTCATCTACTACAGTTGGAAGATATTGCTATCCATCATAAGTTGGATTGTTTTTCCTTACTTTTTCTGTATTTGCAAATTTTATAGAAAACTATTCCCATATTTCTACTGGATGAAATTTGCTTTTCTACTTATTGGGACACAATAGGATTTCTCTCTCACTTCTGCTCGAAATGGCACAAAATCGATGGAGCTTCAGGACTGCCCACCCGATGCTGGCATTTTGAGGCCAAAACCATCTTCAGGCCCAGATTTTCACTCACGGGTCGGGTGTGTAGAGACGAGAGAACTCCTGGCTCCATGAACCCGACCTTGAAAATGGCTGCCTGGATGTCAGGTTTTGAGTGCTGGGCGGGGGGCAAGCTGGGTGAGCCTGGAAGAAGTTAGGAGGCTATGGGTGCAGAGGTGGGCTGGGCTGAAGGCCTGTCACACCCAGCACTGTTTCCAAGAAGAAGAAAACATAAAACATCCCTCCAGCCCTCATCCCTCACCACCCCCCCACCCATGCCCCATCCTAGCCAACCCATGCATCCTTGCCAAGGTATGACACCAAACAACCGATATGGCCCCTTATTCCGCCTCGGCCAAGGTATGCCCCTCCAGACAACCTCTATGGCCCCCCATATTCCCCCACAGAAAACTATGCCCCTGAAACAACCTCCAAGGCTCCTCATGCCCCCCATGCCAAAGTATGTCCCCCAAACAATCCCTAAGGCCCTCATGCCCTCCATGCTAAGATATGCCTCCCACCTTCATACTCCCCATGCCAGCCCATGCCCCTTCATCCACCGCCCTTGCCTTTGCACCTACTATGCCAACTCACCCGTCATCCACCATGGATAGACCTCAAGACCCATGCAGAGATGAGATAAATTAAAGTTCTATAATATAAAGTACTAAGCGTCTATTGCAGACCACTATATTGACAAAAACACTGTCATTCATAAAAGCCCATTTATTACATTTACATTTCTTCAACTAAATAAAGCCTTATGACAACAAACATTTCATTCAAGTGCACAATTTCTTATAACAACAAGCATTGGAATTCATAGCCCCACATCAAAGAGTCTATAACCACTTGTAGCTGTGAATCAAACTGTGAAATGGCAGGCATCCTACTATGATAATGAATGGCTGTGAAATCAGTCATGCAGCACCAATCCAATAATGGAAACCCTCAGGCTTATGTCAACAGAGTTAAATAGCAAGCAATCAAGGATTCAAAGGACAGGATGTTTAAATGAGATTGACAGCTCCCTTTGACAGGGTCCTCTAGACAGTTTTTTACAGGTCCCTTTGACAGGTCTTCTTGACACTTTTGACAGGTCCCTTTGACAGGCCCTTGTGATAGGTGCTTCGGACTGTTTTGACGGTTTATTTTTACATGTCCATTGATGGTTTCAATGAGCCTGACATTAATGAGTATATGCACTTTTTATGCACATTTATGCCTACTTTTAACAATTCCAAAGGGCACATGATATACCCCAAAGGGCACCTGACCTCCATCAAAGGTATCCCCAGGCCATATCCAAAGGGGCACCTTACTTCTCAAACAAAATTCAAAACTTCAAAAACAAATTCACAAAGTTCAGACCCACTCTTACCAGATCTAAACTTCAGGTTTCACACTCCAGGGGTACCAAAATCCCACTTCTGTGAAGGCAGCTGACAATTTGAGTGACCCGCTGCCTCCGTAAAACACGCATGCACAAAATGCACGCTGCCCCCATTCCCACCCCAACAAAGCTAGTGTATGTCCCTGATTTGCGTAACTAAGCTTCCTCCTGGCTGTTGCAGGCAGGCGACTTGCCCATTTACAGGCCTGCCTGAAATTTGCATCGAGTGAGCAAGGGCATCGAGATTTTCCAACTCTTTGAATTCCAGCTGCTGGCCATCCATTTCCCAAGCTAGAAATGGACAGACAACGGTTGAAAGGTGTCCCCAGTAAAGTTTGATAAGTTACTGATCAATGCACGGTGCACCACTGTATTATATTTGTAATACATTTTATCCTTCCTCAAACAAAATTTGTATGGAAATTTCACGTTATTCAATTCTTTTGTGATTTACAGAAAACAGGGCATGCAGTGAGGGCAATAGGGCGGCTGTCTTCTATGGCAATGCTAGCTGGTCTAAGTGGGAAGAAGTCCTCACAGGGAAACATGCCCACCAGTCCTCCAGATTCAGCTGAAAAGCTAGAAACCGAAGGTAGATAAAAATCATGGCTTTTGGATATTTTTTCAAGATTAAGTTATGATTACATTAAGAGCACAAATCTGTATCACAGCCATGAGATTAAAATGTTTGTCATTTCTATCTTTATATTTCAATAGTCACATTTCCTCACAAATTACACAACACCTAGCCAGTAACTTGATGAGTAATAAGTTCATTAGAACTGAAATGTTGCCTTAAAATAAGAAACCTGGCATGGTGATCCAAGGATCTAGCCTATGCCTAAAAAGCTTGAGTTTCTGTTGGCACAACCAGTATTTGCAACGTGTGAGGTCTAAAAAGTGTCCTGAAGCTACGGATGGTGTTGATGGAAGGAAATAAACTGATAAAACAGAGTGAATCCTCTACAATTCGAAGAAAACTAAAATCTTAAACCTTTACCAGATGCCGTTAAATCCAAGACAATCTTCCATCTTTCCAATCCAATGAGTTCCCTTAAGAGTTTTTATGAGCTATTGGTCAACACTTATTAAAAACAATGGCCTGGATTTTTGCTTCCTGATTTGCTGTCTGTGAGAATACTTCAACGTGATAAGTAGCTTTCCCTGCTTGGTGATTGTGAAACTCTCAGTGTGCACCATCATTAATCCTCTGAAACTAACAGCAATTTCTAGAGGCTGCACATGTGCAGTGGTCCCATGCTTCTCCTGATGGTACACTGTTGAGGTCTACCCAGTGCGCAATCAATTGGAAAACTATGAATTAACAAGAACTTCCAATCTGTATTTCAGATAAGAGATTAAACCGAGGTCCTGTCTACCCTCTCAGGTTGACGCTAAAAATCCCATGGTACTAATTTGAAGAAGAGAAATGGAATTATCCCCGGTGTCCTGACCAATTTTATCCCTCAACCAACATTGCAAAAACAGATTATCTGGTCCTTATCACATTGCTGTTTGTGGTTGTTTGCTATATGGAAATTGGCTGCTGCATTTCCTATATTACAACATTGGCTACACTTCAAAAGTACTTTATTGGCTGTAAGGCACTTTGAGATGTCCAGTAGTCATGAGAAGCGCTAAATAAATGCAAATGTTTCTTTCTTATGCCCTTAGTCTTGCTTTAAAAACCCTTGAAAAAGTTACACCCTGTTGAATGAGATGTAACTGGATTTTTAACGGCGTACAAAGTTCAGAATTACTGCTAAACAGCCCCACAGACAAACATTTTATGGCTGTTGAATGTAAAATTTCTGCATTATAATAAGAAATTCCAAATATTTTTCAAATAATTTAAGTTTGTTTATGATGTTTATCTTCTAACTTAATTCCATGTGAATATCCCACACATTTAATTGGCTATCTGTAAAAATTTTAAATTAAAGGTGATGGAATCCAGTAGCTTTTGCTTCCTGGTTTCTGTCTGTGAGAATATGTCAATGTGATTGGCTACTTACCCTGTTCACAATGACATCACTGCTGCTGGATGCCTGAAGATCCCCTTTGAGCTGATGGCAGAACAAACTGTTGTTGGGGGAGAAAAGGCAGAATTTTCCTAAAAAGGTCAGAGTTTCAACAGTGGCTAGAAATGCATGTTGGCAACACGCATGACGCCTGACGGGACATCCCCCTTAATTTTATGGGTAGCAGCTCATGAATAAGCTGCTGTTGGGGACAGCCACCTGCTCCCTAGAGCTGCCAGCCCAATCTGAGGGCTGGCTGCTCAGAAGCCTCAGCAGTGCCATCAGGAATGGGGGCCTCTGCTGAGGGAGACAAGGGTCCTCCAGTCTACACTGGGTAGGCAGAAGGAAATTTTTAAAAACATAAATATGAAGTTGATGGAGGGAAAGCCCCTCCGAGGTAATTGCTGGGATTGCCTTCTCTGCTCACAGCCTCCTCTTTGATTAATAAAATGCTTCCCCACCAGGCTGCTGCTGGGAGGCCGCCTGCATTTAGCTGGTGGCCTCCTCAAACTTTGGGGGGTCGATCTGCTGCCGACAGCCTGGTAAAATGGCCCTTAATAGGTGTTTCAAGATTAAGATTTGTTTCACACCTCCTCGCAGTGGGAAGCCTGTTGGAAGCCAGTCCCCCATCGATAAAATTCCCTGATGGTGGGACATGGTAGGGGAGCCAATCCGACATGGCTCCCCCGATTTTACTGCTCCCTTGTCGTGATCCTGCCTCATATGGGATTGTAAAATATGTATAGGTTTCCCTGTGCAGCAGCAATAAATTAAATTGTGATATGCATTAGTCCCTCTAATCCATTCTTTTGCTCATTACCAACAGTTTAAATTGATTTAAATAGTTTTACATACATTGAATGTGTCTACAACCTTTCCTCAAGTTTCACTGCTAGCACCATATTGCTACCATTTGGAGATTCAGTTTGTGAACTTCAGAAAGTTGGTAGCATTGTAGATTTAACATTCCCATTTGGCTGATATTTAGGTCTCAGCCAGTGGAAAATGGGACAACTTAACTGAACAAGTCTCAATATAAATTGGCACTAGGACACATGTTTTAATAAATATGGATTAACAGTAATAGTCTTCATTTTCTGGTCAGGCTCTTGACAACTAGTATAACGTGTAATACGTGCATCAGCTGCACCAACATTGGCATTTGCCCAGTATGTGCGGGTATTATGGTTTCACATGGTGACCAAAAATGGATATTCTATTTAAATGTTTTGTTTTTCCTTATCTCAGCTGATGAAGCCAAGATGCTTCTTGAGGCAGTTTCTGAAGAAAGGCAAAGCTTTAAGCCTTATTTTTCCAAGACCTTTAAAGACAGTGAAGTTATAGAAGGCAGTGCTGCTCGCTTTGACTGCAAGATCGAGGGTAAATTCACAGATCCTGATTCAGATTCACAATGCATCAGTTGTAGTTTGCAGAATCTTTCATTGAGAAACATATGCTTATATTTCAGTGTAAACCCAGCATGTTTTGTTTATCTTTGTTGGTGAAGAATTGATTTTTTAAGAGGAACCATTGCATTCTCAAATCCATGCATAGAGGTCAAAGCCTTCCTCTATCATTGAACTTTTATCCAGATTATTTGCTGTAAATTCAATGATTCTTGTTGAAAAGATAACTGAAAAATCAACACAAAGTCCCATTGGAATATCAAAATGTTAAATTACCATTCCTGCAATAAAGCTGTATTTGTTTTTAGATAAGTGCTATAAGAGACCATAAAACTATAAAAGTTTACAGAGGCCTTATGGCCCACTTTTACTAGAGCAACCCAAAAGTAATCCCTATACCCTACTTTCTCCCCGTGGCCCTGTATCTTCCCCTGTTTAAAATTTATCCAGTTTTCTCTTGAAAGATGTTATTGTCTCTGCCTCAGTCACTCTGTGTGGCAACGTGTTCCATAATTTAACAACCCAATACATAAAGAAATTTCTCCTCAACCTATCTTCACTCTCTTAGTAATAATTTTACATTTACAATGATCAGCACAGACTGCCAAACAGAGGAAATAGTTGTCCTATTCACACTAATGAAAGCAGTTGTAACTTTAAATACTTCTATTAAATCTCTACTTCACTTCTACTTGAGTGGAAATACTTCCAGTATTTCAAATCTGACCTTATAACTATAGATTTACATCCCTTGCATCACCCTGCTGAATAGTACACCATTTCTTCAATCTGCACAATGTTCTTTTGCCTTCTTTGTTCCCTGTACATCAGGCAACTCACTGTCCAATGCTGCTACATTTCCTCTACATCCAATGCCTAATTTTTTTTAAGAGGTCTCTTGTTGAACAGTTTGTGAAAATTCATCTACTTTACATCTTGTCAATTCATTTGTCAATTCAGTTAAACTACCTCTTCACAGAATTCTATTAAATCTGTCAATCACAACTTGACTTTACAAGTCCACACTGGCTGTCCTTGATTAACTCATGCATTCCAAAATGCTCATGAATTTTATCTAAAATTACAGATTCTAACAGCTTATGTAAAACCTGTACTAAAACAGCAACTTGCATTTAAATGGCATCTTTAACATAGTAAAATATACCAGCAGCGTTATCAAACGAAATTTAACGTCGAGCCACATAAGGCAAAAACTTGGTCAAAGAGCTTGAATTTAAGAAATGCCTTTAAAAAGGAGTGAGATATAGAGAGGTGAAGATGTTTGGGGAGGAATCCAGAGCTTACGGCCTAGGCAGCTGAGGGCACAGCCGCCAATGGTGGAACAATTAAAAATTAGAGATGAGCAGAAGGCCAGAACTGGAGGAGCACAGAGAAAGCAAGGTGTTTAAGGCTGGAGGAGATTAAGGAATAGGGAGGGGAGAGGCCCCTGTCTGCAATATCCTAAGCGATAAGCTTTTGTTGTAGTTGAGTGGAGAGGGAAACGCATCAAAACATTATTTCCTGGTTGTTAGATTTTTTTCCTTGTCTTGCTTTGTACTGAGCACTAGCCATATAACATTTCGGGCTGGATATTATGGACCCCCTGCCAGTAAGTTTGAAGGCTGCAGGCTCATATAAAGCAGCGCATTTAATGGCCACTTAAGTACTTCATCCCACCTCTGCTGCCACTTTACCCACGGCAGAGAGAGGCCCACATCAGATGGGTAGCCTTAAGACGTTACTGAAAACCTACCTCTTTGATCAAATGTTTGATCAAGCTGTTCCAATACACTACAACAATGGCATCTACCCAACAATGTGGAAAATTGCCCAGGAATGTCCTGTTCACAAAAAGCAGGACCAATCCAAACCAGCCAATTATTTCTCTGTCAGTCTGCTCTCGATCATCAGCAAAGCCACGGCAGGTACTGTCAAACCTGCTATCAAGTGGCACTTACACAGCAATGAGCTGTTCAACAATGGGCTCCGCCAGGGGGCTAAGCTCCTGACTTCGTTAAAGCTTTCATCCAAACATGGACAAAAGAGCTGAACTCAAGAGGTGAGGTGAAAGTGACTGCCCATGAAGGCATTGTGGGAGATCAGTCAGCCCAGCCCCTGGATATTGCTGCAGGAGTTGCTCAGGGTAGTGCCCTAAGCCCAACCACTTCATCAATGGACCTTCCTTCTATCATAAAGCCGAAAGTGAGATGTTAATTGATGATTGCACAATATTCAGCACCATTCATGACTCCTCAGATACTGAAGCAGTCCATGTCCATGTACAGCAAGACCTGGACAATATCCAGGCTTGGGTTGATAAGTGGCAAGTAACATTCGTACCAGTCAATGACCATCTCCAAAAAGAGAGAATCTAACTATCGCCCCTTGACATTCAATGCCATCACCATTACTGAATCTGCCATCAACATCCTGGGTGTTACCATTAACCAGAAACTGAACTGGACCAACCATATAAATACTGTGGTTACAAGATCAGGTCAGAGCCTGCAATTCTGTTCCAAGTAAGTCACCTCCTTCCAGTCAAAAGCCACCATCTACAAGGCACAAGTCAGGAATGTGATGGAATACTCTCCACTTGCCTGGATGAGTGTAGCTCCCACAACACTCAAGAAGCTGGACACCATACAGAACAAAACAGCCCACTTGAACAGTACCCCATCCACCACCTTAAACATTCACTCCCTTCACTGGAGCACAGAGGCAGCAGTGCATACAATCTACAAGATGCACTACAGCAACTCGTCAAGCCTCCTTTGACGGCACCTTTCAAACCTGTAACCTCTACCACCTGAAAGGACAAGGGCAGCAGACACATGTGAACACCACCACCTCCAAATTCCCTTCCAAGTCACACAGCATACTGATATGGAACTATGTTGTCATCCCTTCACTGTAAGTGGGTCAAAATCATGGAACTCCTTTCCTAACAGCACTGTGGGCGTATCTACACCACATGGACTGCAGTGGTTCAAGGTGGCAGCTCACCACCACCTTCTCAAGGGCAATTAGGGATGTTCCTTGCCAGTGATGCTCACATCCCATGAACGAATCAAAAAAAAAGCTTGATGACTTGCCCTAAACTCTTCTTCGTTGGTTCAGTATCAATTTTTGTCTGATTATGTCTTGTGAAGCACCTAGGGGCATTTTATTATGTTAAAGGTGCCATATAAGTGCAAGTTATTGTTGTTGTACTGTTTTGACTAGTCTCCGGTGCCAATGCACAATTTGCAAGCATCTAAACGTCACGTTCAAAACCTCTGCTATCTTCAAATATCCAATAATGATTGGCTACAATAATATCAGTTATAAAATCATATAAGTTCAATTAATTAAAAACTCCTGCCTGCAATACCCTGAGAGATAAGCATTTGTTGTAGTTGGGTGGAGAAAGAAACTCGCCAAAACATTATTTTCTGGTTGTTACATTTTTTTTCCTTGTCTTGCTTTGTACTGGGCACTAGCCATATAACATTTCAGGCTGGACCCCCTGCCATAAAAACAAAAAGCTAAAAGCTACTGCGGATGCTGGAAATCCAAAACAAAAACAGAATTACCTGGAAAAACTCAGCAAGTCTGGCAGCATCGGCGGAGAAGAAATCAGTTAACGTTTCGAGCCTTCATGGCCCTTCGGCAGAACAGAACTACAGAACAGTTCTGCCGAAGGGCCATGAAGGCTCGAAACGTTAACTGATTTCTTCTCCGCCGATGCTGCCAGACTTGCTGAGTTTTTCCAGGTAATTCTGTTTTTGTTTTGGACCCCCTGCCAGTAAGTTTGAAGGCTGCAGGCTCATTTAATGGCCACTTAAGTACTTCATCCCACCTCCGCTGCTATTTTACTCACAGCAGGGGGAGGTCCAGTCAGATGGGTAGCCTGACAGCTTTTGCTGTGAAGGCTGGTGTCAGGCAAGGGGGCTGTGCCCATTGGAGGCATCCCCCTCACCACTCCCAAAAGTCATACCCCCCACTTAACTCTCCCCACCCAGCCTCTCAATCCAGGCACCCCACCCCCTCACCCCACTCACTGGGGTTTGCCAGCCAGGCCCTGCCAATACCCCAGACTGACCTCGAAGACTTGTCCCATAACCTCCTCGGTTTGGGGAGCGGCTGTACTCTCAGCAGTAGCCACTGCTCGAACCTGGCACTGCTGGGGCTACAGAGCTGCCAGTCAATCAGATTGGCAAGCAGCTCTCTAAGGCAGGACTTCCTCCCCAGATGGGGGTGGAAGTCTCATCCTGAGTCAAGATTTTTGTATGGCCTGGAAGAACAGAATTCCATGCAGTAGTGAATCAATTTTCCTCCTCAACAGACTGATAAGCTGCAGCAGAATGCCTGTTTATCCCCTACATCTCACCCAAAAAAGGTTAATGCAGTCCAAGTCTGAAAGTGGTCTGGTTCCCTGGATTGTCTCTTTAGGCTGGTACTGCAGGTGTACCAGCAATATTGCTCCCATTCAACCAAGCCAAATGCCTCCGCCTCTAAATGTAAACATATTTATGGAAAGAATTCTCCCCCCGTCAGGGGAGAAGTGCAGGAGCGGGCGCGGGCAGGCGCGCCTCCTATCGACGCCTCCAATCGGGGGCGTGCCACCATTTTACATGAGGGGGCCAATTAAGGCCCGCCCAGCGTGACGTCCACCAAGAAGCGCTGTGCATCCCTGTGTGGGGGTGGGGGGTGGATTCCCTCAGCCGAGATGCACATGAAAGAGTGCACTGACCTCCCTGAGGCTAAGTGCTGCCTCAGGGAGATCGGCTCCAAATTTAAAAACGCTATAGGTACAGAAACAAAATTCCCCTGACATGTCCCCTCATGTGACATTGTAACATGAGTTGGGACCTGCCCATCACTTTAACTCAAAAATTTATTAAATTTTTAAAAACCCTCATGAAACCTCAACCCACCCGTGGATGAGGTTTCATGCATTTTCTGAAGCCCGCCAGGGCTCCCGGCCTGCCGCCAACCCTAAGGTTGGACGGGCAGGTCCATTAATTTGGGTAATGACTTTTTTAATTGCCTCAAAAGGCCGTTGACAGGTTGACAGGTGCACAGCTGATTCGGCTGCGGCCCCGCCGACCTGAAAATGGAGATGATGCAGAGTGACGTCAGGAGTTCCGCCCAATTTCATCCCACGTCATTTTACGCGTCGGCAAGCGGGCCCCACCCCCTGCTCGCCGACCTACAGATCCTGCCCTATATTTTCCCTGTAAAGTCTCTAAGCCCCTTCACCACCCCCTTTCCCACCCCTACCAATTCCTGATGCCACAGCAGAATAGAGTAGAACTAAAGGCACAGTTTTTAGCAATAAATAAGAGCTGCACTAAATTCCATACAGACACCCAAATTTCAATCTCCATTGAGCTACGAACTGACGTAATGGGGTATTACATCAAGAGCGAATTGGTATAAGATGGGCTAAATATCCTACTTACCTATCTACTTTATGAACTTGGAAAATGCTAATATTCAGAAGTTCCTCCTTAGCAACTGCATTGTGCAAACTATCTCTAGCCTGGATCTAATTAGCTACTTATTTCAATGTTGATATATCACTTACTTGTGTTAATTTCCTACATTTCCTAATATTCCAATATATTATTACAAATATTGTTCTTTTTTAATACACACAATCCCTATTTCAATCAAAAATAGTAACCAATGGTAGAAAATGTGAACTGTGAGCACAAATGAGTACATCATTAAAAGTTTATCTTTCTGTTCATATCTGAAAGATGAGAATGTATATAAAATCATCCAGGGCAATTTTGCATCCATGAATTTGGAAAAAAATCAGTATAATAATTAACTTTATAAAGATAGCAGGCATGACTTCCTGACCATTAAAATTATTGCTCAGAACCTCAAGGGTGAGAATGCAGAATTTTGGAATATGCACTCTCAACATAACAGAAACATTAAAATAAACCATTCCAGGCAAAAGTTCAATCATTTTCAGATAGGAATTATTGTAAATTGTAAACTGCACTGAAAGATCAATCTGTCAGTAACAACTGGTATTTTTTGAAAAGTAGCTGCATAATTTGTGTATATGAGTATTTCTAACAGTGTAATTGCATATTGTTCATAGGCTACCCTGATCCTGAAGTTATCTGGTTCAAGGGTGAACAGCCTATCAAGGAGTCTCGTCACTACCAAATTGAATATGATGAAGATGGAAACTGCTGTTTGATTATTTCTGAGGTATCTGCACATGATGATGGCAAATATACTTGCAAGGCCATCAACAGCCTAGGAGAAGAAACCTGGACATCTGAGCTTATTGTGGAAGTGATGGAAGAAGGCGAGATGAGTAACACTAAGTCAAAGTAAAAGTGTTGCTTGTTGGGATGAGCCTTTTCTTTGATGTTAGATTCTATACTACTAAAACCCATGTTAAAAAAGGTTTGACTATGCAACATTCTTTGTTCATTTCCAAGGGATGGAAGGTGTTTATGAATATATGCATTCTATGCCTATGAAATCACTATAGAATATTGCAGTCATGCCCAGAGTTTTAAGATTAGAACCCACCCACCCACTTACCTAATGATGGATATATCTCCATGTGACACCACAGCATATGTACTATATATTCAAGGTTCAGTTTCACCCACATTTACCAATTTACAGCAATAATCACTTTCTTTCTCAGAGGAATTTAGGAATTCTTTGGACCTAATGCTTCTAAACCAGTTATTTTGAAACCTGCCAATTTAATCATTTGGTTCATTGACCCAGTTCTTTGTACATCCCGATTTGCATTTACAGATGTATGAGAAGCTGATGATTTCCTTGTTTATGGATCTCATCCGCCTTCTTCACTTGCAGATATATGGAACTTTCTGTGATCTAAAAGATATTTTAAACACATATTTTGTTTACATTACACTGCACCTTTTACATTTTTTATGTTTTCACATTGCTTTTTATGTGTCACTTATATGGTTTTTGACAATAATACAGTTGATGCTTTTACTGGGTTTGTAACACAGATCTCAGACAGAAGTTCAACACCCCAACTTCTTTTCATCAAGCAACAATTCATTTTTATTTCTACATACACAAAAATACAGCTTGGTTTATGATTTACAATAAAACTCTAAGAATGTAAACATCACAGAAGTGTAACATTGATTACCAAATCCTTCTGTTTGAAAATTGAACAGAAAATTATTTTTAATATTGTTGTATCACTTTACAATATGCACTTTGAATCTAAAACCAAAATTGAGAATGGAACTCACAAATAATTCAATTTATACAACCTGAATGTAAGGATAATGCCATAAGACATTGCAAAGTGTGTTATTATATAGTACTGAACTAAAATTCAAGTTGGAGAATAAATAGACTGTGTTTAGCATTGTCTAATCCAGTTGCTTGTTGATGCAGTAGAGAGGTCCTGCACTTAAACTCAAAAGTCCTAATTCTCTGAGGTTTCACCCAAAGCATGGAGCTTGGCTGGCAATGAGCACACATTAGAAAACCCAGCCTTCACTTCACATCTTAATTCCTATTGGGCTCAACATTTTAGGTGCCATTTTAATTATTCTTTGTATTTCTAATTACATTTTGTATTATTTGCTTCTGAAAGTTTCCCCATTTTGTCCTTTTTGCCTGGCCAATGTTTTCCTTTATTATTCTCGGTTTCTACTGACTTTTAAATCATCCCATGCTAATTAGCGAGGTATTCCTTCAGGGGGTCCAAATATATTGCATAACTTAGAGAAGAATTTGGTTGTAAATGAAGAGTTCAACAATTGGAGATGCAGATATACCTGAGCTGCTTTGCCCTGTACCCAGCAGCGCCTCCAAGACCAATGTTTTCCACACTTACCTGGACATATCAGAGAGAGAATTCTCTTTGTTCACAAGAGCAACCAATACAGAAATGAATAGAATAACCTGTAAACAGCATTTGGAAGAGGAACAAGTTTTTCAAAGAAGGGAAGGTTACCACAGCATGAAGTTTTCAAGCCACCTCACGCTTCCAATACATCACAATGGATACCTGCTGCATCAGGAAGGGGACAATGAATCACTTTTCCTGAGTAGAGGAGGCATCAGCTGTATAGGTCACCTACCTTTCACTGGGTGGCAGACTTTCCTTGAGTGAAATACGTTATAGATGGCACCCATGTAGGCATCATGGCATCTCACAGCAAACCCTTGGCCTACTTGTACAGAAAAGGTTTTACTCAATTACAAGAAGGTTTATTCCTCATTTGAAGCCAGTTATAAGGTTGGCTGCATTGCTTCAGTCAGAGACATCACCCCATGCTAATTTCATCTAGAATATTGTACTAAAAATTGGACTTCAGCTACCAGTAGGAAGACTTTTCTTGGGTGCACCTGCTGCTGCAAGATCTCCAAGCTTTCAGCACCAAAAGTAGCAGTACTGTCCACATGTTCACCTATATCATTGTCAACAATGAGTCAATGTTTCTGTCAATGCCATAAGTTTCCCTTTAATGACAGTCTATGGTGAGGTTTACCATTTAATTCAAGTTAGGGAAGGTAATCCTGCTCAAAAATTCAACAAGATCCACCCTCTGTGCCAATTCAGTCAAGTCTATACCATGGACCAACTCAACCACCTTTGCTATCATTAGAAAATCAAGGTTGTTGTATTAACATGAGACCAGGTTAGACTACACCCTGTGTAAGTTTGATCTGAACCAGCTTCACACCTCCAAATTTGAATTGATACTGTGCCAAAAAGCTAAAATTGCTGACCATGGGTTAGTTGCAAAGTGCATGCATCATAATTATTGTTGTCATATTCATATCTAAGCTTGCAATGTATATAATGCTGAATGTCACATAACATGTGAAATGAAGTAGTTAAGTCAATTTTAGTTTGGATGATAGACAGCAGAAGTCCAAGTAAAAGGGAGTTATAGTTGAGCATTTTACATTTTAAGTGAGTTGGTTTGGCAACCAATTTGTATTTGGAAGTCTTACTAGTTTCCAATCATTTATAATGACATAAATAAACTGTTTTGGATTGTAATAAAAAGATTTTCATAATTTAAATTTAAACTTCATAAACTACGCATGTCAATACAGTTATAAAACTATAGTTCAGTTACATTTTTCATTGAAGTAATGTGCAGATTATCATTGTTATATATCAAAGAACAACAATTTTTAAACAATTTCTATCACACAAGCACATTTTTGGCTCCCTGTTTCAGATACTTAAGCTAACCTTGAAATCCTGTACCATAAGTAATCCTAGTTTCACAACATTATTTTTCAGCAAATGCCATAGCTATTATCCCTGTGATTTATTTTAGCCTGTCATATATATTTTTATTTACCCAAATGCCTTTAAACATAATAGTTTTTTTATGTTAGCTTATGTATTATTCCTAAAATTTCACTAATGGTCACTTAAATTTCCATTTTGAAGCTGATACATTTGTATCCTTACAAGTAAAGTATTTAATGGGATTCCAAGTGGTCATTTAGGAATTTACATTGAAAAGATTATAATGTACCAGAGAATGCAAAACATAATGCTGATCCCTGCTAACTGCTGTTTCTGGAAGTGGTTTCTACAAAATCAATTAGCTTTGGTCAATTCTGACTTTGGACATGGTGCATTTCTATGAACACAACACATAAGATTAGTGTGAATGACTGGTTGCTATCCAAATTGTGAGGAGGGAGTGGTAAGTGGGATCTTTTTATGATTGAGATGGCCCCAAAATGTTAGACCTGGTATAAGATAACGCATAATAGGATACCTGAACCAGGCAGAGTACTTCGTGGCACTCTAAATGATTTGCCAGCCAACCCAGCTCACTGATATATCTGAAGGGGTAGATCTGTCATCAAGATTGTCCAAAAATGATGAGTCCAATACCCTAAAAGTATGGTGGCTCTAGTTCACCAAGCAGTGGGAGTCTTACCAGTGCTCTATACTGGTACACAATGCAGTATTAGTTGCCTAAATGCCAGGAGCACCCCTGTGCACATTTGGTTCTAAACTCTGCCAACTAAGCTCTCTACATCTGAGTAAATGTACTGTGTCCCTATGGAAAGAGAGTGTGCACTTTATATTAGATAAGCAGAAATCTGACGTCCTCATCCTGAGGGCCCCAGCATCACAGGCCCCTGTCTTCAGTCAATTTAATTCATTCACATAATATCAAGAAGCGCTAAATCCAGCAAAGGCTATGGGCCCTGACAACATCTCACAACTCCTCAGATACTGAAGCAGTTTGGGCCCGCGTACAGTTTGTGTCCCACAACACTCCAGCTTGGGCTGAGCAGCAGCACTTATGCCACATAAGTACCAGGCAATGATCACTTCCAACAAGGGAGAACCTAACTGTCTCCCCTTGATGTTCAACAGCATTGCCATTGCTGAATTCCCCACCATCAAGATCATGGAGGTTAAACTTATATGTTTAGTCCAGTTAAGAAACTGGAAAATAAACAAAAATATACAAAAGCAGGTTAGAGGTTGGGAATTCTGCAGCGCATAACTCACCTCCTGACACCCGCCCCCAAATCTGTCCATTATCTAAGAGGCACAAGTCAGGAGTGTGATGGAATACTGGCTACTTGCCTGGATGAGTGCAGCTCCAACAACATTCAAGAAACTTAACACCATCCAGGACAAAGCAGCCCGCTTGATTGGCCCCTATCCACCACCTTAAACGTTCACCCCCCTTCCCTAGTGACACACAGTGGCAGCAATGTGTACCACCTACAAGGTGCATTGCAGCAACTAACCAAGGCTCCATCAACAACACCATCCAAACCTGCAATCTCTACTTCCTAGAAGGACAAGGGCAGCAGACACATGGGAACACCACCACCTGGAAGTTCCCCTCCAAGTCACTCACCATACTGACGTAGAAATATATCGCCGTTCCTTCACTGTTGCTGGGTTAAAAACCTAGAACTCCCTCCCTAACAACATGTGGGTGTACCTACACCACATGGACTGCAGCAGTTCAAGAAGACGTCTCACCACCACGTTCTCAAAGGCAATTAGGGATGGGCAGCAAATAATGGCCTTGCCAGCAATTCTCACACCCCATAAATTATTTTTAAAAATGAGAAGATTCTTAGTCACAGTGATGGGTTTCCATCCATGTCAGGTACCTGGCTAACTAAATGCATACACACACACATATGTGTGTGCGTGTACATATACTGCATTTCTATTAAGTACACTACATCTAAGTGTTGCATTTTGATATAGAACTGTTTATGAATTGAAAATGTGAATGCAGCATTTGCAGGTCTCTATAAGAAGCATGAATGATTATAACAATTGGAGAGACAGAGGTGGTCATGGTAAACGCGAACTTTATATGTACAAATATTTTATGAACCAATGTCATCTCAATTATATTCAACAATACATCAATTCCAGGTCTATTTTTGTGTGTGTCTCTTTCAACTTCAGCCAGCTTTTATTGTACATTTTGTTTGATTAAGAATTGGTCAGATTTTAATAGACTTGATGTACTCTAACAATACTGCACTGTAGTATGGCATTATCTTAAATATTACAGATTAAAAATTAGACTTTTGGAGATGAGAGATGAAAGGTCTTTGTTTCAGATTTAACTGTAGTTTACAGTGGTTTACGAGGTCAGAACATTCTTCCAGCCCTTTCAATAACATGTACCAGACTTTAGGTTTCAATAAATGACCAAATGAATAGCATATTTTTAGTATCCACTGCTGTCACATTGCTTATTAAATGCAATTATAGATTCAAAGCCATACATGATATTCTATCAACATAAATTTAATTCTGCTAAATGCAAAAGAATTATTTCAACCATAATCTATAATTGAACTACATTTTAAATTTGGTAATACCTTTTCCATAGTAATAGCTGATGAAATAAGTACAGACAATTTTATAACCTTTATGATGCTAACTACCAAATATTTGTATTTTAGAAAGCAGTCATTAAAGAAATGGACAATGCTTCAATTTTTTTCACCATTTTTTAAAACTATTTTCTCCTCTCCTGAAGGTGTTGCCTCAGACAGGGGTGTAGCTTTATAAGCAATGCAGAGCCCCTTGGTACCTCATTCAAATGACCTTTCTTCAGGTGCAAGTTCAGACAGTAGGCTATTTGAACTGAAAAGGTATCAGAGCATACCCTGATCCAACCCTTGTCTGACGCACACGCACACTTCCCACTGAGTTGCAATCACTGCAAGGACCTTGGTTAATCCCTCCCTGCCTTGTGGGTCCCAGGGGTAATTATAAATCAGCACCACTGCTCCAACTGAGATCAGCTAACTTAGCGCAGGCCAGTGAACAATTCTGGGACTGGTCTATTCAGTACTGTACAGCACATGCATTCACTCACTGAGTAACTTGGACATTCTATTTTCATTTTTTTTGATTTTCTTCCTAATGATTGCACTGCATTCTCTAATCAAAAAAACAGACTGACAAAATGGCTATAACCGATCATATGCTAATTACCACTTGTGGCGCATCCAGCAGAAATGTGTGAGCACAGCCTCAAGTGTGTTTACGCTCCAGTGTTCTCTCCCTCTTTGTGGAAAAACTTTGAGGGAGAAATTCAGCTCATAGCCTCCTGTTATTTCTGGCATAAAGCCGGCATTAGTCCTTTGAATTGCACCTCACAATTTTCTATGTTGAACTATATCAGAAATGCAACAGATGCCTTATTGGCTCAGGTAGTCTCATCTTCAAGGTCTCTGACCTGAAACAGGCATTAGGCTCCTTAAGTATTTAAATTAAGGTGAAGTTACCCTGCTTTGTACAGATCTGCTCCTAGTTCCACAAAAAACTGCAGTTCATTGCCAGCACATTTAAGCCCCCTCCCACAGGAATCATCTCCTCCCCCCCACCCAGACCCAACTTGCCAAGCAGTTCAATGTAGGAGCCAGATGACTTCCCACCCTCCTCACACAGGTAGCTGCACAACAGCTGGCCAGCAGCATTTAAATTAAACACAAAGCCAAATTTGGCTGGAGCCTGCTGTATATATAGAATATGTAGAATATTTTTGAATCACAGGTTCAAACTCTTGTCTTAGCACACTGTGGTGCACGGTAACGGACTTAAAGGGAGGATTTTAACTCCTTCTCCCTGACAGTAAGCAAGTGATACAGGAGTTCAATTCAGAGTGGTAGATGTATTACTGGTCTGCCATCATCTTGCCACCTCTGGGTAAATAGGTGACTGAGTACCTGCCTAACTTAGTATAAATGAATAAATTTAAATTCGGGTCAAATTATGACGATAGGAGCCCAAAGCCGTTCTTATAGCCTACTGGGCATTGGGTCCACTCAGTAGAACTTGTCACCAAGAAACAGGGACTTCACATTACATGAAGAAAAATATTTTTGTGGCACCAAGGAGTAGGAGTGCTTCTTCAGCACCACACGGTTAATGTGGCCTCCAGACATCCCAGGCTCCCTTCACTGGTATAGCAAACTCTCCCTAAGGTCTTACCCGAGTGACCTGCTCAACACCTCTGACCTTGTGTCAGACCAAATCATGCGAACTACCTTCAGATGCCCATCTGGGGTGAGCAGCTTGCTGGCTCTATGTAAAAATGCCCAGCTCTCAAAATGGTCCCAGGCAGTTGGCCTGCAGAGTCTGGCAGCTGACCGTTCAGATGATGAAACACTCCCTAATACGTCCACAATATTGTCCTTAAATTGACAATTTTCTGATGAACCTTTGTTAACTTTAACGATTAGTCTATGGAAGTAGATGCAGCTATTCTCAAAAATCTACATGAACAAATGCTTTTGCAACAATACCCTAATCTCCACTCTCTGGACACTGTTTGTTTCCAGAAGACACTTTTTCTTATTCATGGGATGTGGGCCTCACTGGCTAGGCCAGCATTTATTGCCCATCCCTAATTGCCCCTGTTCAGAGGGCATTTCAGGTCAACCACATTGCTTTGGGTCTAGAGTCTCATGTCAGCCAGACCAGGTAAGGACAACAGATTTCCTTCCCTAAAGGACATTAGTGAACCAGATGGGTTTTTACCACAATCGGCATTGGTTTTGAAGTTATTATCCAACTTATAATTCCAGATGTTTATTCTTCTTATCGTGTCCATGGACAGTCTATACATGGCCCAGCCAGAACTGGACACATTTTTGTGCCTTGTTGTTGAATTCAGCAAGATCTGCAACAGTGCAGGGTTCCTCTAGCGATAGACATTGCTGGAGATGTTGCATAGTCTGTGGCTCAGTTCCACATACAAAAGTTGTCGGGCAGGTTGTATATTCCCATTTGCTTAGTGACACCTTTGAACGACCTACACCAGTTCTAAGTCTGTTAAGGCACTTCCAGGTTGCCCAGTTGCAATTAGCTCCTGGGGGAAGGCTTTCATCCGGTAGAATTTCCATCACTGGGGGTTGTTCGAGACTGGCGAGCCGGTCTTTCCACAAGGCGATGTGGGCTTCAGATGGGGTTGATTGTAATGGAACAACACTGTTCATGAAGCTCTCCCTTGACCTTAGGCAGCTGGGCGTAGGCGTATGACCATGTAGAGGGTGCCTCTCATCTGATGTTTGACGGAGTCGCTCTTTCTTGCTGGCTACCATTCTTCTTATATCAGGGGGAGCGATACCCACCAGGATATATAGGCTGTTGGTGTTTGTTGGTTTTAAACAACCTGTGATAAGTCGGCAGCTTGCATTCAGAACGGCATCCATCTTCTTAGCATGAGTAGATCTTTCCCATGCAGGGCAGGTGTATTCAGCAGTGGAATAGCAAAGAGCAAGTGCACTGGTTCGCAATGTTTTCGAGCTTGTTCCCCATTTTGTGTTAGTGAGCTTATTCAGGATGTTGTTTCGTGCGCTCACTTTTGCCTTTGTCTTTTCGATGTGGTTCTTGAAGGTGAGGCATCTGTCAAGGGTGACTCCTAAGTAGATAGGGTGCTCGCAATGCGTCAGTGTTGCTCCACACCAGGTTACTTTAAGCTGCCGTTTGGCTTCACGGTTTCTGAGGTGGAATGCACAAACTTGCGTCTTTGATTGGTTTGGTAGAAGGTGGTTTTCTTCATAGTAGGATGTTAGTCCCTCCAAGGCCTCAGAAAGCATTTTCTCCACGGTGTTAAAATCAGTGCTTTGGGCAGTGACACATAAGTCATCAGCATATATAAAACGGCATGTGACACTGTCTGTAGGTTGGTCATTCGTGTAGATGTTGTACAGCAGTGGTGCAAGCACGCTTCCCTGAGGAAGACCATTCTTCTGAAACCTGCTACGCTTCCCACCTAGTTTAACATAGGACCAGCGATTCTGAAGCATGCTTTCTAAAAGCTCTGTTAAGTGAATATCTTTTGTCATCTCTAGGATCTTGCAGAGGAGACTTCTATGGTTCACTGTATCGTATGCTGCTGACAGGTCTACAAAAACAGCACTTGTTATCATCCCTTGCTCAAAACCATCTTCGATATGTTGTGTGAGGTTGAGCAGTTGGCTTGTTGTTGATTTGCTGGGGCGGAAACCTGCTTGCTGTGGAATGATCTTCTCATCTACAGTTGGTGCTATCCTATTGAGTATCAGGCGTTCAAACAGCTCATTGGTGTGGCAAAGCAGTGAAATTGGCCGAAAACTCTTAGGATCTGAGGGATCTTTTCCGGGCTTTAATAGTGCTATTACATGTGCCTTCTGCCAAATATTAGGTAGCTTGTGTGTTGCCAGACAGTGGTTGAACAATTGTAGGAGCCATTTCTTTGCTTGTTGTCCAAAATGCTTTATCTGCTCCGTTGCTATGTTGTCAAGACCAATTGCTTTCCCGTGTTTTAGACTAGATATACCAGTTTCCAGCTCTTCCATGGTGCATGGTCCAGTGAAGCCATGGTCATCGCTGTACTTCTTCCTATCTAGTTGTGCTCTTGGTTGTTTCTTGTTGATTTTTCCATTTAGGAGCAATTGGTGTGCAACTTGGTTAGCAGACACATTTGGATGTTGGGCAGCTTTCTTGGGATCGCCTCCAAGTTTGCCTATGAGAGACCTTCTTGCTGTTTTTTGTAAGATCTGTTGTCTCTATCAAGGTGTCCCAGGTGTTTTGACGCTCTTGAGAGATACTTAACATCACCCTCTCACCAGTAGATATTGTTTCCTCTGAGAAGGGGTCAGATTCAAACATTGAGACATACTCCCAGTAGAGTTCAGCATTCTCCTTGGTGAGACCAGAGATGTAGTGTGCTCTACAAACTCGGGGGATCTTCCTTCTGGCTGTTTTCTGGACAGCTTTTGCAAACAGGTTGTAGGGCTCAGGTAATGGTTTAACGTGTTTAACCTTACGGTCAAGTGCTCGTGTGAACCCGTTCCAATCGGCCTTCTTGAAGTTGAAGCACCTTTTGAATGGTACGACAGTTGGTAACACTGTTGCATTTGCCTGGATACCAATAGGACGGTGTTGTGTCTGTGGTATTGGGTCTGTGACAAACTTCTTGCAGAGGCCAGCGATGTCGTTGCTGACAATGGTAAGATCTGGGTTATAACTACACTTCCAGTGGGCACTGTGGAAGGAAGCTGGCAATTTATGATCGTGAATGAGACTAAGCTGGTTATCGTCCATCCATTCTTCGACTGCTTCTCCATCGTTGTTAGACTCCTTGTACCCCCATTGGGTACTGTGGCTATTAAAGTCTCCAATGATGATCTGTGGTTTACTGTGTAGGTTGGGTAAATGGTTAGAGAAGCTGAAATCTGTGCCAGATTTGTACACTGTTTTGTACAATTGTACATTGTACACTGAGGTCACTACTACTTTGCTCAGCTCTACAGTTAGAATTTCGATGTTGTCCTCCTCTGTTTTAGAAATGACTTCTACAACTGAACCAGCTCTAACAAATACAGCACTGCCATATTGTCGATGAGGTCTTTCAATAACCAGGAACATTCCTGGTATTTTTGGGTGGTTGTTCTCGCTTCCTCTGTGTGTCTCCTGCAGGCAGAGGACATCACACTGCAACTCATTGCATAATGTAGCGAGGATGTTTTGTTTAGCTACAGAGAACTCTTCAACGTTAGCAGATATAACAGTCAATGCCAGTCTTGAAAAAGACCCGTGTTTCTGACATCAATGACTTCCGTCTTCAGGCATGATGTTGGTACTTGATCAAATCAGCGGTACGAAAATGTTGTATACACTACTTGCTGTACGTGGTGGTGGAATTGGTTGAAACAGGGTCACAACGTGAACACTTAGACCTTGGCCCCAGATGTTTATTAAATTCAAATTTCACCATATGCCATGGTGGGATTCGAACCTCGGTCCCCAGGGCACCCCTCTGGATTACCAGCCCAGTGACAACACCACTGCGTCACTGCCTCCCCACTGCCAAAGCCTCAAAGAGGCCTCAGAAAAGAACCAGATAATAAAGGAAGAATGGTGGGAAATTTTGAAGCAGACCCTCACAATTACCACCTGCAGCACATTGCATGAGGATCAATCTAACATAATTCATCACTTACTACAAACTACCTGATCCTCAAATTCAATCTGGCTTTAGGCAATGTATGCTGGTTGAATGCAGCAAGAAGGGTGTACATTGGAATAGGTCCAATGTCCCCGAACTAGAAAGTCATATATCCAAATTTGCTGATGATACAAAGATAGGCAATATTGTAAGCAGTGTAGATGAAAATGTAGTGTTACAAATAACAACTTCAAGTGCATTTCGCTGTAGGCAAATGGAAGTCATCAACTTTCACCTGAAAAGGATAGAACAGATGACTTTCTAAATGATGAAAAGCTAGAAACAGCAGCAGTCCAAAGAGACTTGGGGGTCCAGGTACAAAGATCCTTAAAATGTCATGAACAGGTACAGAAAATAATCAAATAGGCTATTGGATGCTGGCCTTTGTAACGAGAGGGCTAGAATGCAAGTGAATAAAAGTCAAGGATAGACCACACCTGCAGTACTGAGAACATGTCTGAGCACTGCACCTTAGGAAGGATATATTGGCCTTGGAGGGATTGCAGAGTGGATTTACCAGAACAATGGCTTCAAGGGTTAAATTACAAGGAGAGATCATATAAATTGTGGTGGCGTTCAATGGAGTTTAGAATGTTACGGGGTTATTTGATTGAAGTTTTCGTGATAATATTGCAAGCAGAGTAAATAGAGAGAATTAATTTACATTAATTGGGCAGCCTAGGACTAGGTGGCAGAGTCTACGAATTAGATTGCAGGTGTGCAAGAGCCGAAAGCAGAGGTTGGGGGCTGGGAGGAGGGGGGGAACAGCCATTACCATCGTGGGAGCCTCTCTGTGGGCCAAAGAGTGCCCAAAAACAAGGGCCCTTAAAAGAAGTGGCCCTTAATTGGCCAATTATTGGCTCAGTTGGGCTCCAAGCAAGCAGGCTGTCTGTCAACTTCCCACCACTGGCAAAATAGCATGGCAGTGGGAAAATGATGGGCTCGCGACCTGACGTCTACCCCCATCATCCGAGGAGCAGAAGATGCTGGAGGCCTATGGCTACCGGAGCCTGGAGGAACACATGCATCGCACGCTAGGTGGATTATTGTGGACCTGGTTCTGCTGCTAAGCAGCAGTCGGAAGGTTGCGGGTCTCTGTTGATGCTTCGGGTCTGCATCGGAACATCACGGTCTTGGCAATTTGCTGCAATGGATGATCGGCGAGGTGGAGGGAGAAGGTCTAGCTGAGATTGGGAGAGGAAGGTGCATGGGGGGCACAGGGGAGAGGGAGGTCTGAGTGGGAGAGGAAGGTGCAACGGGGGAGGAGCAGATGAAGTTGGGAGTGGGGAGACAAAGGTATCGGGAGGGGATGAGATTTGGGGGGTTGGGCAATGATGGTGTCAAGGGTGGGTGAGATTGGGAGTGGGGACCGAAGGTGTAAGCGGAGGGGGAGATTCGGAGGAGGGATTATGGTTTTGGGAGGTTTGAGGTTGGGAGGGGGGGGAGGAGGGTGCCCGAGGGGAGGAGAGTGTAACGAGTGAGAAGATTGTAAGTGGGGAGGTAGGTTTAAGGGTGCAGGAAGGTATAAGGGAGGGAGTTCAGAGAAGGGAAGGTATCCGGGAGGAGGAGGGAGTTCAGAGGTGGGAAGGAGTCCGGGTGGGGAGCAGGGAGTTCAGAGGGAGAAGGTATTCAGGGGGAGGAGGGAGTAAGGCGGGGGGGATATCCAGGTGAACGTGCAAGGGAGTGGTGAGTGGAGTCAATGAGTGCCTCCTGGGGAGCGAACTGAGGGTGGGCGTGGTAGGAGAGAATGGTGAGTGTGGGTGGTGGGTAGAGGGACCTGATAGGGTGGGAGGGTGCGGGGCCATGGTAATGACAGTAGAAGGAGTGGAGAGGGTGGTTGGTGGGGACTCAGAGGCAGACACTGACCCTGGAGGTGGGCAGAAGGAGGCCGGGGAGGTCAATGTAGATGGGGGTGGGATTCTCAGGAAGGTGGGGAATGTGCACATTCAACATCCTGGAAAGAAAAGGCTTTGGGTTTGTAGCTGATGGTGGGGAGGTGGAAGGTGATGCCCAGGGGGGTCCACAGTGAAGGGGGAAAGGACATGGGTGACTGGGGGAGGGGAAAGGAATGGGAAGCTGACGAGATACTTGACCATGACCAGGGCTGTCGAAATCAAAAGTGAGCAGAGCCTCATGTTGGACGGGCACAGGTGCTGCATGGGTGTGTGATCAGTGGATGGGCGGAGATGCGGGTCAGCTCAGATGGACAACTGAAAGAGAGCCCCAGCAGGCAGCACTGAAAATGCTCAGGACATTGAGATGAGTGTGATGGGTGAAGGCTCCATATGTGCGGGAGATTGTGTGATTGCACGAAGCTCTGAAAGGCCCTGCCACACACACACACACACTTCTACCTCCAGGGTCACTCATGGTTGGGCTGCGTGCAGCTGAACTGCTAATCAGGGGGTGGGGAGATGCAGTGGATGGACATGCCAAGCCTGTCAATGAAGCTGAAAGACAACATTACACATTATTCAGTGAAAGTGAGTATATTTTCAAATTACAAAATAACAAAATATGTTCACCCGTGCAACAACTTGAGATCAGAATTTCTTAAGTTTTCTAGGCTTACCACTTCTTCTAGATGCTGCCCTGATATTGGCAGCAAGGGTGGAGACAGTTTGTGCAATGGTTGGCCCCGTTGGCTCTGATGCCTTTGGCGTGGGTCCTCTGGAGATTTGGGGCCTTGGGGGCCCCGACTTGCTTTGGCTGTCCTCCTGTGGGCCAGCTGTTCCCCCTGTGGTGACAGAGGATGAGGTTGAAGGGTCACAGGTAAAGGGGAGTCCGTGGGAGAGGATAGCCTCTGAGATTCCTCAGTGGATGACTCAGGGGTGTCCAGCTGCCATTCCTCCTCCCTTTTGGTGCCCAAGGGCCCCGGCCTGACTCCTTAAGGGAAGGGAGCACCTGGAGGGATGTCAAGGTGCCACATTTCCCTTTCATGTTGCCAGTGCAGGAAATCACCCATGGTCACTACAATGGAGTGCAGGTCTGCACACATCTCCGCATTCTGCTGGATCAGGGTCTCCAAGGTGTCTGCCATCCTCCCCATGGAGATCTCCATATGCACACATGTGGGCACCACTTCATCAGAGAGCAGGCGGAAGCACTCCTCAGACTCGCATGCCACTCTGTTGAGGACTTCCAACAGCTCTGCATAATGTTCCCCCACCTTCTGCTGACTCTCCATGACAAATTGGAAGGCCGAATCCAGAGGCTCATCATCTAACTCGGACCTCACAGATGCCTCTTCCCCAGGAGCCCTCCTATTGCTGGGGTTTTCACCTGAACCTGCCTCCTCCTGCTGCAGACACTGCGGTAACCTCCAGATTGTGAAACTGAGCCTGCTCTAGATCTAGATCTCTGCGCTGGTGGAGGGTGTGGCTGTGATGGGTCTTCCAGGCTGCTTATTTCCAGCTCTTCAATGGAGGAGGTGTCCTCTTGGCTGGAGGGGAGGATCTGGATAGAGCTGAGGGACTGGCTGGCTGAGGGTGTCGGACACTTGACAGAGCTCCCTGTGAACCAAAGTAGAGATAATTAGTGCATGGCAGCAGAATCAAAAGCAGGAGTGAAAGAACTCTCAGTTGCGTTGAGAGAGGGATGATGTGGTGTATGATCCTCATGTGGGTGTTCACCATACTGATACTGCAGGCACGGTCCATGTCTGCACCAGTCAGTGCGATGGCACGCTCCTCAAAATGAGTGAGGGACCTAATGTGGGCCACTCCACCCCTGGTCTGGGACCCCTCCCTGCTGATGTGAGCCAGCTTCTCCTGCATGAAAACAGATGGAGAGAGTGTGAGCAGGACTCTTGGCACTGTGCGGAGTGTTTATGTGGTGAGCAGAGCCATGGACGGGATGAGGACATGATCTCCAGAGGGTATGAGCCTGATGAAGATGTGGGGGTGTGAGAGTTAGTGGTGTTGTCCCTTTAGGTGTGAGATCCCTGTGGATGTGTGATGGGTTTGTGAGTGTGTGAGTTGAGTGATGAAGAGAGTCAGTTAGCTTGGCGGATGGATGAGACCATTCATCCTCTTCCTTCACTGGATGGCTGACCTCCTCTGTGCTCTGTCGGCGCTGACTGCTGCTTGCCAGACCGGATTGGTGACAATGGTGGGCCTCCTGCTGCCAGAGCTGTGGTAGAGGACATTGTGGTGGCCTTCCACTCTGTTCAGCAAGTGCACCAGACAGGCATCACTAAATTTAGAGGCTGCCATCTTCTTTGCTTTCGGGGCCATCTGTCACCTGGGGCAGTCCTGGTCTGATAGTATGAAGTAGGCTGCGCTCTCGTGTGCTTTAAATAGGCTGCCTGGAGCAAGGAAGCGCTGATGTCATAGTGTGGTGGGCAAATCCGAGCCCGTCCGCCAGCGATCTGGAGAGTTTCCTGTGAATGCATTATTAATGAGGCAGGATGCGCTGGGAAGGGGACGATACAGCATGAAAATTAGCCATTATGGCTGATGGGTGAAAGGTCATTTTGCATGCCCGCTACAGCACTTAGTGCAAATCTGGGACGATTCCACCCTTAGGTTCCTAACATTTCAGGGCAGCAATCCAAGGCGTTGATGATGTCAGGAGTCGAATGGCCCAGTGGAACACAAGCGCAGCATCTTGTTTGAACTCCCTGATTGGCCAGGGAACGTGGAGGTGGGATGCCAATGCCTTTTCTCAGTTAAGAGCCACAGCAAAGCCCGCTGGAGCTTTCAACAGGTTCCTGACATGCTAGCAGTCCTGCCAGTTTGGCAGAGTCAAAGGTGACAAAATTCTGCCCATTGTATACACCCAACTCACTGATGTAAGTAAATACCTCCTGTTCTTAAACATTATGAAAACACTCTTTATATGCAGCATTTCATATTATAGGTATTATATCATTTGATTTAGATGGGGAGGGGTCTGTGATTTGAATAGGGGTTCTTCAACCAAAAATGTTTGAGGGTCATTGTACAAGTGCAGAACGTACCCCCCACTAATCCCTTCCTTTACCTGATTCTCCTCCACCTAGTCTACCGACAGGAAGCTCTTGGGGGCCTGGACCAGCCTCTTATCCCTCAAGGTGATCTGCTCAGCCTCCAGGTGGCAGCCCCTGTTCTTTGGGGTTGGGGGCTGGGCCCAGGCTAAGGGTAGTTGGCCTTTGGGTGCTTGTGCGTGTTGAAGTGGCTCCTGCGCTGGCATTCGATGTAGAGGTTTACTCTGCAGCTCTGGCAGCTCTGTGCTTGGTGGCATTAGCAAGTCCAGGCCCCGGGCTCGCCGCAAGTGACTTTTTAGGACTTTTCTTCTAAAGCTTTCTCAGCTGCAGTAAGAGAGTGTTTTTTCATAAAGAGTCCAGACCTATCATAAAATTAATATTCCTCTCATGAGGAATTTAAAACAGCTGTCAGTCTACATTGATTTTTATTTGAAAATGAAGCAACTCGTGATGATTTTTATACCAAACTTCTGGAAGTTTGCCTCCTGACTTAGGAGACAAGGGGGTTGGTTTGTCTGAGGTTCTTCCTATTTTTTATTAATAAAAGAATAATTGTTAGTCTGGAAATGCCCACTTTCAATTAAAGCAATTTAAGGTTCCAAAATTCATTCTTCCTGGCAAGTTTGCAGCTTTTAATTCTTTCATTTGATTTAGATGGGGAGGGGTCTGTGATTTGTTTCTTTGGTTTCCCCAAATGTCTTCTAAACAAAGATTTCCTAACATATTGCCAGAGCAGGATCCGACGTAGGTAAGTTAACACATGGGTGGTGAATGAAAGGGACTTGATACACGTTCGGATACAGGCAGCAGGGTTGTAGATGAGCTCAATGGGGGGTGAAAGATGAAACCCACAGCTGAGTCTGTAGGTAAGGAAAAGATGAATGAGGGTTTCAGCAACAGTTGGGCTGAGGTGGGGCAGAGGCTGGTGATATTACAGAGGAGCAAGTAGGAAGCCTTGGTGATGGAGAGGATTTGAGTTTCAAAGCTCATTTCGGGTCAAATAGATCACGGAATTTGCAAACAGTCTGGTCCCGTCTGAGAGAGTGACTGGGGAGGAGGATGGAATCAATAGTGATAATAACAACCGTGGGAATTAAGTGGCAAACCATTTTTGCTAATGATTGCAACAAAAAGAACTTTAAATTAGTTTCCAGCCATGTACATGACACTATCAAAACATTCAGTACTTCAGTCACATTTTTTCCCAGAGCCCATTGAGCACTGTGATGCTGCAGTATCAGGTTTTGACCACTGGAGGCCATCATTGAGCTATGCAAATTGCACCAGAAACTAAAATGACAGCCATGGAACTGAGCATCACAGTGCCATTAGTACTTAGGCTACGGAAGCCCCAAAGTCAGAAGGTGGTGTGTGCAGAAGGGGAGGACCGGGTATTAAATATTTCTGTATGTTCAGGAAAGATAAGGAAGGAAAGAAAGGAGGAGAGGTAACGATATTGATTAAGGAAAGCATTGCAGTGCTGGTGAGAGAGGATGTTCCAGAGGGGTCATGGATAGAATCTATTTGGCTAGAGCTAAGAAACCTTAGAGGCACCATTACATAACTCAGTGTATACTATTGTCTACCAACAAGTGGGAAAGATGTAAAGGAACAAATTTGCAAGGTAATTAGGGACCAGTGCAAGAATTATAGAGTGGGGACTTCAATTATCCTAATATAAACTGGGATAGTAATAGCGTAAAGGGAAGAGAGAAGGGCAAAAGTTCCGAGAATGCGTTCAGAAAAAAAATCTGCATTACTATGTTTCCAGTCCAATGAGAAAGGAGGCATTGCTGGACTTAGTTGGCAGGAAAAATAGTGGCTGAACAATGGGCACCTTCAAAGAAGAGGCAGTTCAAGCTCAGTCAAGGCATATTCCCATTAGGGGAAAAGGTAGGGCAAACAAATCCAGAGCTCCCTAGATGACAAAAGAGATAGTAAGATGAAGCAGAAAAAGGGCACATATGATAGATGTCAGGTGGATAACAGAATTGAGAATCTGGCTCAATTTGAAGGTTCAGAGGGGAAATAAAAAAACAAATAAGTAAAGCAAATAGATAGTATGAGAAGAGACTGAAAGCTAGCGTAAAAGGAAATCCTAAAGTCTTCTATAGGCATATAAATAATCAAAGTGTGGTAATAGGAGTGGGAGCAATTAGAGACCAAAAAGGGGGGTTTTACATAGGGCCAGGGGGTCATGACTGAGGTGCTAAATGAATGCTTTGCATCTGTCTTTACCAAGGAAGAAGATGCTGCCCAAGTCATGGTGAAACAAGAGGTAGCTGAGACACTCGATGAGCTAAAAATTGATAAAGAGGAGTATAGTGACTGTAGGTATAACATTTCCTACTCTCTTTAGGGGTCACATGATTGTACTGATGAATGAACCCTAAGTGCAGGTGATCCAAGGGGCAGAGCTTTCTAGTCATAGACTTGGTTCAAGCATGTAACTTCCAAAAGAGATCTGTAATAAAGCTATCTGTTTCAGGTAAGAAACCTGCCCAGTACATCAAGTTCATTACATTGGCTACGAGGCTCCAACACTGCACCTCGCCTTGTGAATGTGAGTACATCAGTTCTTAAGGAAAGAAATGAAAGTATACTCATCAGTCATGCCACTTGTTGGATCCTGGTCACTGGTACGTTGTGACTTATGGATTTGGGTTGCATGCTTGTTTTGGGATGGCCGAGTTGGTACAATAGGTAGAGTTGACCAGCAGTCGGTTCTTAGGTGGAACATGTTCTGTTTATTTACAAAGGTACTCAGCAGCTACACTTGTGTGCTTTCAACTCAAACCCTGTCTCCATACTTCCCCTTACTAACTCAGACTACTGACTATGGAGGTAGCCCACACTACTCCTCTATTGGTTACATAAGATCGTGATCTTCCTTTATAACATCCTTCTTAAAAGTATACTACACATTACATAAAACCATAATTACCATATCCCTCTCCCTTTACTTGGAAACACATTTTACATTTACAATTACAATTTTCTCAAAAAAGCAAATTATTTACACAGATCAGTAATTTACAAATTCAGTCTTTCTGGGGGTTTCCTTATGCGTGTAGAATGCCTTAGCTCTACAACTTCAGATGCTTTGTCAGAAACCTTCTTTTCTGGAGGTGTCTGAACATCTGTTTTCTCAAATTTTGTAGGTACAACAGACACATCTGACACATCTATACTAGGTTGAGTTCTTTCAACATGAAACGTTGACTCGGTTGTGGACAATGGTGGAATCATTTCTCAGGAATTTGTTTCTTTCTTCCTTAATTTTTTTTTTTATTCATTCACGGGATGTGGGCTTCGCTGGCTGAGCCAGCATTTATTGCCCATCCCTAGTTGCCCTTGAGAAGGTGGCGGTGAGCTGCCTTCTTGAATCACTGAAGTCCCTGTGGTGTAGATAAACACACAGTGCTATTAGGAAGGGAGTTCCAGGATTTTGACCTAGCAACAGTGAAGGAACAACGATATATTTCCAACTCGGGATGGTGAGTGACTTGGAGGGGAACGTCCAGGTGGTGGTGTTTCCATCTACCTGCTGCCCCTGTCCTTCAAGATGGTAGTGGTCATGGATTTGGAAGGTGCTGTCGAAGGAGCTTTGGTAAAACCCTGCAGTGCATCTTGTAGATGGTACACACTGCTGCTACTGTGCATCTGTGGTGGAGGGAGTGAATGTTTGTGGATGTGGTGCCAATCAAGCGGGCTGCTTTGTCCTGGACGGTGTCAAGCTTCTTGAGTGTTGTGGGGGCTGCACTCATCCAGGCAAGTGGGGAGTATTCCATCACACTCCTGACTTGTGCCTTGTAGATAATGGACAGGCTTTGGGGAGTCAGGAGGTGAGTTACTCGTCGAATGATTCCTAGCCTCTGACCTGCTCTTGTAGCCACAGTATTTATATGGCTAGTCCAGTTCAGTTTCTGGTCAATGGTAACCCCCAAGATGTTGATAGTGGGGGATTAAGTGATGGTAATGCCATTGAACATCAAGTTGGATTCTCTTGTTGGAGATGGTCATTGCCTGGCACTTGTGTGGCACGAATGTTACTTGCCACTTGTCAGCCCAAGCTTGGATATTGTCCAGGTCTTGCTCTGTATTACTCGGCCTTCCATCATCACGTAAGGTAGAGGTCCTGTCACTGTACCTGTTTCACCCGGTAACCACTTTGGTCCTTCTCCAACGTTCTGCACATATACCGTCTCTCCTATAGTAAACTTCCCGTCATGACTATGCCAATTGTGTCTAGTTTTCTGACTTCCCTGACTCCTTTCCAACATCCCCCCTAAATTCGGCATTATTAAGCTCAATCTCGTCCTGAGACAGCGTTTCATCAATAATTCCGCAGGTTTGACACCTGTTGTTGTGTGCGGGGTGGTCGTATAATGGAAAAGAAAGCGTGCTAGCTTGGTTGCTATGGAATCTCCAGTTAATTTCTTCATGCCAGCCTTGAATGTCTGAACTGCCCTTTCGGCCAGTCCATTTGAGGAAGGGTGGTACAGTGAAGCTTTTACATGACTGATACTGTTGAGGCTGATAAACCACTAAAACAATGCTGTGCCATTATCAGACACGATCACTTCTGGTGGTCCATGAATGGCATAACTTTGACCTCATTTCTCAATTGTAGCAGAAGATATTGGTGACTTCACCTTATTGCGCAATATGTAGTTCAATTAACAATAGCTTTCTTCCTTTTGGAAGAACAATCAATCGTGCTCTCCACAATAAGATACCATCCTGACTGATTATTTCATGTCTTTTGTTAAAGAAATGGTCTCATTTCATCAGACACATGCTCTTGTGACCAACCGTGAAGCACTTGTTCTCGTACTTTGGATAAGACTTGTGCAGTCTCTGATCTGTCTAGCACATACTGGAGATGAACCTAAGAAATTCAACAACAAAACTAGTTCTTGTGGAACTGGGACGTCTTCATCTTTTATTTGTAAGGGCAAATGACTTGTGCATCAGTGGGAGGTGGTGACATAGTGATATTGTCACTGGTCATGTGATGCCCATAATCCCCTAAATTAATAAATTTTAAAAAGCCCGTGCTACTCTGCTATTGGTTACATAAGATCATGCGATCTTCCTTTATAACATCCTTCTTAAAGGTATATTACACAATACATAAAACCATAATAACCACACCACTCTTCGGCAGAATTGACCCTAATGACATGTCCATGTAAGACTGGAGCCAGTATATAGAACGCCTAGGTTTTTATTTCGAGGCGAATGACATAAACGCGGAGGAGACACAGAAAGCAATTCTTTTGAGTGTCTGTGGTAGCAAGGCATATAACCCCGTCCGCAGTCTGATGCCCCAGAACGCACCCAATTCTAAATCTTTTAACAAATTTGTAGACATCGTGAAGGTGCGTTTTCAGCCAAAGCCATCGGTAATAATGCAGAGGTTTAACTCCAGAGTAAGGGCTTCGGGAGAGTCCATTGCAACTTATATAGCGATGTTGAAGCAGCTGACTGAGCACTGCGACTTCGGAGACACACTCAATGATATGTTGTGTGACCGGTTGGTTTGTGGCATTCACAGCGGCGTCATTCAGCACTGTTCGCTTGCTGGAGTTAACAATCATTTTGAAGCGTGCCATGGGAATCGCACTAGCCATGGAAAGTGCTGCAAGGGACTCACAGGCTTTACAGCTTGTGCAACATGGTACCGTTCTTCAGTTGGGGGCGGGAACCTACCGCCAAGCGTGGCACAAAAACCAGAGACAGCAACGACTCGAGAGACAGGTTCAGCTGCTCGAAAAATGAAAAGGCCTAGTGGAAGCATTTCAGCAGTGACTCTGAGATTAATCTGTGGGGTAACCATATACCGGAAACCTGCAGATTTAAGGGGGCAGAATGCCATTACTGACACAAAAAAGGGCATGTAATAAAGCAATGCTGGGCAAACTCCGACAGCCCAATCGGACAGCAGACCAAGATGATTGAAGTGCACAACATAACAGAACCAGAAGCTGCTGATACTGATATCTATTCCTTATACAATGTCAAACCAGTAAAAACTGAACCAATAACCGTCACCCTTCCCGACATGGAAGTAGACACGGGAGAACACACATTTGAATACCCAAATGATGGTAACCAGCCACTGAATCTAGGGCAAGCCATAGCTCAACTGAAGACATACAGTCCATACAGGTAAAGGGCATTGCCACAGTACCTGTGTCCTATAGGCAACAGACAGTCCAGCTTCCAGTGATCATAGTGACAGCTGAAGGACCCAGTCTTCTGGGCCGTGATTGATTACAAAAAATTAAGCTCAACTGGTCAGAAATATTTCAGTTGAGAACAGGAGGAATTCCTGAGCTGATAAAGAAGTATGACAGTGTATTTCATGACAAATTGGGAAAGATAAAAGGCTTACACGCAAAAATATATGAAGATTCGGAGGTGACACCCCGACCAGACCTGTGCCTTACGCGCTACAGGAGAAGGTGGATGCAGAATTGTGCCACTTAGAGAAGCTGGGCATCACCCAGCCAGTCCAATTTTCAGAATGGGCAGGACCCATAGTCCCTGTGATGAAACCAGACCAAACTATTCGCCTCTGTGGGACTACAAATTAACTGTGAACAAGGCAGCCAAACTATAAATATCTATCCCGAGGATAGAAGACTTGTACACAAAGCTAGGTGGAGGCAAATTCTATACCAAACTGGACATCAGCCATGCATACCAACAGCTAGAGCTGGACAGCATGCCTAGAGGGTATGTAACCCTCAACATGCACAAGGGCTTGCACCAATATGCATGCCTACTCTTTGATGTATCATCTGCATGTGCAACCTTCCAAAGGACAATGGAAAGTCTATTGTAAGGACTTCCCCAAGTAGTGGTGTACCTAGATGAAGTCCTGATCACAGGGTCAATGGAAGCCGAACATTTGGCCAACCTGGAAGAGGTTTTAAGGAGATTTTTGAAATCTGATGTATGATTAAAGAAAGAGAAATGTACATTCCAAACATCAGAAGTCACTTACTTGGTTCACCCCAAGTGGATACCAAGGGGTTGCATCCAGCAGAGGAGAAAGCCAGGGCAATCAAAGAGGCGCCCTCTCCTTCCAGTGTCACTGAACTCAAATCTTTTTTGGGCATTATTAATTACTATAGTCGCTTCTTACCAAACATGTCAATAGTGTTAGCACCTTTACACTTACTATTGAAAAAGAACCGTCGTTGGTCATGGAATTCGCAACATGAAGCAGCCTTTGTGAAAGTTAAGAAGTTATTACATTCATCATAACTACTAGTGCATTAAGACCCATCAAAAGAATTACCATTAACCTGTGATGCCTCTCCTTATGGTGTGGGAGCTGTGTTGTGACACAGGAGGGAAGATGGTTCCGAAAGGCCAATCGGCTATGTCTCCAGAACCCTCTCTGCAGCCGAGAAGGGTTACTCACAACTTGAAAAGGAAGGTTTATCAGTGATATTTGGAGTGAAGAAATTCCACCAGTATCTGCATGGATGACATTTCACTGTAGTGTTGGATCATAAACCATTAATGGGTTTATTCAGTGAGGATAAAGCCATTCTGCCAAGAGCTTCAGCAAGAATTCAATGTTGGACTTTGAAATTATCGGAATATGAGTATACCTTAATGCACCGCCCGGGTAGGCATATTGCAAATGCAGACAAGCTCAGTCGTCTTCCATTACCAGATAGCGTTGTACATACTCCAGTACCACAAGAAGCTGTGCTTGTGCTGATTTTCTTGGACTCTTCACCAATGTGTGCAAAGCAAATAAGAAATTGGACAAACAGAGATCCAATTTTGTCAAAAGTCTGAGACCTGGTATTGCAAGGGTAGTCGAATTCACCAGTGTCTGAAGAGATGAGACAATTCCATACACGTAAAACAGAGTTAAATAGTCAAGAAGGAATCTTGTTGTGGAGATCAAGAGTCATTGTCCCTTCACAAGGAAGAGAACCGCTCTCGTCAGAGCTTCACAGTGCGATTCCAGGCATATTACATAAGAACATAAGAACTAGGAGCAGGAGTAGGCAATTCAGCCCCTAGAGCTTGCCCCGCCATTCAACATGATCATGGCTGATCTCATTTCGGCCATATATTGAAGATGAAGATGCTTGCGTGAAGCTATGTCTGGCGGCCAGGCATAGACAGTGACATTGAAAGCATGGTCAAGCACTGTCTCCACGGTCAGCAACAACAGAAGTTGCCTGTTTCAACTCCACTGCATCCGTGGAAGCCACCAATAATAACCTTTTCATGACATCTTTGAACAAACACAACCACTTACACAAACAAAGCTGAACGAATCACCCTTTTGCAATCCCTCAGTGCCAATCTTGTTGGTGTCTTTGCCTCTCTCAATCCTCCTGGGCAGAGCTATCCCAGTGGCTGCAGCATGGCTGGTGGAAAGCTGCTGACATTCACTGGAGGAAGCTTCAGTTATCCTTATAGGAAACCTTCCGACAGCTCTGGGCCATGAGAGACTGGCTTTGGACAGCATCACCTCAGCATGGGCAGCAGCAGTTTGGACTGTTTGGCTAAGAGGCAACAGCAAGGGAGTTGCAGTGGTGGGAGCACAAACGTGGTCATCCTGAAAGAGGACAACAGGTTTGTGTTCCACAGAGTCACTGTCACTCCCCTGGGCAATGCCTCATCAATCCTAGTGATCTGCTGGAGGACAGATTGATGGACAACTATGGGACCCAGCGTGCCGCTTTCAACAGTCTGAGCCTGCATGGCAGCTAGTATGGATCTCATGAACTCAGTCTGAGCTTCCAAAACAGCACTGGGACATTGGGTAGCTTCCGCCTGTGCTGCATTGGAAGCTGAGACAGCGGCCATGAGAGGCTGCATCATTGCTGGGTTTGCAAGGAGTTGGCCACCAGTTCCACGCTGGAAAGGATAGATTCCAAACTCTGTGTCCTGTGCCACGTTGGAGCTGGCATCCTTCATAATTCTTGACAGTGACAGGCCAAATGCACCAAGCATCTCATTGTACCTTTTCAACAACATTCTCTTGCATGCTACCCTGTCAAAGTCCTCATTTGAGTTCCTGTAACAGAACTTGTCTGTGTCTTTGTCTTCAATGAGCTGGCACGTAAAACTATCCTTGCCCCTTGGCCTGGCTGCAGCCCACTTGTGCCGATGACTCATCATGTGCAGATCCCAACTTGATACCATCTTCTGGAATTTGCACACTGGTAGTATCTGAGTGTCAGAGCAAGTGACAGTGCTTCTTCATCCATGGGGTGGTGTTGCTCTGTTGCTTTTTCCTGAGGGCTGCTGTGACTGGGCAGACAGCAGTTCTTGGGTATCTGAAAGCAGGAAATCAGTTAGGGAGGGTTGCAGTCAGGGAAGGGAGTTTGGGGTGGGAAGAAGTCCATAGTCACACCATCAGCATTTTGCACCATGTCAGATCATAGAATTAGGATGAATTAGTAATTGAGAAGGGGCAAAAAGCAGGAACATAATGTCATTCTGAATGTTCTTGATAATGCAAGATGCAATAGATTCTATCACAACTGGCCCCATGATGGGGAGCATCATCTCCTCTATAGGACTTAGAAAATGCAAGTGTGCCTGCCCCCCACCAATTTGGGTCTACTCCCTGCGATTGTACACAACCTCGTGCTGCAGAAGAGAGCGCAGCATGGGGGTGATTGCATTTGACTGTGATTGGGTGATGTGCCTGCCGTGGCTGAATAGTTGGAGGTATATGGAGGCTGCGAGAAGTGGGTGTGAGCATTGGAAGGCTTGTGTTGGTGAGGTGAAGAAAGTGGATGTCAGGTGTGAGTCCTGAGTGGTTGGGACTGCTGATGGGTGAGTGATTGGGGGAGGGGTGGGGGGAGTGGGGGGAAGGGTAATGCATGGAACAATGTGAGAAGTTGGTGATATGGTTGGTGTGAGATTTCGTGTGAAGATGCATAGTCAGTGATCTTGACTATGAGGTCAGTGAACTTCTTACAGCATTGCTGTCAGGTTCCTGAAGCCAGTTTCTGGGGGTTGCCCTCCGAGGCCAGATGTTCCCATTCCATTCTGAGGGTGTTCCTTGAGGGCCTCCTGGATTTCACCAGCCCTCTGGAGACAGGCTGGGGGGCTGGAAAAATAATGAGGGACGGTGGCGGGTGGCATACTCACCATCTTCCCGCTGCCATGCCATCTTACCAATGGCAGGGAAGATGGCAAATACCCCACCCACCCAGAGGCTAAGTGAGCTACTTAAGAGAATAATTAAGGCCATGTTTATGCCTCCACTGGCACTTGCCAGCTGTGGGGGGCCTCTGCCATGATAGGAGACCACCAGGTAAATCCTGCTCTCAGCAAACACCACCCAGCACCCTACCCACCCACCCACCCGCCCCTACCTCGCCGGGAACTGCCTGACTGGTCTTAGCACCACCAGACTCCACTTGTCTGGTTGTGAGGGTGCATGTCCATCACTGCGTCCTACTCCTCCATTGCAGCCCCAGCAGTGACCATCACTCCTGGTGGCGCTAATGAGGCTGGCTACTGAGCTGCCAGCCTCATGATTGGTTCGCAAATCTTGGGAGAGTGTGGGCATCTTTAATAGAAATAGCAGCCCTGGCTGCAGCCACTTAATTGTTAAGATGCGGTCTTGGATCCCACTGACCGTCAAAATGGGTTCACACACCACCGGCCCCCACCATTGGCACATGGCATATGATGCTTATTCATGCTGAGTTGATGTTAGCAGGTAGTGAGAAATTATCGTGTACACAATATTCACTTAAAACATTCTTACCTTGACAGTTCTAATTCACGTTTGAGGGAAGATGGTGGCGTAGTAGTAATGTCACTGGACGAGTAATCCAGAGGCCCAGGCTAATGCACTGGACACCACAGCAGCTTGTGGAATTTGAATTCAATTAATAAATCTGAAATATAAAGCTAGTCTTAGTAATGGTGAGCATAAAACTATCATCAATTGTCATAAATACTAATCTGGTTCACTAATGTCCTTTTGGGAAGGAAATCTGCCTTCCTTACCTGGCCTGGCCTACATATGACTCCAGATCCACAGCAACGTGGTTGACTCTTAGCCTTCCTCTGAAATGGCCTAGCAAGCCATTCAGTTCAAGGGCAATTGCGAATGAGCAACAAATGCCGATCTTGCCAGTAACACCCACATCCCATGAAAGAATAAAAAAAATGATGTCTTTTATCTCCCACAGGGTCCTCAAGCATCCCACAGCAAATGGCCCAGGAGCCAGGAGGATGATGATGACCATTCCTCAGAGGAGATCGCACTCATGGAGGCTGCACTGTCACAGTCCCACCATCAGCTCAGACACTCACACTTCGGTGGGACTGGTAAGGAAGATACTTGAGTTTTTACCTGGTGTCTCACACATCACAAAGTGAGCAAAATCTGACGGTGGAGACAGGGACAGCAGTGAAGATTCCACGCTGGAGGGCATAGACTCTCCTAAGTTCTGCTCAGCCGGATGCAGATGTTGAACCTGAGAGCTATTGGTAAAGAGTATAGTCCTGGAGAAGCAGCAATTAGAATGCACAGCCACACTGTGCAAGCCTGCAAAGAGATTGGAGGAGACCATCTCAAGGACAAGGGCCATGGTGTCATAGGCCTTTGTGATGACATTTTCATTAATGAAAAAGCGGGCACCTTTATGGAACAATCAAACAAGTGCATACAGACCAATGGCTTGCACACTCCAAATGCCACCTTAAATAGGATCAATAAAACCCTGAGACAAAAGCAAAATACTGCAGCTGCTGGAAATCTGAAATAAAAACAGAAAATGCTGTAAATACTCAGCAGGTCTGGCAGCAATTATGTTGAGAGAAACAGATTTAACGTTTCGGTTAATGGTGAAAGGTCATTGGCCTGAAACTTTAACTCTGTTTCTCTCTCTATAGATGCTGCTTGCCCTCGATGTAACCCTAACCTTGGTCTCCCAGTGCCTCACTGATGTTAAGCAAAAATAATTTCCAGCTCTTGGCTAGCAGGGAGTTGTGGGTAGGCCATGAGATGGAAAATGATGAAAGGGGGCATGGAAGTTAGGCTCTGCTCAAAGCAGTCACTTCTCACCTTTTGCCACTGCCCCCAGTCTGTACCCCACATGCTGCCTTGTGTCCCGATGGTTGAATATCCCCTACACAGGTCCAAATGGGCAGGGTCCTCATAGGCTCAAAAAGCCAGAAGACATGGCCAATGTTAACTCAGCAGTCAGGGCAGAGATGTGGGCAGCCTGCTTCTACCTATTATCATGGAATCATAGAACGGTTACAACACAGAAGGAAGCTGTTCAGCCCATCATGTCCCTGCCGGCTGCAAGGGCAACTCAGCCCTTGCCCTTCCCTTGTAACCTTCTAAATTTTCTCTCCTTAGATAATTATCCATTTCCCTTTGAAAGCCATGATTGAATCTGCCTCCACCACACTCTCAGGCACTGTATTGCAGATCCTAACCACACACTGCGTAAAAAGCTTTTTCCTCAGATCACCTTTGGTTCCTTTGCCAATCACCTCAAATCAGTGTCCTCTGGTTCTCAACCCTTCCACAAATGGGAACAGTTTTTCCCAGTCCATTCGCTCCAGAACCCTCATGATTTTGAACACATATATCAAATCTCCTCCCAATCTTCTCTAAGCAGACCAAGCCCTAGCTTCTCCAATCTATCCACATGACTGAAGTCCCTCATCCCTGGAACCACTCTCGTGAATCTTTTCTGTACTCTCTCTAGTGCCATCACACCTTTCCTAAAGTGTGGCGTCCAGATCTGGACAGAATATTCCGCTTGAAGCCCAATTAGTGTTTTATAAAGGCTCAACATTACCTCCTTGCTTTTATACTCTATCCCTCTATTTATAAAGCCCAGATCCCCTAAGCCTTATTAACCACATTCTCAACCTGCCCTGCAACCTTTAACAATTTGTGCACATATAACCCCAGGTTTCTCTGCTCTTGCACCTCTTATAGAATTGTCTCCTTTATCTTTTATTGCCTCTCCTCGTTCTTCCTACCAAAATGTATGACTTCACACTTTTCTGCATAAATTTCATCTGCCGTGTGTCTGTTCATTCCAATAGGCTATCTGTGTCCTATCCTCCTCATGATTCACTATACTTCCAAATTTTGTGCCATCTGCAAATTGTGCTCTGTAGCCCAAAGTCTAGCTTTTTAATATAGATGAAGAAAAGCGATGGTCCTAGTACCAAGTCCTGGGGAACCCCACTGTATATCTTTCTCAAGTTGAAAAATAACTGTTCAGTGTTACTCTCTGCTTCCTGCCACTCAGCCAACTTCATAGCCATGCTGCCACTGTCCCTTATATTCCGGGAGCTTCAACTTTGCTGACAAGCCTGTTATGTGGCACTTAATCAAACACTTTTTGGAAATCTATGTACATCATATCAACCATATTACCCTCATCAGAGGCAATGTTACCTCATTAGGAAATCTTGACCTTTTCCACAGCTAACCTAAACCTTAGGATATAATGATCACTGTCTCCCAAATGTCCTACTACTGAAGCTTGATCCACTTGACCCACCTCTACTAAAGCTATAGTGGTTACATCACATAGTGGTTCTGGGAAGAGGATGAGTAAAGATTTCTATTTAGGAGGGTGTGTACATGGGTGTGTTACACCATGTTAGATTGTTAAGTTTCTGTTTCATTTATGAACCACAAAATTATTATTTATTTCCACCACTTTCCTCTCTTACCAATTTTTGATTGCTGCCTGGCAAGCAGTTATTTCATTTGTGATGAATGGTAAGACAAGACTTAAAGCCAAGCAATAGGTATCTTTGCAAGTGATGTTTGGTTAATTGCAGGACTGCTTTGTGCTGGGGTAAGATTGGTGTGGGGCCAAGTGGGTTTAGCATGTGGTTCCCAGTTGAGTGCATTGTTGGAACCGAACCTTGCCATTATGAGGGCAACTTGGGCGGCAATGTGCATCACTGTTGCTGCACTGGCCACATGAGGTTCCTCCTCTGAAGAGGCTCTGCACTCTGTGCTTTGTGCTTTGCTTCTCCTGAAGGTCCAAACCTCACTGCTGTGCAACGTTGTGCAGACCGCAGCGCACCAGACCCTGACTGGTGCATATTGAAGGGGCCTCTTGATCTGTCGAGGCATCTGAAGCTCATCTTTAACAGGCTGATTGCTTGCTCGTTGACATGGCTCATTGATTGTAGTGCTCCTGGGCTTCTCTGCTTGTGGTTTTCAAAAGTGTCATCGGCTACATTTTAAATAGCCCATGTCTCCAAGCAGCTAACCAGTAAGTCCGTTTCAAAGTTGGAAGAGCTCAGGGACAGGGGACTGGGGCAACACAAGGGCACCCTGAGAATCATGCATATACCTGCACAATTATCTTTTTGAGGATGTACACCAGCTGTACATTGATGGAGTGGCAGCCCTCACAGTCACACAAAATCATGGGTGATCTGGGGTGCCACATGTCTGACATCAATCGCGCCCAGCACCTCTGGTAAGGCGACCAGAAACACAAACCCGAGCACCCGCTCAGCCTGACTGGCATCATCAGTGACAATGTGTAGATAATTGCCTGCCCTGGCAAATTGGGGCTGAATAATTTGGGTGGGGAGGTGGGGCAGTTGGCTCACACCATCCACCCATCCCCCACCGGAAGGAAAGCTGGAGTGGAGCCGACCCGCCCCATGCTGGCCCACCCCACAGCCACAAAGTGTTGTGGGCAGTCATAACAAGGGCCAAGTGGGACTTCCGCCCCTCACTGGGGAGGAAGCCCAGCCCTCAGGAGCTGCCGGACAATCTGATTGGACGGCAACTCCATCAGTCCCAGCAGTGTCAAGGGTACATTAATGGCCGCTGCCGGGACTGCAAGCAGGGGAGTAAGAACGCCCATGAGCCCCCGAAGCCAGTAAGTCTGGGGTCTTGGGCAGGGAGGGTTCGGGCAGGTCAGGGAGGCAGGGGAGTTGGGTTTAAGGCTGCAAGGGGTTAGAGAGAAAGTGGGGAGTTTCATCTTAGGTGAGTCACCCAAGATTCACAAAGGGCAACCCATGAACATTGAACACCCCTCCCCTGCCTTCCATCCCACCCTTGATGAACGTGGTTAAAAAACCAGGCTGCCTGCTCCTGCCCAACTGCCCACACCAAACATTTTATGGCTTGGCAGTGTATTATCAGGGTCAATTGGCTTGGTAGCATGCCACACTGACCCTTGATAACCTAGTTAATTATGGTGGGCGGGCTGCTGATTTCGGCACCCGCCCACCGCCCCATGTTTTGGGGGTGAACTCAGTGTGGTTGGGAAGGTGGCGGGGTGGGTACCCGCCCAATTTTACATGCCCCCCCAGCCAGTCTTGATCACCAATATGATGCATTTGAGGGTGGCTGACTGCAATGTTCTGCAAATGTCTCCTGCAGATTCCTGGAAGGAGCCTGAGGCAATGAAGCTGAGGGTGGGGGTCACTTTGACAACCTCTAGTAAAGTGTGGCCACCAGGTGCACTTGGTGACAGGTTTTCTTCCATCAGGCTGCAAATGCCTGTCACAACCTGACACGAGATGCTGAACCTCCTGAGGCACTGGTATTTGGATATGCCCAAGTCTCTGCCTGTATGCCCTGTGTTGTGGATATCACCTCCTGTGAGCTGAATCTCTCTGTTCATCCACATCCGGTAGGGTGGCAGGTCCGTGGGGAGAAGGCTGTTGCTGCTCCTACTGCTGATTTCTCCTGCAGCTGGTGCTCTTCCCCAGAGATCCTTATCTGAGGTCCAAGCCTAAACAGTATAAGCAGCACCCATACTGATCTGATGCAACACGGAGATAAGACACAGAAACCTCCCAAGTCACCTTCAAGTTATTTGAAATCACCTGTAAAGTAGTGGACATAACTCTCAGAACAAGTGCTGTGAGCAAAAGCCTCTCACACAATTGGGCAAGGTACATAAGCAAGGTTTAAGTACTTACAAGATTTTATGCCTGTCATTTCTTCAGCACCCCCAATGGCCTCTGTGCTCTTGCGTTGTTTTCACTGGTCAGTTCCGGGAAGCACAGAAAACCTGTGCACCCACTGAAAACTCCTGTTAAAAAAACACCTAATGACCTAAACTACTATCACAACTCCGTCAAGGAGATTTCTTGCACACTGCCTAACATGCTGCAGTTAAATGCAGAAATCAACAGGTTGCAACCAGCTTCCCGAAGTGCTGTCAATATCTGTGCATTTAACCCCTCATCACTCTCCAACCCACTTGTTCTTTAATGGTAAAATTCCCCCATTATTTCACACTGCTCAACATTAAATTGTATCTGCCACTAGTCTGCCATTTCATAAACCTAGCACACAAATTTGTACAGCTTGCTGAAACAGATGGGAAGTCAGTCCTGGCCATTTAATTGAGCACCAGGAGTTAAAATTTCCTAGGCCTCTATTTATCTGGAATGATTTTTGAACTCAAATGAGAAGTCACCCATCAAAAACTGTTCCCAGTTTAAAAAGGGGCTTACAAGTCATGTCAAGTCCAAGGAGCATAAGCTTGAACATATCTGGGAACACCACCACCTAGAAGTTCCCCTCCAATACACTCCCCATCCTGACTTGGAAATACATCACTGTTCCCTCACTGTCGCTGGGTCAAAATCTTGGAACTCCCTTCCTAACAGCACTGTGGGTGTAGCTACACCACATGGACTTCAGCAGTTCAAGAAGGCAGCTCACCACCACCTTCTGAAGGGCAACTAGGGATGGGCAATAAATGCTGACCCAGCCAGCGATCCTGTGAATGAATGAAAAAAAACTGGTTTAACATCCAAAACCAGACATGGCTAGACTGCTATAAGGCTTTGTTCTTTATCTAAACAGCTCACTATTCCATATTATTTTTCGGTTTAAAGTTCAGGTGGCAAGGGCACCTGTCCTAAGCTCCTTAAATATGCAGACACCTGATGATGTCATTGGGACCCAATCTGCCATTTTAGCCTGAGGCCTGAGGTTTGAGAGGGGAGTAGTTAGGGCTGCCAACCCACCAGCTTCACCCTGGAGTCCCCTTGAATTAAAGATTAATCTCTTGGGCACAGCTGCAAGTAACATGGGAGAAAAATAACAGTGACATTGAAACAAAACAGTTTTTTTTTCATTTCCTTTGAACATTTTTAGTTGCAAGTTATAAAAATATGGGAGATGGTAGAGAAGGCTGTTTGACTGAATGGGGCAGTGGAAGACAGGAGGCCCAAGCACTTCTTCACCCCCTATTAATTGCCAATTAGAGCACTTTCTTTATGCCAAAGAACAATCCCCTGCGCCTCTGGCAATGGCCTCGTGCCACCCAATGTTATTGACTCAGCATCTGTCACCCAACAACCTCCTGGCCATTTGGTCAGGGAGTCAGAAAGCAGCATGCTAATGAGGGTCAGCCATTCAAATCAACACCACAAATTTAATATTTTCTCCCCATCTACTTTACTGAATCACTTTCCCATTTTAAATACCTCGATAGATCACCCCACAACCTTCCAAACTCAAGGCAATAGAAACAACATTTATGCAACCTGTTATCTTGATTAAATTCTTGGTATAATTCTGGTAAATTGGCATTGCACCTCCTTCAAGGCCAATAAGTTACTATATGACAATTTTGTTGATTATCCGTGAATATTTTCTGGTTAAGAAGGTGACTGAAGGAAAGAATGAAAGAAAAATGGAAATCAGATAATCATCCAATTCTGTTCTGTTTACATTTTGTGGTAATGTCTAGTTACAAATTATCCACACAGACTTTGATTAAACTATTCCATGCAGTTAAAATCCACTAGAGGTCCTCATGATACTTCTTGATTCTTAATCCATAAAAGCCTCAGGGTTATTTGAACTTCAATGATTTAAAGTGGGAAACTGCAGGAATCAATCCATTTCCTATTTGTGGCGATTTTAATTGAGGCCTGATAAGCATGTCAGTGATCTGCTTCCCGCCTAGAATATGAAGCAGCAGTTGGGTTCATGAAAATAGGACAGCCCTTGGAAGCTGTCTGACATGAGGGCCAGTAGGTGTGAGGAAAGAGGTCCCACAGGAGGAAATGGGTGGGAGATTCCAAAACAAGTGAGGTCTGAGCTTTCCTTGTGCTTAGACCTTCAAATTCAAAACAATATTTTTATTCAAAACTCACCTTTCAGGTTCATGTTCCAATTCTCTTCCAACTTGCTTCAACCTGTCAACAGTGCATCCCCTAGCTACAGTGGTGAGTTAAAATGCCTTTTGCAATCCAACTGACTTCTTCAGACCTTGATTAGGATATTTAACCGAGGAGCACAATCTCTACATAAATTAAAGTCCCCCAGTGAGTCCACCACTTCTGGAGGGTGCTATCCCTCCCAGCAATAACCACAGGGCAGCTCGGGATCACCTGGCTCCTAATTTAAACACACCCAGACACTAATAGTTAGGATACAGATTCAGGGATGAGTTTCATGAACCAAGGTCTCAGGGACATTGTTTGCCTAGGGACCGCATCCGGGGAATGTCCCAGGAAAACAGGGACAATTGATCAGTCTACTTTCAATGGCACCAAGATCAGGAACTCAGCATATGGAGAATTATTAGTACAAATCTGCAGTCTACCAATTGCACAGCAAAACACATTTTAAAACAAACTACCTAAAATTAATGGTCCTGTACACTGCACCTTCCCTGCAATTGAAGGAAGCAGCAGATGAGGGAGCGGACTATAGAAAAAATATAACAACACTGCTGGCATATTGCTTTATTGTTATGTGCATATATATATATATATATATATATGTATGTATATATATATTACACACACATACATATATATATATATAACACACATGTATATCACACACACACATATATATATGTTACACACATATATTATACACACGTATATATTTTACACGTATATTAAACATATATATAAGACCATTTGCCACATAACTTCAGGCAGAAGAGCAAGATTATTTGGACTGCAGACCCCATGTTGGCCATTATAGCTGATTTATGGTTAGCCAGCACCAGGGAGGATTCAAAGGCAGTGAGTTACCTAACACAAGTACAATGGGACAGACATTTGGCCACCCCCAAAAAGCCATGAAGCCAGCAGAGCAGTCTTGACACCTGCCCAAAGGCAGCTTTGGGAGGCCCAAAATCATTTCCATTTAATTTCCATTCATTTATGCGGTTACAGTTAGTGAGCTGCGGATGATCTGTTGATGTTTGATGGTTGTGGGAGGGTGAGAGAAAGAGTTGTTGACAGTTGAAAATTGTCCCCAGTGCCTCTTCTATGTTGCTCTCTACACAGAAAGAAAAATAGTTTGAATTTATATACTCCTCCAGGACAGCCCAAAGTGCTTCACAGCCAATGATTACTGTTGACGTGTAGTCACTTTTAATGCAGAAAATTATAATGGTTAATATGGACACAAAAAAGTTTCATAAACAGCAATGAGATAAATGACCAAATAATCAGTTTTGTGGTGCTGGTTGGGATATAAATGTTAGCTAAGACACCGAGAGATTTCATTAGCTCCTCTTAAAATAATGCCATGCAATCTCTTACAACTACCTGAAAGGTAAGTCAGGGCCTCAATGCAACGTTCCAGCTGAAAGACAGGACTTCTGACAATGTAGCACTCCCTCAGTATTGCACAGAGCAGAATAGAATCAGGAGCAGCCTATTGAAGCAAACAAGTCTGAGCAAGAGGCAGGCTTCAGTTTCAGAAGGTTCTGTTGTTGGGTGGGAGACCAGTGCCAAAAACACAACCTATTTCCATACGAACATACAAATTACGAGTAGAGGTAGGTCACTTGGCCCCTCAAGCTTGCTCCGCCATTCAATAAGATCATGGCTGATCTGAATGTAATCTTAACCCCACATTCCTGCCGACCTCCAATAACCTTTCATCTCCTTGTTAATCAAGAATCTATCTAGCTCTGCCTTAAAAATATTCAAAGACTCTGCTTCCACTGCTTTTAGAGGAAGAGAGTTCCAAAGACTCTCAACCCTCTGAGGGAAAAAATTTCTCCTCATCTCTGTTTTAAATCAGCAATGCCTTATTTTTAAACAATGACCCCTAGTTCTAGATTCTCCCACAAGAGGAAACATCCTCTCCACGTCCACCCTGTCAAGACCCCTCAGGATCTTAAAGGTTTCAACTAAGCCACCTCTTACTCTTCTAAATTCCAGTGGATAAAAGCCTAACCTGTCCAGCCTTTCCTCATAAGACAACCCGTCCATTCCTGGTATTAGTCTAGTAAACCTTCTCTGATCTGCTCTAACACATTTACATCTTTCTTTAAATAAGGAGACCAGTACAGTACACAATACTCCAGATGTGGTCTCGCCAATGCCCTGTACAACTGCAGCATAACCTCCCTACTTTTGTAATCAATTCCCCTCACAATAAATGATAACATTCTATTAGCTTTCATAGTTACCTGCTGTACCTGCATACTGACCTTTTGTGATTCATGCACTAGGACACCCAGATCCCTCTGAATCTCAGAGCTCTGTAATCTCTCTACATTTAGATAATAAGCTTCTTTTTTATTCTTCCTGCCAAAATGGACAATTTCACATTTGCCCACATTATACACCATGTACCAGATCTTTGCCCACTCACTTTAGCTATCTAAGTCATCTTGTATAGCCTTCTTACATCCTCGTCATCATTTACTTTCCTAGCAATCTTTATGTCAATTTCTTATTCTGAAGTAATCAAACTGCAATACAAATACAGACACCGAGGGCGGCATTTTCCATTCTGGAGACTTAGTCCGATGGCAGGGGGAAGTCAGCATGATTCCTGCCGAGTGGTGGGATGGCTGAACACGCGCGATCTTCCGCTTTTCAGCTCATTAATTATGCATCAGCTAGGAGCTCGGCGAATCACACAGCAGGGCAGGCAGGAAGTCACCCACCCTGCTGTTCCCTCGTGGGGTCAAGGGTCCTGGTGCCATATTTAAATGGCACCCAGACAGACATTCACTCACTGCAGGCCAGGTGTTGTGGTGACAAAGAAAACTATGGCACCCAAGCGAAGGAAACCCTCTGCCCCTGCGTTCAGTGAATCCCCAATGGGGATTCCTCTCCAGGCTGTCTGGGAAAAACAGGAGGTCCTCTTTCCGAGGGATGAATGCTGGAGGCCCTCCCACCTGACCACGCCAGCCTGGGAGGAAGTCGCTGGGGTGGTTAGCACCCATGGGGCCCAGAAAAGGGCCACCCTGCTGTGCCGGAAACAAGTGAATGATCTGTTCCACTCCGCCAAGATCAATGCAACTTCTACTCACTGCAAACTCACACACATATAAAGGCATCAAGCAGTCTAAAGAGTGTCACACACAACCAGCAGATGGGAGATCAGCTCTTAATGTCTGCCAGCCACTTTAAGCTCACCATCTCATGTAAGTTCCTGCACAAACAGCATCTTAATCCTTTACTGGGGAGATCTCAGCAGGGGCAACAGGCAGGCATGATTCTGAATTGTTCTTTCATCCATTGTGCTCACAGTTAATCCATCTGTCTTCATGCAGGACGAGGTTGCACATAACAAAAGGGAGCGAGCCATGACCAGAGGGGGAGTCCCAGAGATCCAGACCCTGTCAAGTTTTGAAGAACAGACTGCAGAGCTCGCTGGTGAGGGGAGGGGTCATTCCTGCATGGAAGGCGAGATTGACCTCCTCCAACAATAGGATAATCCAGTATACATCAACAAAATGTGGGATGACTGTGAGTGATCTTTGATGCATGAGCCTGCTAAGTCAATCACTAATTCTCTCTTCTCTCTATTCCAGGTACCAGTAAGAAAAGGGAGTGGACTTCCTCCAAAGAATGAATCAGCCCCAGACCCCAGACCATCTCTGAGGAGAAAGCAGAATTATCCCCAGATGAAGAATCATCACAGCGTTCACCTGCACCCTCCACCAGTGCAGATACAGACACCTAGGTGGGACCTAGTTCTAGAGTAGGCTCGGGTGCACAATCTGGTGATCATATCACAGACACAGTGGCGAAGCAAGTGACAGCCGAGGTCTCTGACACTCGGAGGACTGCCGGAGACAAGGCCCCTGTTGAGACCAAATCTGATTACGAGCCTCTGGACTCAGCCTTAAGAGGCATATTGGAGATACAAAGGCAGGCAGGAGAACATCAGGCAAAGTTGTCAGAGGATATCAGCAGACTGGAAAGAAGGATGGAGCAGTCTGTCCTCGTTCTAATGTCATGGCTCTGCAAGCGCTTCGAAGTCTCCATTGGAAGAGTGGCGGCCACCTTGGAGACTCAGATCCAGCAGTTTCTGTCAGATTTGCGCTTGGACCTACACACCATCGCTCTAGCCATGGGTACATTCTAGCAGTGGCTAGTTGAGAGGGGTCAGGGCACTTTGACCTCTCTCCGGGTTCCCCTTCTCCTCAAGGAGTCAAGGAGGGGTCATCGGTCTTCCAAATTGAGGAGGAGTGTCAGCCAGGCACCCCGTGGGGATATCCACCCATGACACACCAAGGGTGCTCTGCCATTCCAACTCCCCTTTGTTAGTGACCCCATCAACTCCAGCAGGTCAGGCCGAGGAGGGTGCACCTGCACCTGAGCAGGAGACCCTTAGCAGGCTGGGTCCTCAAGGCCTCGAGCCACCGGAGGGTGCCCGCCAACAGGACATAGCAGTCAGCAGGCTGCTTCCACCACTGCGGATGTCAGGGCTGCTCCTAGACATAGCAGTATAGTGAGAAAAATTAAGTATTGAATACACACTGGCGGCATGGGTGTTCATTCAACTTTCCACTTCTGCAAACATATGTTGCATTAATCCTTCTCCAAGTCTCATGGATACCATTTATATTCAATTTGCTTCAAAGTCTCACAGTCATTTTAGGATCCAAAATGTTGCCCCCCAATTAACCCCCATCTGGATGTTCAGTTGCATAAATTCACATACAATCTCACCACAGGGAATAGCCTTTATTTCCACATCTGTGACATCTGCAAAGGCACATCTGTGACACTGTGACAGGCCAATACACCTGTCAGCCTTCAATCTCGGACAAACATGCCCTGGCCCCTGGACAAGTGCTCATCCAGCTTAGTGATTGTCCTGCTGCTGTCGCACTGATGTCTGTTGTTTGTGAATGGTACAAGTAGAAGTTGCAACTAGCAGTATATTTGTTCCTCCAATGTGTAGTTTGCAATGGCATTTACTTTATGAGAGTGAATTCATGAAAAAATAAGCATGAAACTTTGACTTAGGGTATATGGAAAGGATTGGCCTTTGTGAGCTGGATCATGTTGAGCACTGTCACGCTCTGAAAGCAATGCATTTGCAAATCTCCTCAGTCCTCAGCAAGGCCTATGAAGGGAAGATGTTGTCATTGACTGCTGTGTCAATACTGACTGGGCCACGTTTCTCCCTAACGCAAAGGTCATCCAGGACAGAAACTTGTCAGATTTCTGATGATTGCAGAGTCCCAAGTGTTTGTAACTAATCAAACCATTGTCCTGGTGAGGCACTCTCAGTGAGGACAATGCAAACAAACCTCGCAGCTTTGGGTGCATGATGTAGAGTTACAGATCACTGCGTGACCTGATGTGCGAAGAGCGATTGGGGTCAGTAGCAAGATCATGCCTCAGCATTATGCATTGATGAGAGCTGGCAATGTAACTCTCCAGATGCTGTTCCCTATTGAGCCATCCAAGCACAAAGCATTAAAGACTGGTATGCATGTTCTGGCTGACTTATTGAGTTGGTGTCACACTGACAAGAGTGCATCCCTGTGTAATTTGGAATTGCAGCCACTTAAAAGCTGTCGCGCACACTGACTTGGTGAGGCCATGGGCATAAGGACTACACTATGTGGAGTTGCTTAAGAACGTGTGCTAAGAGTGTGCTAATCACATTCCACAGTGGCCACATGTTGCCAAGGCTACTCTCCCTTTCAAGGAGGATCCCATCATTTGGGCATATGGTGACTAATGACACTTCCATAACCATTGTGAGGTATGTGACCTTTTATGAGATGTTTAAGCTGAGAATGAAGGTGTTGGCACATCCCATGCATCAAAGGCTGAAGGAAACATTGTGAGAATTTGTCACACAACGCTCCTGGGATCTTGTAGCTATCAGGTTGTAACGGGCACATTTGCCACGTTGTACCCATGCAAGGGCATCTTCATGTGGCTCATCTGAATCCTCATCCTCTTCAGAGCCACCCCCTTCAACGTCCTTCACATCTGAGGAGATGTCTAGCTCCTCAATGTCTCCCTCAGGCAAAACATCTTCCCTTTACAGCGCAAGGTTGTGCAGGGCGCAGCGAACAATGATGATGCGGGACACTCTCTGTGGGGAGCATTGGAGAACCCCGCATGACCAGTCCAAACATTGGAAATGCATATTCAGGAGGCCAATAGTTTGCTCTATTAAGGACATTGTGATGGGATGTGCTGCATTGTATCTCTCCTCAGCTGCACTATGTGGATGCTGAACAGGCGTCATTAGCCATGCCTTCTGGGGGTGCCCATTGTCCCCGAGGAGCCAACCCTCTAAGTGCCTAGGTCCCTGAAAGATCTGTGGCACCTGCAAGTGGGTCAAGATGTAAAAGTCATGAGAGCTCCCTGGGTACCTATCACAAACATGCAGGATCTGCTTTCTGTGATCACAAATTAGCAGGATGTTCAGAGAGTGAAATCCTTTGCTATTAATGAATCTCACTGGCTGCAGCAGGCACCCAATATATCTCAGTGATGGTGTGAAAGGAAGGTGAAAACAGTGTTTACTGACTCCCAAGTCGCGGATAGAGTGAAACTCATCAGGTGCGCGCCAGTTATATACAGTTGTAAAACAGAACGTTCTAATTAGTCACTGGTGGGCACTTAAATTGGAGGGAGAATGTGATTCCAGCAAGTTGGCCTTTTAATGAGACGTTAATGAATGTAAATAGGGTTCCCAACATTGCTCAGTGAGAAACTGAACCCATCTTTCGCCCGCCTTGAAAGCCAGGAGAACAAAATTCGAAACTATTTTTCTGCCGATGGGAACCTGATTTTTTCATTCATGCTGTATTAAGTGCCCCCGCCTGCCACGATTCCCACTGCTGGTGGGAGCGGAAGAATCCACCCCAAGAGTTCTCAGTTATAGATTTATCATTTCCAGGCAGAAAAAATAGCAAGAAAAACAATCTGAGTAAAATATATGAGTGCAGTACTTTGCCTTGGAAATCATTGAATAGAAAATGTAAAAGAATAATTTCAAACCTGGTCTTTATTTGCATTTTATTTCTAAAAATATAAAAGTAAAATAGTTTTAGCAGTGATCCTGACACTTGACTTGCCAGAAATGTATTTAATTGAGGGTACTTTGACTCAAACACTTGGTTTAATGAATACAATATGACATTTATTTTAATGTGAATTTATTGATACAGAAAATTAAAAATATTTTATTTTATTATGAGCTAGTAGGTTTATCCTCCTAATCTATTGTTCCAGTATAATAACTCCCTTTAAGTGGCTATCCTTCATGTGTGAAATGTGATTGGCTATTGAAACACATTTCCACCTAGCGCCACCAATTTACGCAGGAGCAGCTTATAAAGCCATATAGTCATTTCCATCCTCAGTAGGAGCTGATCTTGTTCTCGCCCAATTGTCTACACAGGCAGGTTTCTCTTGGCCAATTTTCCTCTCCCTAACCCAGGACTGAAGAACATTGCAGTTCCTGGTGTGACTGAAATGAACTCAGCACATAATGGATCAAACCAGGAACTTCCTGGTTTGTAATGTTCATTTAATCATTGTGAAACCAACTTGGCCATCAGGAGAGACCTTAATACTTTCCAGAATCTGTTCTCTTGGCAAATTGTTTCTCTCAATGATCTTTACCTGTGTTCTAAAATTGAAGTACAGACTGTCCTAGCGAAAGAAGTAGAGCATAAATGGCATACACAGACAAAATAATTTTTATCTGTGTGGGTGTATTTCAGTCTTTAGTTTGGAAAGTCAGGGCTACAGAGCTGACTAGGATCACAGCTAATGTTTTTTTTACAGTATAGATTATCCTTGGGGCCTGCAGTAACACTTCTATAACAGCATCTAAACATAATTACATTGTAGGAGCTTTTTTTTAAACTGAGTCCCAGAAAAAAACTAGGACAAAGAATAGGAAGCAAATCAAGCCAAGCCCCTCAAACATCTCCCAGGCTTAGAGGGACCTAGGAGTGGTGCCCTAGACCTCTCATAGTTACCTCAACTACACTTCCTCACAGACTACACCCTGTAAGGATTCCATTCCGTTCTCCCAGTTCCTGCATCGCATCATCTCTGTTCCAATGATACAACGTTCCACACCAGTGCTTCTGAGATGTCTTCCTTTTCCCTCAACTGAGGATTGCATCTCACACCTCCCACTATGGCTGACATGGCCCTCGGCCATGTACATCACATTTCCTGCACTTCTGCACTCACCCCTTTCTATCCCTCCCAGAACCATGATAGGGTTCCCCTTATCCTCATCTTCCACCCAACCAGATCATTTTCCGCCATTTCAGCTAACTCCAGCGTGATACCACCACCAAACACATTATTTGCTGTGCTCCCCTTTCAGCATTCCGAAGGAGCCATTCCTGCCAGGGTACTCTGATCTACTCCTCAATCACTCAACACCCTGCCCCTTCCCACAGCACCTTATCGTGCAAGCACAGGAGATGTAAAACTTGCCCTTTTACTTCCTCTTTCCTCACCACCCAAGGCTCCAAGCATACCTTCCAGATGAAGCAGCAATTTACGTGTACTTCTTCCAATTTAGGACATTGTATTTGCTGCTCACAGTGTGATCTCCTTTACATGAGGAAGACCAGAATGGGTGACCACTTTGCAAAACACCTCTATTAAGTCCACAAGCATGACCCTGAGCTTCACATGACCTGCCATTTTAATCCTTCACCTTGCTCCCACACTAACGTTGGTGAACTTGGCCTGCTGCACTGTTGCAGTGAAGCTCAGCACAACTTAAGGAATAGAACCTCATATTTCGATTAGGCACTTTACAGCCTTCCAGGCTCAACATTGAGTTCAATAATTTCAGACTGTAACCCCATTTTGTTTCCTTTTCTTTGCATGCTTTGGTTTTTCTCTTTTTGTCTCTTATTTTTGTTTTCAGCCGGCAGCACACATGCTCTAGACACATCCTTTGTCTCTTTGTTTCTTTTCTTGACCCATCACCTTTCTCTTTGGCCCAGTAAGAATAACTTTTTTGTCTTTCAAATTCTCCTGTCTTCCATCCTATCCCAGACCTTCCTTTTGTCTTTATCCCACCCATCCCTTGGTCAAAACCTTTTACATCTTTAACTTTTCCCAGTTCTGATGAAAGGTCATCCCAACTTGAAACGTTAACTCTGTTTTTCTCCACAGATGCTGGCTGACCTGCTGAGTATTCCCACCATTTTCTGTTTTCATACTTAGAAGCAAGTTGCCTGCCCACTTTGTTTGTGGTGTAGAGGGAATAACATATAAACAAAAGTTTAAAAAATGTTTAATTACAAAGAGTTGAAGGAATTTCGAATGCCAGACCATGAAATGTTCTTGAAAATACACGGCGAGCAACTAGTTTAGCTATTCATTGTCAAATTTGGCTGGATCACATAAAGCACTTTCAGGTCCTGCTCTCCTCGGCCAAAACTGCTCACTATCCCAGGATCAAGCTGGAATTCAAAGACAATCCTTTCTTTTCTCTGCTGCCAAAAAAGTTAAACCCCTCTCCTCTGCCTTTTCCACCTTGGCTTCCAATAATGTGCAAGGAACTCATGGACTTCTTTGACACTAAGATCGAGACTATCGATTCAACCGCATTCGCCGCTCCTCATCCTTGTCCTAGCCCACCAGGCCAAACTCCCTGCAAGGTAGTCCCCCGCCATAGCTCTGAACTTATATCTTTCTCTAGCTTCTCTCCAATCTCCCCTCATGCCCCCTCCAAGTTCGTCTTGACCATGAGACCCACACCTGTCTCCCTCAGCCCTATTCCCATTAAACTGATGAACATACAACTCCCCTTCCTGGCCACCATGGTAGCTGATATTGTTAAGCAGTTGTCTCTGCTCAGCCACTGTCCCTCTCTCCTTCAAATTTACCATCATCACCCCTCCCCTCCTCAAAAAACTAATGTGTGACCATTGTGTCCTTACAAATATTGGCGGATCACCATCAAACTGCTTGTTGCACGCTCATGACTGGATAAGCAGAAATTTTCTCCAACTAAATATTGTCTTCAGTTCCCCTCACCCCACCATCCCCCATAAATTCCTTTCACTAGCCACTAATTCCATTTCTCTCCCTGGCAAGTGTCTGAGTCTGGGCCAGACTGTTCGCAGCCTCTGTGTCATATTTGATCCTGCAATAAGCTTTCAACCACCTAGCCACACCATAGCTAAGTCTGCCCATTTCCATCTCCATAACATCGTCTGACTGCTCCCCTGTCTCAGTTATCTTTAGCTGAAGCCCGCATTCATGCCTTTGTTACCTCTAGACTTGACTATACTATTGCATTCCTGGCCAGTCTCCCATGTTCTACTCTGTTGCCTTTGTCCTAACTTGCACCAAGTCCCATTCACCTATCACCCACGTGCTTGCTGACTTACATTCGTTCAGGGTTAAGCAATGCCTCTGTTTTAAAATTCTCACCTTTCGGTTCCAAATTCTTCCAGGGCCTTGCCCCTCCCTATCTCTGTAAGCTCTTCCAACCTTAGAACCCTCCAAGATCTCTGTACTCCTCCAAATTTGACCTCTTGAAAATCCCCAATTTTAATCACTTCAACATTGGCAGCCCTGCTTAGGCTGTCAGAGTCCTGTGCTCTGGAATTCCCTCCCTACAACTCTCTGCCTCTCTTTCCTCCATTAAAACACTCCTTAAAACTATTTCCATGGCCCTCTTTTGGTCATCTGCCTAATACCCCTCACTGTGGTTCGGCGTTAAATTTTGTTTGATAATGTTCCTGTGAAGTACCTTGGGACACCTTACTACATTAAATATGCACTACAAATGTAACTTGTTGTTGTCGTAACTTTTAAGATGGGCAATAATTGCACAGAATATTATGAAAGAAATCTAAACAGTAACATAGCATTAAAGCATAGTTAGAAGTCAAAGCATAAGCTTCAGTAAGATGACAGTTGTGACATGCGTTTTACCAAAAAGACAGCAGTTCTGTTCAACAAGGCAACATATACCTTGTGGGATTTAAGCATTCAAACATTATTAGCTAACCCTTTTAGTATTGAAAAGCGAGGTCTGTCGTTATTTCATTACATTAAACTTTTCTTAAGAGTCAACCCATGTTGAAATTTAAAAAATGCTTCTGCAGTTTTCAAATGTTAATTGCATGTGTTGAATAACTAATGAATTACCCAATCATCTTGGTGTTCAGGTAACCTTGTTGAACGCGGTGTAACTGGGTTTTTAACAATGTACCAACTTCATAATTTCCAAACAGCTTCTCTGGTCCTGAAATGTCAACATTCTCCATTATAATTTTTAAAATCACGTATTTTTAACATATTTTTAAAGCCTTTTATGATATTTCAGCTTTGCCTTACTCTCATGCATATGCCCCAATCTTTATTTTGCTCTTTGTAAACTGATAATAAAAAGTTAAGGATATTCAGTGCTTTTAGCTTCCTGGTTTGCGATGTGAGAATTCTGTAATCTGATTGGCTGCTTGAAGACATCACTACTGCTGGATGCCTGAAGATCCCTATGATTTACTGCCAGATTCAAACATCATCAGGAAAGTTGAAATCCATGCTACAGAAATCACAAGATCTTTATGGGCAACTTTCTTCGGCTTCAGAAATGAGTGCCATCACTTCACCACTGACAGCAATGTCTGGACCATTGCATGATGAAACTGGAGGAAAGGACAGTGAGGTAGACGTTGTAAAAAGGTTTTTTGTAGCTCAGCTGTGTAGTGCAATGAAGAGGCAGGGGAGGGGAAATGGGATCACAGGTCTAATTCCCTCCTCCCAGTAGTTTCCATTACAAGGTATGCACAGTTTTTGGAGTGTACTTCAATACCAGTATAATTTTGTATCCATAGCTAAGTACAAGAAGTTCCCAGACTGTTCCCTCTGATTTGGATACATTTGGGCGATTGACATCTCCACTCATTTGACTTAAATGCCTGATGAATACAATCACATGTATGAATGCTTTTTGAGTTTGTTATTAGATGAACTTAATAACAAACACCACATGGTGCCAAAATGAAAGAACGACTCTGAATTTATCAGAGTTGTTATTGATGATAGTCACAGAGCATTAGGATTAATGATTAGTGTTGGTCTAGGAGGGAAGGTTATGGTTACTGGTTTGAGTTAGTAGTTAAGATTATAGATGGAATTTTCTCTTGCTGGCATGGTCACTAGATGCATCCCTGGTAAATGTCTTAAGAGGTACAGAAAAAAGGAGGACGTTAAACCAGGAATGTAACTTCTTAAAGAAATATGTTCTTTCAGCTAAACAATTTAAACATATTTTATACAGATATAATCCAGATTTTATACTTATTTTGCATTATCTATACATGTATAGATCAGCCAAAGATCATTTAAATATGAAAAATTATAATAATAAGTATTGGAGATTCAGCTTTTATTAAATTTTGAAAACCTACAAAATGTGCCATTGCCCATTAAACAAGTGAATGAAAGTGCCAAGCAATTGGAAAAGGTTTAACAGAATATAAGAAAATGAAGAGATTATTTTTTTATTATTCATTCATAGGATGTGGGCATTGCTGGCTGGGCCAGCATTTATTGCCCATCCCTAGTTGCCCTTGAGAAGGTGGTGGTGAACTGCCTTTCTGAAGCACTGCAATCCATGTGGTGTAGGTACACCCACAGTGCTGTTAGGAAGGGAATTCCAGGATTTTGACCTAGCGACAGTGAAGGAACAGTGATATATTTCCAAGTCACGATGATGAGTGGCTTGGAGGGGAACTTCCAGATGGTGGTGTTCTCATGTGTTTGGCTTCCATCTTTCTAGATGGTAGCGGATTTGGAAGGTGCTGCCTAAGGAGCCTTGGTGAGTTTCTGCAGTGCATCTTGTAGATGGTACACACTGCTGCTACTGTGCAATTGTGGTGGAGGGAGTGAATGTTTGTGGATGTGGTGCCAATCAAGCGTGTTGCTTTGCCCTGGATGGTGTCAAGCTTCTTGAGTGTTGTGGGAACTGCACTCATCCAGGCAAGTGGAGAGCATTCCATCACACTCCAGACTTCGGTCTTGTAGATTGTGGACAACCTTTTGGGAGTCAGGATGTGAGTTACTCGCTGTAGAATTCCTAGCCTCTGACCTGCTCTTGTAGCCACACTATTTATATGGCTAGTCCAGTTCAGTTTCTGGCCAATGGTAACTCCCAGGATGTTGATAGTGGGGGATTCAGCGATGGTAATACCATTGAATGTCAAGGGGTGATGGTTAGATTCTCTCTTGTTGGAGATGGTCATTGTCTGGCACTTGTGTGGCATGAATGTTACTTGTCACTTGTAAGCCCAAGCTGGATATTGTCCAGATATTGCTGCATTTGGACATGGACTGCTTCAGTATCTGAGGAGTTGCGACTGAACATTGTGCAATCATTGTGAGCATCCTCATTTGTGACCTTAGGATGGAAGGAAGGTCATTGATGAAGCAGCTGAAGATGGTTGGGCCTGGGACACTACACTGAGGAACCCCTGCAGTGATGTCCTGGAACTGAGATGATTGACCTCCAGCAACCACAACCTCCTTCCTTTGCGCTTGGTATGACTCCAACCAGTGGAGAGTTTTTCAGCAAGCAGGCAAAGAATATCAAAACTATTTATTTGTATGGGCAGAAAAACACTAAAAATGCTTCAAGGTCTTCAGTGTGAGACAGATGAAGATAAGATTGGCGTAGAGGTGATTCTCTGTGACATGGGCTGATTTCATGTTCAAAAGACAAACCAAGCATCATTAGAATATTATTGATGGTGAAGGATTTATCAGTCCTCACAAGACACAATACAATGTCAAATCCCAGAATGCTTCCAAAGGAAAGGGAAACCACAAGGCATTGCACTATGAAGCTGATGCCAAGGACCCGCTATATAGCTGCCAACTCAGGAAGTTATCTCTAACTATAAAATAACTTGTCAAGAAGCACAGTATTTAGCTTGTTGATAGGAAAATTCTTGGATCGGTTCATGTTCTAACTTGAACAGTGACAGCAAAGAAACAGAATGGTTTCAAAATTCACCTGTACAACAAAGGCCTCAAATGTAATCACAGCCCAGTTTGAACCATAGATGATGTTTTGCCTAAACTAACGAATATGAAACTATTCACATTTCTAGATGCAGCAAAACGATTTGGTCATGTTATGTTTAGATGAGTCTCCTTACCCTATTTTTACCCTATTTTTATGATATATGTAGTTATTCATAGCTTTTAGAATCTCTTCAGCTATTGAGAAAGTGCAGAAAAATCTGAAAGGAGTTGCTATCATGGCAAAATACAATTTAGTCTAAGGTACAGAAGAACAAGGCCATGATTAGAAATTTGAAGTCCTGCTGAAGCAATGCCAGCAAAAAGATATTAAGCTATGCAAAAATAAGCTGAAGTTCAAGGAACAAGAAGTGAAATATTTAGGCCATGGGTTTTCTGAAAATGGACAAATACCAGATGTTGCTAAAGTTGGAGCAATACTTAGATGCTTTTCCCACTAGTATACGGCATACAGAGTTTCTAGTGAATAAGTATGTGCAATCATTTTCTCCTGTTTGTGACTTACTGAAGAAACAAGTGAAGTTTACAGTGAGCCATGGGAAGAGTACAGACCATATCAAGAAGATTATCTTGCAAAAGGATTTGCAAGGGCCCTATTGACTGTTTCAGGCATGGCCCTCGACATCCAGGGTTCAGCCTTTACTATATGGCAGGTGGCCTTCTTCCAATGTGTGATGTACGCCTGTCTGTCTTCCACCATCTTGGATGCTTTGGTGCTTATTTTGCATCAATTTAATGAGTGCAGTATCAGCAAATGTTTAGGCCTAAGTCTCTGTTTATTCATAGCCTCCAATACATATTCAGGAGATAGTTTCTTCAACTCCTTGTTTTATTTTTCTCTCCCCGAATGTTTACCTCACATGAATCCATATTAAATTACATCCGCCAGGTGTCTGGCTATCCTGCTAACCTGTCTATGTCATTCATTGAATCTTTACAGCCCTTCTCATTGTTTGCCAAACTTCCTATTTTTATGTATACACAAGAACAAAACTGGATCAGCACTGACTTCTGGAATACACCACTTACAACCTTTCTCTAATCTGAGCCATATTAATTTATAATAACTATGTTTCCTGTCTGTCAGCCAACTTTCTATCCATGCTGCTGCATTTCCTCTTATACAATATGTCTTAATTTAGTACAAAATGGTCCACAGAAGAGCCCCCCAGGTGGCAATCGTCACCCACACCAGGACCTGAATTTTACCCTTGGCGGGTGGGCCGGATTGGCGGGCCCGCAACTGGTCAGGAAATGGGCCGCCACCTGCAATCGGCCCCTGACCGCAATTTCACACTGGCTAGCCAAGTAAGGCCCATCCAGCGTGAAATGTGCCCACCCAATGGTTGGGAAGGGGGCTTTTTGGATGGACCCGGCGGGTGGTTTAAAAACAGTGCAGGTAGCTCCTTGAAGGCTGCCAGGGAAGAACATATCTTCTGCATTGTGAACACTGAAGTTATGGCATCAAGTGCAGCTGGAGACACCAGGCAGGAGGGCAGGTCACATGGGCACTCGGTCCCCCAGTTTTCAGATGAATGCTTCGTAGACCTCCTGGAGGAGGTGGCTGACAGGAGGGACGCCCTTGTCCCCAGAGATGGAAGGAGGAGGTCACCGCACCTGACAAAAAGAGCTTGGGAGGAGGTGGCAGCACTGGTCAGCAGCCACAACGTTGTGAGGCACACATGGGTGCAGTGCCACAAAAGGGTTAATGACCTGCTGCGCTCTGGAAGGGTGAGTACCATGTTGGCATGGATCAGTGTGTTGAAGTGTTAAGGTCTAGGCTATCCCCCCGTGGAGCTCAGGGGTGTGAGAGTCTGAGTGCCAACTGTCAGCGATGCTGGAGCTGGCCGAGGGGTGAGCCCTGGCTGCTTGGCCTGAGTGCCTTGCGGCTCAAGGGCCACAACTTGGATATACCCTGCAAGGTGTTCCTCAGGTGGGGTTGGCCAGACTGCAATGGCACTGCAGGTAGAGAGTGGACTAATCAATGCTCCTCTGTTCTTTCAGGAGAAGGCGAGCCATAACAACATAGAGAGGTTGCGAAATGGCAGAGGCTCCCCCCCAAACCTTCTAATCCTGCCTAGATTCGAGCAGGATGCCTTGGAGCTGGAGAGGCACCATGCAACATGGTCAACCAGTCGTGGAGAGGCTGGGGCATCAGACATAAGTAAGGGTGCAGTGTACTGAGGTGAGAACTTCGGATGGCGCAAACATTCTTGTGTAGTCTCATCATTGATGGGAGCCTCAAAACTGGAGTCCCCACTGATCATTGAAAGATGATGGCACCATGATGCAGATCCCCATTGTCTCACCAGGGTGCCTGGCATGTACAGTGACAGTGTGATGACTTAAACTAAAGACATGTTGTTGTTCTCCCTTAGATTCACCAGCACACACTCAATAGCAGGACCCTGAAGAGCCATCCCTGATGCCAGAGGATCGCCACCTGCACCTGCGTCACACCAGCTCTCTGAGCCAGGCACCAGCGCAGATACCAGCATCTTGGTGGGCGTTATATCCTCGGCTAGAATGTCGGAGCACAGCAGCAAGGGCATCTCGCACTCACTTGTGGACCAGGCAGAGGCAGAGAGTGCCCAGGGTGCCGGCAGTCAGAGGGCTGCTGCAGACCAGGGTAATGCTGAGTTGAAGGCAAATGATGAGCCTCTAGAGACATCAGCAAATGCTGGATGTCCAGCGAGATGTGTGGGGGGTTCTGATGGAGATCCATGAGGGGATGCATGCCATGGTCTCCATTATGGAGAAGTGCATGCAGAGCATCAGCACTGCGTTGACCCTCATGGCCGAGCGCATGCCTCCTCCATTGAGAGATTGGCGACTCTCATGGAGAGGCAGCTCCAAGAACAGAATCAGGGGTTCCTGGGTTTGCGCTCGGACCTGCAAGCTCTCACACAGGCACTAACCTCAGGTGGTCAATACCAGTGTGGGAGATGGATGAGGCACCCAGCATTCCAGCTAGGCGCCCATCCATCAATGATGAGCAGGGAGGTCCAGAGCAATCTAACGTTGATGCATGAGCTGCTTGTCATTTCTGTAGGCTCCTGTTAGGGCGCTCCAGATGACAGCAGCAACTCCTCCATCCCTCTGCCAGTGACCATGACATCTGATGAGGCTGCGTCGACTGGGGAGATGCCAGCCGTGGCACTGGCCACTCCCTCACATGCGGAGCCAGCATAGGCTCCACTGGCCAGAGGACGACCGCCAAGGTCATCAAGGCCAACAAGACACCAGAGTCAGCAGGCTGTTTCCAATGCCACTGCCAGCGAAGGTTGGTAGGGGGGGAGCACCAAGATGTAGCACTCACAAACATAAATTTAAGGCACCATGAGCACAAGAGGGACTGGTCACGGGTGATCTTCTGTTGTGTAATGTTTTGTTCATGTTTACTGGTCTGGGAATTAAGACCAGAGAAGGTGATTTTTTTTTTGGTTTGTCAAAAGAGGTAAATTTTGTTTTTGTCCTAATGGCCTGAGTATGCTTCACCTTTTTATTTCTTTGGAGCAGGGTACGCCAGTATGTAATGCTGGACGTGAGTGACTCTAAACTTTATTGCACAGGCACTGACTAGACTTTGGGTTCAAATGAAAGGGTCCTTTCAGACATCCAGGATGGAGGCGGTCCTTCAGGTGGAAACAGGTCTTTGGTAGCCTAGCTGAAGGAACGTTGGATCAAAGCGTCCCTGGTATCTCTGCCTCCCTGAAGAATAGAGAGGTCTGCCTCCATGCCCTCAGCATTCTCCTCACCGTGCTCCTCTTCTGACTCACTATTGGATTCATCCCCTGTGGCCTGTGGAGCTGTGTCAAGATCCTCTTGCTCCAGTGGGTCCCCCTTGCCAGTGCCAGATTGTGGAGAGTGCAACATACAACCACGATCAGTAACACCCTATCTGGGGAGTTTGTAGTACTCCCCCTGAATGGTGCAGGCATCGGAAGCGCATCTTCAGAAGACCTATAGTCCTCTCTATCACCGCCCTTGTGGAGGCATAGCTCCTATTATAACGCTACTCTGCCTCTGTTCTTGGGTGGTGGAGAGGCGTCATTAGCCACCTTTTCAACAGGTAGCCCTTGTCACCCAGCAGCCATCCATCCAGTCGGGCTGGAGTACTGAAGAGCCCCGACACCTGGGAGTGTCTGAGGGTATAAGCGTCATGGGAGCTGCCAGGGTACCTTGCACAAACTTGCAAAACCTGCATCTTGTGGTCACACACTATCTGGACATTCATGGAGTGGAATCCCTTTCTGTTTACAACAGCACCCGGCTGTCCCACTGGAGCCTTGATGGCCACATGTCTGCAGTCGATTGCACCCTGGACACGGGGGAACCCAGCAATCGCTGCAAAGCCTCTGGCTCGTTCTGCCTGGCTGGCCTCATCCGTACAGTAATTACTAATCATTACCCACATGAACAAAGCTTCTGTCACCAGCTTGATGCAACTGTGGACAGCGGATTGGGAGACTCCACACAGATCCCCCACTGACCCCTGGAACAAGCCGGGGGCATAGAAGCTGAGGGCCACTCTGATCTTAGAGCCACCGGCATGGGGTGTCCACCCACACAGTCAGAGCTGATCTCAGACCCAATCATCTGACAAATGTATGTCATGGTCTCCCTGGAGAGGTGGAGCCTCTTTCAGCATTGCACCTCGGACGTATTGAGGTAGCTGCAGCGCTGCCTGTAAACCCTGGCAGTGGGATAGTGACATCTTCTGCGGCCCCTTACGCCTTGGACTACCTGCTGGTCCTGCACCGCTTGCGCCTGTGCCTCTCCTCCCAGAGGTCCCTCCCCGGAAGCTGTATTGGGACACCTGGCCTCCTCTCCCTTCTGCCCCTCTCTTCCGCCTCAGAGGAGGTGCCACCAGTGGAGACCACAATCCCCCTTACCAGGGTAAGGGAAGGTTGTCTGACACCTGAAAAGTTCCGCATGGTCTGAATCCTCCGAGGGCCTTGGAGACACCAATGAGTCCTGAAATGAAGCCTAGAAATGCTAAAAATGAAGCTCAGAACAGAGATGAAGTTGTCAAGTTCAAACAAGCAACCAGCAGCAAACTATCTCCTAAACTCCTCACTACTCACACTGGCAATGCTGCTGAACCTTTTTATCCCGCCCTTCGATTAGGTTTTGCAAAATGTGGGCTGCCCGCCTACCCGTTTTGCCCATACGACGAGCGCAAAATCGCACGGGTAACGTAAAATCAGAATCAATTAGGTTTTTAATGGCCTTACGTGGCCTTTTAATTGATGGTGGGCACAGTTCCGACTCCCACGCACGCCCAGCGACCTGAAGATTGCATGCTTGTGGGGTGACATCGGGACACTCGCCCTGCCTTTGCGGTACACCCTCCCTGCAGCTGCAGCCTCTATACCAGCCACCGCTCATGGGCTGCCTCCTTAATTGGATGGCAGCCCCAGCAGCAGCCAGTTAATTGGTCACCACTGGGAATATTCCTCCCCAGGACCTGTCACCAGCTGAAGTGGGGTCACCTCCCACTTTTGGGTCCAGCAGCGGGACTTCTACCAACTGCAGAAAAGTCAGCCCATTATTAAATCTCTTTTGAAAATCAGTGACCTCTTCAAAAAACATAGCATTGTCAAAATTGACATATCTTTAAGGAATCCATGCTGGCTGTTCTTGAATAACCCATGCATTTCTAAATACGAACTAACTAGCTTTTTCAAAGAGATGAAGCACAGGGCACACCCATGCCACTTCTGAATCCAATGTTGGTTAAATTATTCCAAAATGATTTATTTACCTCTGTGCCATTAAAAACCAGCAAGGCCCTGAGAGAAAATTAAAACGTGATCTGTTTGATGCAAATGAAAGTAACTGTCTCATATATTCAAGTTATTATTATGATTTCTTGGAAATACAGAGATTTTAGTAAAAACAAAAAGAATCTTAAATCATAAACACATTTTCTGTTCATTATGTTACAAATGAGATTAGTATGTAGTACCACTATTAATTCAAGGGAATTCCTACAATCCACACCATTGTATGAGTTCAGGCATGTCACCATTTTGGCAAAACTGTTAAATACTGTTAAAACTGTTTAATATTGTTAAAATTACAAGGTCACTCCAAGGAAGAGCATACAAACCTGGCATAGAACCTTACTGCTCTCTCCTTGATTGATGCACAACATGCCAAATGAAATCCTGGACAACTCACTAGTTTAATTTATTTGGAAGATGAACGAAGACGTTCAACCATATAGCAACTCAGCTTCTGAAACTGATGGCAGTAAGTGATGTGAAAGAGAAGCTTTACCTCAGTAAAGCTAAGCAGGCATTCTGCAGTAAAGGTACAATATAGTTTGACAGTCTTAAAGAAAAAAAATGTTGACAGAGCTCAGCCAGGAAAAGGGAAATGGTTACCAGCACAAGCAAAATAGCAAATGAATTTTTATATAGTGCAATGTAATAACTGAAAATAGGAAATCATTCAGCTGGAACTGGTAACGCCTTTGTATCCATAGTTATGTATAAGAAGCTTCCTGAATGCAGCATCTGAACTGGAAATGTTTGCATAGCTGGTAAAAATGCTCATTTTATTACACCCCAGCCCCAGTATTGCTTTTCCTAATGTCTGAAGATTGCCCTTTTCCCTGGCGCTATGAGATGAAAAGAGGACAGAGATCTGCTATGTAGTTCTGCACCCTTTTAATATTGTCCCAGGATTTGTTGGGCTTCCTTACATGTGTGCTCCAATCCTGCATCTAGAAAGGCCTTTGAGAATAACCAAATTCACTGAAGTTGAGTCCTTTGAGACATGGAGAGGCAAGTTGCACTTCACCTGTCCAGCAACCAAAGGATGAAGGTGGAGAAATATGAGTGCCTTAGATCTTTCTTCAGTCAAGGTCAGTTCCGACATGTTTTAAAGTTTAAAGACTTTTCTAGTTTGTGATCAACTGAACTAAGCAACAAACCACAGTGACAAACAATTCCAAAGCTATTTTACATGTCAGTCCAGATGTCACACAAATATGTTGGCCTTTGCTTTTCTAACTTTTAATGTAATCTCTTGCCTATTTTTACAACGGCCCAGATTTTGTGGCTAGCAGTGAAGTGACGACATTCACCGCTGACCTCGTAAAATCTACCCACAAAGATCTAGTTATCTCTGTGGTGTGGATTTCCCTTTTCTCAATATGACTTTTATTCTGGCATCAGCTCAAAGGGATCTCCAGCTCCAGCAACAGTGGTGTCAGCAAGCAGGCTAAGCAACCAAGCACATTCAAGAACTCTCAGACAGCAAATCAGAAAGTAAAAATCATCATTATCCTTCACTTTTTAATCATTTTACAAAAAGCAAAATAAAGATTGGGACATACATAGAGAATTAAGGTAGAAGCTGAAATATTTTGAACAAACTTTAAAAAATAGTAAATTTTATTATATTCAAAATCTATGGGTTTTTTTATAATGGGGAAATTTGGCATTCCACAAATATAATTTTTTTAGGAGAGGTTGTTTAGCAGTAATTATGAGCTCAGTAGATCATTAAAGCCCAGTTACACCTTATCAACAAGGTGTAACTTTTTCAAGGGTTTTTACAGTGATACTAATGGTATAAAAGTGGAAGTGCATGTCAATTCAAGTGATTAATGAAGATCCCTATCCATGTTGTTTGCTATTTATATTTGCCTCAATAATGCACCCTGTGAAGGAGCAGTGATTCACCGACAGCAACTTCTAGATTCCCATGTTTAATGGTGCAAGTGTGAATGACAGAAGTCGTCATCGGTTTCACAGTTGTAATGACGGCGAAAGCTGACAGTTTCACCTTAATTGCAACTGCAAAATCAAGGCCATTTTCTTTGTAGTTGTGGCGAAGCCTTCTAGTTTTGTAATTCTGAACAAGTTATGTACTAATGGCCTCTAATGAGCAAAACCTTTTTGAAATTTTACTTTTTGTTACTTTTCCTGAATCCAGAATAATATAAGCACATAGGAATCATTGTTAGCACCTCGTGTTCATAAAAACAAATAATGGTCCTGCAATCTGGATTTTTTGAATGAACAAAAACCCAATTGTAAATTAAGCGGTAAGGAAGAGAATCCACTCAACTTTTAGTACAAAGAATTCACGTCGTTCCTGACTAGTCTCAATAATTTAGTAGAATTATGTATGGAAGATGGTTCTGTATGTCATACTGGGACCTGCCCTCCATCCTTCCTCAAATGATTGCACATGGAGCAGAATATGTGCAGTCTATGCTGCCCACTCTGTTGCAGAAGTGACACAGCCTATAGCTTTAACTCTCGGTTATGAGGTCCACCTCAATCCCAAGAAGGATTTTTTGCACACAAAACAGCTAGCCGTCTTTCACATTCCTATGACCATGAAACCTTTACAGATTGCTTCTAGATCTATCCAGATACCAAAAATACCACTTCAACGTGAATGGTTAGCTCAGTGACTACTCTGATGGATGTCAGCACCTCATTATTGCTGTGTTCAGGTGTGCCTGACTACCTTGGAGCAACCTTGAGGCTTGCATTTGTGAATCAAATAAGCTGAGGCCATAAAATGAAGACATTGTGTCAGATAGTTTAAGGGAGCATTGATCTGAATAAACTAGTAGTGATGTTGCAAACGAGCTGAACTAGTGTGGACTCATTTCTGATTATGCAGGTAATGGCAATAGAACACATTGGTACAATCTATGTAACCCCTGCAATTTAAGGAATCATGTTGCTTTGTAAAATGGCACACCCTTCACAATTGTTCCTAGTTGTCAATGGGCAAGACATGCAGTGATCTGCTTAAGCAAACCGGGAGGAGGGGATTAAATTGGTTAGACCTGAAAACTGGCACAGAGGTCATGATACGTGATTAGGTCGCGCCCCTTCAGTGGAATGCAGACAGGTTGCCAACTTTGTGCTGCCTGCTCCTTTTTATGATTTCTGCATCCAGCCAGAACTAACCATGCTGTCCATTGGCTGCACGTATCAACAGGGGACCCAATGCAGTTACTTCCTAGCACCACTTAAAGCTAATCTGTACTGCTTAAAGCTAACCTGAATCTCTTAAATAGAAGGTGTTTTGTGACTGCGGGAGGTGCTGAGATCATTGGAAGTGATGTGCAACAATCATCAAAGGCTTATAATGGGAGAGAACAGGCATCAAGGTTTTCGGACACTATACTGGAGGTCTTGGCGGAAGAGTTGGAACATAGGAGAGATGTTCTGTATCCTCAGGGAGCTTGGAGGACTGCCAGATACATGCTCAGAAGACAATGGCAATAAATAGTGCAGGAGGTGAATGTTAAGAATAGAGCCTCAAGAACATGGGGGGCATTGCAGTAGGAATTTAATCATCTCACATGAGTGGTCAAGGTCAGTGAATGCATCTTCAAATGCCATACATTACCAATTACACCACTAGTCTCACACACTGTTCAGTTTACCACAACTCCAACACTCACCCACAAACAATCTCTATCAGTCAGAACTCATATCTGACATTCATATGCATCACCTCACGCTACAAATTTAACACTGTTGCAAGCATCACAACCACATCTCAGATCTTCCACACACTGCCAGCTATTCAACCCCATCACCCAAATATATGGCACCACACTCACTGATTGACTTCCTCTTTCTTGAAGGAGAAGATGGCCCACAACTAGAGACAGCAGAACTAAACAGTGAGAGAGAGACACACCTGCATGTTCTAACCCCATGGAGGAGATGGTGCTGGCTATTTTGGAAAGAGCCAATACTGAAGCCATAATCACCGGCAGGGCTGAAACCAATGAAGATGACAGTGTCCACATACCGAATCTTCCTTCGCTCATCTCACAATCACTTCTGGTGCCTGTATAAGCATGCACTTCTTCCTTTCTCTGATCCCCTCATCACAACCCTACCCTTGTCCCTTTCACATATCCAAGAACTGCAACATGACCAGGCACTGGGGGGTAAAGCAAGAAGGTAGTGAAGGTGAAGACACAACATCATTACATCTCTCATCGCAGCCACCAGCTCAGACACTGACAATGCACATAATTTAGAGGACAGCATAGAGGCAAAATCTGCACATAGTGAGGTGCTGGCCAAAACTGCACAACATTCAGCGTGAACGAAAAGACAGATACCATCAGGCCAGAGGGTAAGCACACACAATAGTTCTACTGTAGTGGACTCTGATGACTTTGATGGACCAGGTTACAGATGTAGTCTGATAGGTGTACTTGTCCCAAATGGTTGGTACACTGGGAATCCTGCGGAAAGCTGGTTCTCAATGTCAAGGAGAAAGGAGGAGTCCAGCACTATCTTGGCATAGGGTTTTGTGCAGAACTTGGAGCCTATTCTTTCCAACATGCAATGGATGGCTACCTCCATCAACACCTTGTGGAGCCAATTGTGACACAGTGTCTGATGACCAATGTCTCAGCTTCCATTTCAGCTCAAACAGCATCCATACAATGTCTGAGTACTGCAGTGGAAGTTTACACTGCTAACATTGTTGCTCTGGATACCAGTGTGCAAAGGAGCTCCCAGGATGTCACAGTATTCAAGCAATGTGTTCTCCAACAGACTTGACTCCTGCTGAGAGCCCTTCTTCTCCTCCTCCTCCTCCTTCCTCTTAAAACAGCTTATCCTGCTTTGCATTGCCTCTGCTCATTCTTCCAATTATGCTCAATACCAAGAGAAAGACCTACTAGTCCACCCATGGCTGAGAGCAACTTGTCTGTGCACAAGCCTTTAAGTCATCAAAAAGGTACTTATGCAGCTTCCACACCACTCCCTGTAAACTACTGAAAATAAAACCAACTATAGAAGACATCTAACACTTGTAGAATTGTAGCAACAGCCAGAAAAAATATACCTGCAACTAATCTGTTAGTAGTTGATGATCCCTTTAAACAGCACTGGAGGAGTTGGAGTGCCCCATTGAGTATAATTCTTTAATATAGTAATTAACTAAACATCGCTGTTTGGATTGGAAGAAGGTGAGTTTTAGGCCAGCTACAAAACAGGGTTTATACAGGCTCTACTTGCAGCTATAACTAGTTAATTAGATAACTGGCTTAAACAGGTTTTCAGAGGCTAGTTTCAGAGAGTATAAAAACTGCATTGGAGTGCTGCTTTGGGCAGCAGGAGAGTGCTTAAGTTGGAGTTTGGTGACTGAGGGAGTTCAGTGAGGAGGGAACGAGGTGATCCTTTCAGTACCGTGAGTATGGTCGGATAAGCATTTACTGCTTTTAATGCTTACAGTTTTTAAGGTTTTATTTTGTGGTTCATCGTTTGTAAGGGCTATATTCTGTAACAACGAGGAGCAGGGAATAAGGGCCCCAGAATAATTGATATTATTTGATATTAAGTATTTTCCAAAAGATTCAACTTAATTTAAAGGGGTAAGTCATGGCAGGGGAGCTCAAAGCCGTGGTTGATCCTCCTGCTCTATGTGGGAAGCTGGGAACATTTCCAGTACCTGGGGCCAGCATGTGTGCGGGAAGTGTCTCCAGCTGCAGTTCCTGGAAGCCCAGGTTTCGGAGCTGGAGAGGCAGCTGGGGACACTGTGGAGCATCCGCGAGGTGGAGAGTACCGTGGATAGCACGTATAGAGAGGTGGTCACACCGCAGGCTAAGACTTTACAGGCAGGAAGGGAATGGGTGACCACTAGGCAGAGCAAGAGGACTAGGCAGGTAGTGCAAGAATCTCCTGTGGCTATTCTCCTGCAAAACAGATATACCGCTTTGGATCCTGTTGGGGGAATGGCCTCTCAGGAGAAAGCAGCAACAGTCAAACTCGTTGCACCACGGTTGGCTCTGCTACACAGGGGAGGAGTAAAAAGTGTGGGAACGCAATAGTTATAGGGAATTCAACTGTAAGGGGAATAGGTAGGCGTTTCTGTGGCTGCAAATGAGACTCCAGGATGGTATTTGCCTCCCTGGTGCTAGGGTCAAGGATGTTTCAGAGCGGCTACAGGGGGAGGGTGAACAGCCTGTGGTCGTCGTATACATTGGTACAAACGACATAGGTAAAAAAAAGGGATGAGGTCCTGAAGGCAGAATATAGGGAGTTAGGAAGTAAGTTGAAAAGTAGGACCTCAAAGGTAGTGATCTCGGGATTACTACAAGTGCCACATGCTAGTCAGAGTAGAAATAGCAGGATGTATCAGATGAATACATGGCTGAAGAGATGGTGTGAGGGAGAGGGTTTCAGATTCCTGGGACATTGGGACCAGTTCTGGGGGAGGTGGGACCAGTACAAACTAACTGGGTTACACCTGGGCAGGATCGGGATTGATGTCCTAGGGGGAATATTTGCTCGAATGATTAGGGAGGGTTTAAACTAAATTTGCAGGGGGATGGGAACCTATGCAAGGAGTCAGAGGAGGGGGAATCAAGGACAAGAACAAAAGACAGAAAGGGGAATAAGAAGAGTGATAAGCAGAGAAATCTAGGGCAAGAATCAAACAGGGCCTCAGTGAAAAATTGTGGGAACAGGACAAGTAATGTTAAAAAGACAAGCCTTAAGGCTTTGTGCCCTAACGCGAGGAGCATTCACAATAAAATGGATGCATTAACCATGCAAATAGATGTAAACAGGTATGATATAGTCGGGATTACGGAGACATGGCTGCAGGGTGACCAGGAATGGGAACTGAACATCCTGGGGTATTCAGTATTTAGGAAAGAAAGACAAAAAGGAAAAGGGGGTGGAGTTGCATTGCTAGTTAAAGAGGAAATTAACGCAATAGTGAGGAAAGATATTAGCTCTGACGATGTGGAATTTGTATGGGTAGAGCTGAGCAACAATAAGGGGCAAAAAACGTTAGTGGGAGTTGTATATAGACCCCAAACTGTAGTGGTGATGTTGGGAATGGCATTAAACAGGAAATTAGAGAAGCATGCAATAAGGGAACAGCTGTAATTATGGGTGACTTTAACTTGCATATAGATTGGACAAATCAAATTAGTAACAATACCGTAGAGGAGGAATTCCTGGAGTGTATACGGGATGGTTTTCTGGACCAATATGTTGAGGAACCAACGAGAGAACAGGCCATCCTCGACTGGGTATTGTGTAATGAGAAAGGAATGATTGGCAATCTAGTTGTGCGAGGCCCCTTGGGGATGAGCGACCATAATATGATAGAATTCTTCATCAAGATGGAGAGTGACGTAGTTGATTCTGAGACTAGAGTCCTGAATCTTAATAAAGGAAACTACGATGGTATGAGGCGCGAGTTGGCTATGATGGATTGGGAAACATTACTTTAAGGGATGACGGTGGATAGGCAATGGTAAACATTCAAAGAGTGCATGGGTGAATTGCAACAATTGTTTATTCCTGTCTGACGCAAAAATAAAATAGGAAAGGTGGCCAAACCATGGCTTGCAAGAGAAATTAGAGGTAGATCCAAGGAAGAGGCATACAAATTGGCCAGAAAAAATAACAGACCTGAGGATTGGGAGCAGTTTAGAATTCAGCAAAGGAGGACCAAGGGATTGATTAAGAAGGGGAAAATAGAGTACGAGAGTAAGCTTGCGGGGAACATAAAAACTGACTGTAAAAGTTTCTATAGGTATGTGAAGAGAAAAAGATTGGTGAAGACAAATGTAGGTCCCTTACAGACAGAAACAGGGGAATTTATATTGGGGAACAAAGAAATGGCTGACCAACTAAATAGATACTTTGGTTCTGTCTTCACAAAGGAGGACACAAATAACATACCAGAAATGTTGGGGAACACAGGATTTGGAGGAGGAACTGAAAGAAATCGATATTAGTAGGGAAATGGTGATGAAGAAATTGATAGGATTGAAGGCCAATAAATCCCCAGGGCCTGATAATCTACATCCCAGAGTACTTATGGAAGTGACCCTAGAAATAGTGGATGCATTGGTGGTCATCTTCCGAGATCCTATAGATTCTGGAACAGTTCCTACAGATTGGAGGATAGCTAATGTAACCCCACTATTTAAAAAGGGAGATAGAGAGAAAACAGGGAATTATAGGCCAGTCAGCCTGACGTCAGTAGTGGGGAAAATTCTAGAGTCCATTATAAAAGATTTAGTAGCTGAGCACTTGGAAAACAGTGGCAGAATCAGACAGAGTCAGCATGGATTTACGAAAGGGAAATCATGCTTGACAAATCGACTGGAATTTTTCGAGAATGTAACTAGTAGAGTTGATGAGGGGGAGCCAGTGCATGTGGTTTATTTGGACTTTCAGAAGGCTTTCAACAAAGTCCCACATAAGAGATTAGTGTGTAAAATTAAACACATGGGATTGGGGGTAGCGAGTTGAGATGGATAGAAAACTGGTTGGCAGACAGGAGACAAAAAGTAGGAATAAACGGGTCTTTTTCTGAATGGCAGGTAGTGACTAGTGGGGTACCACAGGGATCAGTGTTGGGACCCCAGCTATTCACAATATACATTAATGATTTAGATGAGGGAACTAAATGTAATATCTCCAAATTTGCAGATGACACAAAGCCAGGTGGGAGGGTGAGCTGTGAGGAGGATGCAGAGATGCTTCAGTGTGATTTGGACAAGCTGAGTGAGTGGGCAAATGCATGGCAGATGCAGTATAATGTGGATAAATGTGAGGTTATCCACTTTGGTAGCAAAAACAGGAAGGCAGATTATTATCTGAATGGCTAAAAATTGAGAGAGGGGAATGTGCAATGAAACCTGGGTGTCCCCGTACTCCAGTCGCTGAAGGTAAGCATGCAGGTGCAGCAGGTGGTAAAGAAGGCAAATGGTATGTTGGCCTTCATAGCGAGAGGATTCAAGTACAGGAGCAGGGATGTCTTGCTGCAATTATATAGGGCCTTGGTGAGACCACACCTGAAATATTGTGTGCAGTTTTGGTCTCCTTATCTGAGGAAGGATGTTCTTGCTATAGAGGGAGTGCAGAAAGGTTTACCAGACTGATTCCTGGGATGGCAGGACGGACATATGAGGAGAAATTGAGTCGGTTAGGATTATATTTGCTGGAGTTCAGAAGAATGAGGGGGGATCTCATAGAAACCTATAAAATTCTAACGGGACTAGACAGGGTAGATGCAGGAAGGAGTCCCTGATGGTGGGGGAGTCCAGAACCAGGGGTCACAGTCTGAGGACACGGGGTAGACCATTTAGGACTGAGATTAGAAGAAATTTCTTCACCCAGAGAGAGTGATGAGTCTATGGAATCCGTTACCACAGAAAGTAGTTGAGGCCAAAACATTGTCTGTTTTCAAGAAGGAGTTAGATATAGCTCTTGGGGTGATAGGGATCAAAGGATATGAGGAGAAAGCGGGAGCAGGCTATTGAGTGGGATGATCAACCATGATCATAATGAATGGTGGAGCAGGCTCGAAGGGCCGAATGGCCTACTCCTGCTCCTATTTTCTATGTTTCTATTAGCATGGTTTAGCTGTGCAAGTTTAAAAGAGGGTGTAGACTACAGCAAAAAGGCAGCATTATTGTCAAGTCAACGTTGCTCACTGATTGGCATCATGGTCAGCCTTTTCTGCACATACCCAGCAGACTTTATGTGCATGCGTAAACATCTTTATCAAGTTGGTGTCTGGAAAATTTTGCTTCAAATGCGTGTGCATGTGCTAGAGGCAACTACTGAACTTGGGCTACTGAACTCAATATCATTGCAGGGGAATCAATCATTTTCTTTGCCCATATTGTGGATGGGTTAACATGGGGGTGATGTCACCAGTGACACCGGAAGCATAGGAATTGAAGTGCCACTGACATTGCTACACCTGTAGCCAAATCATTCACATGACATTTTGTAGCTTGGGAATTGCAGCCTGTGCAAACATTAATCCTCTGGTAGACAGAGTTGTGTGTGGGTGTGAAAGTGGCAGCAGATGGGTCCAGAACGTTTCCAATGTAGTCATTCCTATCTTGTAATCCATTATTGATCCTCTTTCTCTTCTTCTGAAAAGCACAGGTTACAAAGGATTCCTGTGGAGAAAACCATTATGATTCTATTAATGAGTTTGGGACAAAATTGGCACTGATCACACAATTACGACATTGGTACAAGGAGTAACAAGTAGAATTTTTTTTTAAAGGGCATGAGTAATAAAGTTAGCCAGAGGTGTTATAAACTCCTATTGTAGTTCCCGGGTATTACTCTTTATATATGGGCAAGTTCATGAAACAACAATATCCTAGCTGAATACAAGGAAAATTGCATCAAGGGCATCAGTGTGTCATCGGCACATTTACATATGAAATTTACTAAACGAGTGGACACCACTAGTGGAAATTTTCATGGGGCACTTTTTGGGTCCCGAATTGGCATACCAGTTCTCCAGCCTTATTTCTAGCCATTTTTGCTCAAATTTCATCTATTTTTAAATTTAAAGAGTTAGAAAATTGAGGCTTATGTTTGGAGAGTTTGGAAATACATCAGGTTTGCAGTGCCAATATAATCTGATTAAACCATATAAATTTACAGCACAGAAGGTGCCCATTCAGCCTATTAAGTCTATATTAACCCTTTTCTGGTTTAATCCAAAACTAATCCTATTGCTCTACTCTTCTGTAGCCCTGTAACCAAAATTGCATCAGCAAAATTAATTCCTCATAATTTTAAAAAGATTTTAAAACCAAACTTGTCAGCAAATAACAAATGGGATTCCCCTGCAAGAATTATTCCTCCAGTTAATGCTTTTAATCATGCAACAAGGGAATATGTCTTAATGCTTCTTAAATTTGTAGCACAATTGCGTTCACTGCAGCTTGCCTCCTATCGGTGGGGCCATTTTTCTCTTTTTGAAGAGACTGAAATGTGTAAGACTTAACCAGGCAAAGCCCACAACCGACAGAATCTTGTGCTCTTTGAAAATTATCAGGTGAAAGGCCATTTCCTGGTCCCAACATGCACAGGTCAGAGGTCCGCTGGGCAGTGGAATTTTCCAGGAGGTAACCAGTTAATAGACCACCAACGTGTTTGTTGCCCAGTTAAGGATGGTGTGTTGGTCCCCAAGATAGGAGGCCCAATCAGATCGCCTGCAGGACTGGACGGGAAGGTAGCACCACTGGGAGAAGTGGGTGCTGCTGAGGTGGGTCAGAGAGCAGGTCACCGCAAAATGGAGCCATCCTCAAAAGCCTGTTGAAAATGTAAAGATAAGGAATGGCCACCGCTCTTGGGGCCATCAGTGAGGAGGCGAAACCCCTCCACAGGAATGGGCATGTCACATCCTGCGGCCTTTGGAGTGATGCAGCTCAATAATGGGGCCATTGAGATGAGAAACTGCTGGCCCCCCAGCCTGTCGCCTGGAGGTCACTTCCCAGTTGTTACCTGCCTTCCAATTCGGGAGCAGGGGATCCAATGCCAGGAAAATCCCAGCCGTATCTGCACCTTGGCCCAAAGTGAGTTCTTAGTTGTCCCTAATTGGTTGCCCACTACTGCTGGGCAGCTAACTGCTGCCAATTAGGCCCCACCTCTGGCAAAAGCGAATGGAAGCAGGAATGGGTCAGGGAGTTGACCCAATGCACAACTTTCAAAATTTGCTTGCAGCCCTGCCTCTCTGCAGGGTTGGGACGATTCTGCCCAACGTGTCTGCTAATTAATAGTTTATATGCAGTGCCTCAGCCACGGTAAGCGAGTTTAGACAGGACAACTATCTTTTAAGTATTGAACAACACATTCTTTATGAAAATCATTTGAACATTATTTTTGTTTGGATAGAGAAAAGAGTCAGAGGAATTACACACTATTTTCACTGTAAAATCATGCGTCAGTGCAGAGATGAGTTTCAGCACAATTTTTCTTTGCAAAAATATTTTGTCCAGATTTTTAATTTAAAAGCAATTGGAGGAAATTTACACAGATGCAGTGACCCCTCCCCCCACCCTCACAAATGTAAAATTGTGCGGCTGGGATGCCCCAAGCCATTGGGAAATGAATTTGGCTCAGGGTGAAACTTCTGCCCCCATCTGGGACAAGGCCCTGCCTCCATGAGTTGCCAGCCAATCAAATGGCCAAGAGCTCTCTAGTCCCAGCAGCACTCTGAGTGGTAGCCATACCGGGGCTGCAGGCACTGAAGCCTGATTAGAAGGTGAGTGGGGGTGGGGTGTGGTGGGGGTGGGGTGAGGCGCGATTCAACCAAGTTCAGGCTGGCAGGCCCTGATGAGGGGGCGGGGGGCCGTGATCGGGAGGGCAGGGCTGGGGGAATATGCTGGGGTAGTTCAGAACATGGTGGGTGGCTTGGACACCTCTCATCAACCCCCCAACTCCCCTAATGTAGAAATTATTCTTGGCGTTGTTAGCGGATAAACACTTATGTGTTCTCTCTTTGTGCCCTAAAAGTCAACAAGAGTCTTGAGACCATCCCAGAGAAAGATGATGCCTGAAAACAGATTAGCAGCAGAGAGAGAGAGTGAGAGAGAGACAAATGATGAAAGCAAAGATTAAAGGTTAATGCTAAAACAGCAGACAGAGGGATGTTGAACTAAAGCTTTAACTGTTTATCTGTTTTGCCAAAAATGTTTTCAAGACTTTTTTAAACTGCTAAGTCCATTGATGAGTACTTTACTTCAAAATACTCTCACATTTTATGCAAATATTCTTAAGAATTTTTTTATTTGAAGCTTTTGTGAAAATATCAATGTACTGTCATTTACATTGATACTCTTCGAAATCACCCAAAACATGTAGTTGACATCCTGCGTCCATATGCTTCCCAAACCTGCTCCATTTAAAACAACATAGGCATTTCATCAGAATGGCCTGAAATCCACTTTCACCAAAATAGCAGGCCCTGCTAATTCCAATGGGGCCACTCCAAAATTCACGAAGACAATTAGGTTTGGCAATGACAACAGTACTAGCTAGCAGTGAGAGAAATCCAAATCAAGAGTGTCCATATAGGTGATAAAAATAACATTTCAAAATAGCCAATACACTTCTCCTGAGTTCATTATTTTACTTATAACAGGTGTAGCCAGCTGAACAAAACTCAAGAAGCAGAAAATAAATTGTATAGCTGTAAAAAGCAACAAGTCTTAAACAGATGTATCATAGCTATTGACATGGACCAACCTCCTTAGTACCTCCAGCTCTCAAATTATCGGCTTCTCTAGCCTCTAATGATGCTGAGCCTGGCACTGCTTGAAACATCCACCTCGAACTTGGATGAGTTCCAGGAAAGATGATGGCTTTTTGCTTTCATCATATGTCTCTCTCTCTCTCTGCTGCTAATCTGTTTTCAGGCATCCTCTTTCTCTGGCTGGTCTCAAGGCTCTTGCTGGCTTTCAAGGATTTTTCTCTCCTCCACCAAATGTTCCTTTGGCATGCCATTGTGATCTTAGCTTGGCTCCGTTAGTGATACTCTTACTGCTAAGTCCAAAGTTTGTGAGTTCAAGCTGCACTTTAGGAGTTAATTGCATAATACAATATTGAAGGGGTGTTGTGTTGTTGGATGAAAAATTAAACTAAGGCTGGGATTTTCCGTGCCCGCCGGTATCGGGTGTGTTCGGTGGCGTGAGCGGACAATATGGCGAGAAGGCCAAAAAACGAGTTCATAATGTCGTGAAACCAGTTTGCGATCGTCTGCTCAGCTTGTCAATGGCGGACCATGTTCCCCACCATTGGACGTCAGGAACCTCATTGTAATACATCAGCATGTCATCATCCAGCTAGCCCGCTGGAATCATTCCCCCATCCCCACTGGATCATCCGCCTGCGTGGGTGGGAAAACACGCTGACGTGTTTCACAACAGCATACATAAGGCATGCCCCTGGCAGGCTGCACTTCACTCGGGACTTCAAGGTTTGTTTGCCTACTTTGCTTCGGTCAGCACTCGTAGTCATCAATGGCAGGCTTAACAGACAGGGCCACATCAATTTTAGGGGGACTCACAGGTAGGCCTCTACCTACCAGATCAGCCACATGTAGGTGGCTTTTCAATGGCTGCAGGGCTAGGGTTTGCTTAGGGAAGGGGGAGAAGTGGCCTCAGGCAAAGGAAGAGGCTGCAGGACAAGAGCTGTACTGGGGAAGGAGGGTAACTCAGGGTGTATGTGGGGGCACATGTTGATCTGTGCAAATGGCCTCAAGATGGTGAGGACTGAGGAGGCAGCCTCCAGAGGAGATGAGGTCAGATGGAGATGTGAGGATATGTGTGTGAGAATGGGTGGTGATGTCCCTTGAGCTGGCAGTAATTCAGATGTCAGTGAATGTGTGATGGGCTTGAGTGTATGAGTTTAGAGTGATGAGATGGTTGCCATACCCTGGCTGCACATTCATCCTCTATCTGCATTGGATGGCCAACCTCTTCTGTGCAACATTGGCACTGATCACCACTGCCATCACCCACCAAACCGGAGTGGTAATGTAGCTGCCCCTCCTACGGCCAGAGTGGGGGTAGAGGACATCACAGTGGGCCTTCAAGGTGTACAGAAGGTGCTTGAGTGCTGCAGCCTTCTTGCCTTTCAGGGCCATGTCTTCTTTGCTGCAGTCCTGGGCTGGAAGCACTGAGCGTGGCTGTATGTTAAATCTGGTGCCTGGCATGATGAAGTGGCGAGGTGACGGCGTGGTGGGTGAATGAGAGCCCGCCCGCCATGGAAACGGCATGTGTCCCAGGAATGCATAAGTAATGCGGCGGGTTTGGGACAATACGATGTGAGAAGTCGCCATTGTGGCCGGCGGGTAAAATGTCACGTTACCCACCCCCTACCGCACTTAGTGCAAATCTGGGACAATTCTGCCCTAAGACTTTGACTGCTTATTCTGGTGATTCAGGAACCTCTTTTGGTAATGTCCCTTTTTCCCTTGGGCCTTCCAATATCTATATTTTATTTTGCTCACTCACTCACTCTTAATTTTCCTACAGTCCACAGGTACCCAATTGACTAGCTCTACTCCTGCTCAGCCTTCTGTCATTCTACATTCCTGGATTTTCTGTGTGCTGGCTTTTTTCCAGTCTTTGAAAAGAACATCCTGCACTGCACTCCCACTGGTCCTGGTTGGATCCATCATTACAGGCTCCCTGTTTTGTTGCCTTTGATCACATCCTTTGTTATTCTGCAGCTCCTATATGGAGACTGTCTTTGTGGGGCGGTTCCAAGCAAAGCACAGAATGAGCTGCTTTCAGTATACGAGAATTACACGTAACTTGTGAGAACATGGTTGGCCGCTCCTGCACTATGACATAAGGAGTTTTTCAAGCAGAAAATGCTCATGCTAAATTTGCCTTTCAGTTTAATTTTTTTTCTGATTTCACGGAAAGAGTTTACATCCTCAAAATTGCTGATAGACATTTGCATGAGCATTTTGATCTAAGCCCACAACTTCAATCTTCCTGTTTGACCTTCAAGGCCCTGCTCTTTTTCCCCCTCATCCAGCCATGACTTCTTTCATCTCCCCACTTTGCTCCCATTGATCCTTATCCCTACCCATCACTACCCTTCACCTTACTTATGCATGTCCTCCTACACTAGGCTTGATTACCCCTTGAACAAGTCTATAGCTATCCTCCAACCTCCCTTGGTATTCCCTGACTGGTTCATTATAGCACCCAATGCTACTTCCCAAAGAGCAATGACTCAAAATGCCCCTTCATTCACTGCCAGTGACTTTCCTGCCCCATGTGCTCACTGTCAGCTAATCACACCAATATCCTTCCCAGCTTTCTAAGACCATCCATCACAACAACCACCGTCTGATCGCTGCTGACAGATCAACAATCACTGCCTCCTCTACATTTCCCACCAGAATGCCCATTCACACAGGAATAACGTCATTTCCATCAACAATATTATTGTGGAAGATCGCATTGTCATCCTGACCTTTACTAAAATTGGCTCAAGGGTGGTGACACTTTGCCCATTGAAATGCCTCTCTGCTTGGCTTTCCTTCCACTATGTACCCCAACAAACCACTGTCTTAGTGATGTGGCTTTTATCACAAAGTCACAAATTTGCTTCACACACTATTCCTCTCGTACTTTCTCCTTCAAGCACTTTACCTTGTTCTACTTCTTCACTTCTTCTTTGAATTCCTTGCCATCTAATACATCCTCAAGCTCTAATTCAAGCTCCTCACTATAACATTTTCTTTCCTCAACCTCCATACCAATTGACTGTTCACCTTTAATGATTTCACACTCTTTGCGACATCATCCACAGATATTGCGTCAGCCAAGATACCCAGCTTTACCTCTTCATATCTATTAAATTCTTAACTGCCTCAACACTGTCAAGCTGCTTGCCCAAGTCTAACTTCCTCCAGCTAAATATTGACCCATCCCCCTGCCACTAACTCTATCCCCCTCCTCAGCCAGAATCTCAAGCCAAACACTAATTTACACAAATAATGCTATTTAACTCTGAGTTCATTTGCAACACTGAACTGTGTCTCCATCGTAATGATCACACAATTCCACCTCCGTAACATTGCCTGTCTCTACTACAGCTCATCTACCGTTGAAAGCCTCAATTGACTTCTTCATTTCCAGACTGTTGCTCTAATATGCTCCTTGCTCTCTGTCCTTGGCCATTCATAAACTCCAGATGATCCAAATAGTGCTGCCTGTATCAATTTCACAAATCCTGCTCACACAGCACCCTATCCTAATTGACCTAAACTGGATTAAATTCCCACTGGAGCTTAAATTTAACATTCACTTTCTTGTCTATGGCCTCACTGCTGCCATGCACTGCAACCACCCATCCTCCCCCCGCCCCAGTCCTTAATTACAGTAATATTTCCCAGCCATATAACCCTTCCCCAAACTCTCTGTTTCTCTGTCCCAACCTTGTGCACCCTTTACTCCCTTCACCCATTAAAAATAACCATGTGTTCAGTTTTCTCCACCCCAACTCTGGAATTCCCTTCTTAAACTCATCTTCCTCTCCTAAATCCCATCTTGACCAAGATTTTAGCCATTTCTGCTCCTTGCCTCAGTATCCATTCCCTTAAGCTACTGTGAGGCGTTTTTCTACATTAAAGGCATAATATAATTATATGTTGTTGGCACATACTGAGAAAAATTCCCTAGAGGCTATAGAGTAATTATTTGATATCTAGTCATTCAAGCTACATTTTAACTACAGTTTTTTTTTAAATTTTTACATCTGTTTATATAAGTTAGTTTTATTTTAAACATTTCCCTGTCAGGGAAATAATTTGCTTAAGCTTGTCACTGCTTATAGTTTGAAGTTATACCTAAAGATAAAGGTCAATTTGAATAGCTGACATTAATGGGAACCTGAAAGAAGTGCAGATAGCTTTAGGTAAATGGCAAAGTTTTAAAATTTCTGCAGGATGCTGCTGCCAAATCGGCCACACAACTTTAAACTGGCCAATAAAATTGGTATATTTGTCCCAAGTAGTTCAGACAAGCCAATGAAGGTTACTTGACAAGACTTATGTAGAAAGAGGAAGGGAAGGTATAAAGAAATTTAGGCAGAGGAACCAAACAAACTAAAAAAGTAATATATATTTTCTATTCAAATACTGAATCAAACAATTGGAACAGATATATAATTTATTTACTTTCTTACTATATTCTCACTGAACCTTTTGCACCTAGGAACTTGGCTGAAGGGCCAAGGACAATAGTGTGGCACACCACCAAATTTAAATAGAGTAGAAGAATAGATGAGATAAACCAGAAAATAGTGATTCACAATGAACCCGAGACAGGCAACATTAATCCTTTACCTTGGGACCACCCTCCTCAATGCTTCTTGATCCTTCACCCAGCGATCCCCAGATTCCAGAATCTGTTCAATGTTTCCAGAATCCCTCTCTTTTGAACCCCAGTGCCCCCTATCGGTGCTTCCAGATGTTGGGATGTCCTTTCAAATTACTGCTGCACCTTGATATAATATCCCATTTCTGCCAGTCACTAGGATGTCTCCAATAAAATAACAGCTTGCATTTATATGGCATCCTTCACAACCACAAGACATCTCACAGCACTTTACAACCAATGACACAATTCAAAGTGTAGTCATGGTTGTAATGTAGGAAATGTGACAGCCAATTTGCACACAGCAAGGTCCCACAAACAGCAATGATGGTCTGTTTTAGTCATGTTACTTAAAGGGTAAATATTGATCAGGATACTAGGGAGAACTTGCCTGCTCTAATTTGAAATAGCTCCATGTGATCATTTACCCACCTGAGAAGCCACATAGGATCTCAATTTAAAGTCCCATTGAATGGCAACCCCAACAGTGCAGCAATCCCTTAGTACTTCATTGGAGTGCCAGCCTAGATTTTACACTCAAGTCTCTGGGCTGGGACTTGAACCCACAACCTTCTGACTCAGAGGCAAGAGCATACTACCTGACCCACAACTGACTTCAATGTGGAGGAATCAGTATTCCTGATATATGACACATGACATAATAACTCTGATGCACCATAAACTGTGTCAAGGGAGATTTATTATCTTATAAATTTAAAAAATTTACATCCTTACCTCTTTCATACATTAAGGAGGAGAAATTGGTCCTTTTCATAACTGGTTTTCAATGAAAAATTTGCATTGTAGCGGACCAATTTTGAGCTGCGACTTCTCGCATATGATGTCCTTGGAAGTCAGTAGTCAGGTACCAGATATCCAGGGCCTTGAATATGCAAATGACAGTTCTAATGCCAGTTTTGGAACCATGCATTGAATTTGTGATCAATTGCATTATGCATGCTCCACACAATTTTTCAGTGTCTACAGTGAACAAAACCGAGAGTCTTTAAAGGGATCATGGATGTTGTCCAAAAAGCGAAATTAATTTCTTTATACTTTCTTTTCTGTGAAGTTAGCTACACCAGGATTGCTACTCTTGGCTCCACAAAAATACTGACAACTTGAATCTTCTCCACATTCAGTTTATCTCTGTTCCCTGGATTTACCTACAGGCTGACTTGATGCTGGAGCTGGTCAAATTTCCCTAGATCCCGACCAGTAATCTATGATGGGACATCAAATTGCTGCCTGTAGCTAAGTGGCCGGATGCTGGATCCTCGAGATGAGATCCAGGAACAGAATTTTACTACCCACGGGCGGGCACCCACCTGACCCAATCAGACATAAAATAGCGCACGATGAAGTCGGGCAAGCATCCCAACATCATCGCATACTCAAGCAATATTTCACTTGGTGGGCACGAGCAGGTGCCAGAGCTGTGCCTGCCGTTAATTAACAGGCCACTTAAGGCCAATAACAGTCCAACTGACGGCGACTTTTCATTGCCTTTGTGATTTTGCACTTGTCGCATGGGCAAAACGGGCAGGCGGCCAGCTGACATTTTCAAAAGCCTCATCCAAGGGCAAGATAAAAAGGGTCAGCGGCATTGCCAGTGTGAGTAGTGAGGAGCTTTGGAGATAGTTTGCTCCTGATGACTTATTGGTACTTGGCAGCTTCATCTCTGTTCGGGGCTTCATTCTTAGCATTTCTAGGCTTCATTTCAGGACTCATTGGTATCTGCAAGGTTCCTGGAGGATTCAGACTGTGTAGACCCTTCCAGGTATCAGACAGCCTTCCGTTATCTTGGTAATGGGGATTGTGGTCTCCGCTGGTGGCACCTCCTCTGAGAGGGAAGAGAGGGGCAGAAGGGAGAGGAGGCCAGGAGTCCCCGCAGATTCCAGGGGTGCGACCTGTGGGAGGAGGGGCTCAGGCACAAGGGGTGCAGGGCCAGCAGGAACTCCAAAGCAGAAGACAGCACTATCCTGCTGCCAGGGCTTACAGGCAGTGATGCAGCTACCTCAAAATGTCTGAGGTACAATGCTAAAGGAGGCTCCACCTCTCAAGGGAGACCATTTGTCAGATGATTGGGCCTGGGACCAGCTGAAGGTCACAGCGGCCCTCAACTTCTATGTCTCCAGCTCTGTCCAAGGATCAGTGGGGGATCTGTGTGGAATCTCCCAATCAGCTGTCCATAGTTGCATCAAGCTGGTGACAGAAGCTCTGATCAGACAGGCACTGACCTTTATTCTTTACTGTATGGATAACGCCAGCCAGGCTGAGTGAGCCAGAGGCTTTGCATTGATTGCTGGGTGCCATCGCATCCAGGGTGCAATAGGCTACACATATGTGGCCATTGAGGCACCAGCGGGTCAGCCGGATGCCTTCATCAACAGGAAGGGCTTCCACTCCATGAATGTGCAGATAGTGTGTGATCACAGGATGCTGATTCTGCAAGTCTGTCCAAGGTACCCCCAGGCAGCTCTCATAACATCTACACCCTCAGACACTCCCAGGTGCCGGGACTCCTCAGTGCTCCAGCCCGACTGGATGGATGGCTGCAGGGGGACAAGGGCTATCCCCTCAAAAGGTGGCTTATGATGCCCCTTCTCCATCCAAGAACAGAGGCAGAGAAGCATTACAATACGTGTTATGTCTCCACAAGGGCGGTGGTTGGGAGGACCATAGGTCTTGCCTTGACACAGCTGCACAGGCCACAGATGATGAGTCCAGTAGTGAGTCAGAAGAGGAGCATGGTGAGGAGAATGTTGAGGGCATGGAGGCAGACCTCGGTAACCTCCAGGGAGGCAGGAACACCAGGGATGCCTTGATCCAATGCTCCTTCAGCTAGGCTGCCAAAGATCAGCTTCAACCACATGCCAGGGCTGCCGCCTCCATCCCGGATTTCTGAAAGGACCCTTTCATTTGAACACAAAGAACACTCAGTGCCTGTGCAATAAAGTTCAGAGCTGCTTACATCCAGCATTACATACTGGCATACCTGCACCAATAAAATAAAGAGGTGAAGCATACTCAGGCCATGACAACAAAAACAAAATTTATCTCATTTTGACAATTCCAAACTATTTACATAAACTTCTCTGGTCTTCATTCCCAGACCAGTTTGGATAAAGTAACCATAATTGACCCGTGACCTGTCCTTCTTGTGCTCATGGTGCCTTTATCTTACATTTGGTACCCCACCTCGCTGGCAGCGGCATTGGAAACAGCCTGCTGACTCTGCTGCCCTGTTGGTTTTGACGACCTTGGCGGTTGTCCTCTGGCCAGTGGAGCCTGTGATGGCCCCGTCTGGGATGGAGCAGCCAGTGCCATGGCTGGCATCTCCCCAGTCATTGCAGCCTCATCAGGTGCCACAGTCACAGGCATAGGGGCGGAGAAGCTGGTGCCATCATTTGGAATGCCCTGAGAGGAGCCCGTAGAGACGACAAGCAGCTCGTGCGCCAGCATGAGGTCATTCTAGACCTGAGAGAGCAAACTCCTGCTAGCGAACCTAAAAGGGAGAATAAGGATATGTCATTAGTTAAAGTCATCACACTGTCACTGTGCATGCCAGGCACCCTGGTAAGACAATGGAGATCTGCACCATGGTGCCATCATCTTTCAATGATCAATGGGGATTCCAGGTTCAAGGCTCCCATCAATGAAGACACTACCCTAGAATAGTTGCACAATCTGAAACTCTCACCTCTGTGCACTGCACTCTTACCTTCACTTCTCCATGCCCGTTTGCAGGCAGAGCATGCAGGCTCTCAAGCTCCAGGACGCCTTGCTCGAACCTGCTGAGCAGCAGGAGGTTGGGCTGCCCTCTGCCTGTATGTGCCCTCTCTGCCTGGTTATGGCTTGTCTTCTCCTGAAATGATAGAGAAGTATTGGTTAGTCCACTATCTACCTGCAGCGCCATTGCAGCCTGGCCACCCCCAGGTGAGGAACACCTCGCAGGGCAAATCCAAGTGATGGCCTCGAGCCACTGGACACTCAGTCCAAGCATCCAGGGCTCAGCCCCTTGGCCAACTCCAGTGTTATTGACAGTTGGCACTCAGACTCTAGCACCCCTGACGCCCATGGCGGGATGGCCACTCCTTAACATTTCTGCACACTGATCCGTGCCGACATGGTACGCACCCTTCCTGAGCGCAGCAGCTCATTGAAGTGCTTCTGGCACTGCACCCATGTGTGTCGCACTACGTCATGGCTGCTAACCATTGCTGCCACCTCCTCCCATACCTTCTTGGTGAGGCGCGGTGGCTTTGTCCTCCCATCTCTGGGACAAGGGTGTCCCTCCTGGCAGCCACCTCCTCCGGGAAGACAGCGAGGCACTCGTCAGAAAAGTGGGGGGCCGTGTGCCCACCCAACCTGCCCTCCCGCCTGCCATTTGCAGCTGCACTCGGCTACATTGGAAATGCTGATCACACGTCCTTCCGAGGCAGCCTTCCACGGGCTGCCAGGGATGTTTTATAAACCAGCCGCTGGGTCACCATTGGTCCCGGTGGCCGACAGGCCCCTGCCCCTGCCCACCCCTTCCCAGCAGTGCGAAGCCACATTTCACACTGGGTGGGCCTTAACTGGCCCCCAGTTGAGGGCCGATCGTGGGCAGCGGACCATTTCCTGGCCGCTCCCAGGCCTGCGCACAGCACCCGCCTGATGGCCTCAAAATCTTGCACCTTGGGTGCGCATTCCAGGTGCGACACCCATATCACAATGGTTTGTGCTGTAACTCCAATTTTGCCTCCCCCCACCGCAGCCTTTGTCATACATCAAATGTTGACATATAAAATACCTGAAAATTTTGATAAGACAACATATCATGATTGACCTAAATACCATTAAATTAAAAGCACAAATCACAAAACTTTATATGCATTAAGACTTGTAGAGTTCTACCAAAGCGATTAAAATCATCAATATAATTTCCTGTGAGAAGTTTTATTCCCTGCAAGAGGCATGTTACTGCCAGCTCACCATGTCTCAGGGGCCTGTGGACGTTTACTGCTTTTCAGCAGTCTCAAACATTCACTTTTTTACCTTTTTTTTCCTACTTCAGACCTATTACAAATGCCTGAATCAGTGACATATTTTCCACACATGCACAGTCGTGGTTGAATTTTCCTGTCTTGTGCTCATTCTCACTTCAAATTTTATTTTTCATTTGAAGAACATTTTTGATCTCCTGAGTTTTGCCTTACATTTTTGCTTCCTGGAGTTTTGTTTCCTCAAATTGGGCCATAGCTCGGGGCTTTATTCTCTGCTTAAAATAAAGCAATTGGATCATATTTTCCATCAGACATGATTTGAGCCAAACATTTTCAATTTCACAGTCATTTGGAAAATTTTGCTGACTTTATTTATGTAGACCACAGTTATATGTACATCCAGTGATATTTTAGATATGTGAAATGCATATAAAAAAAGGCTAACTAATGTTTTTTAGAAAAAGATATGCATTTATGACATCTGAATTCCATTTTCAGAAAGACTGTGACAATATACGGCTTTGATGTGCTGGGACACATGACTTAAATGTACTGGAGGAAAGGAATTTAATTATAAAATATTTTTATAGTTGCAGCACATGAACTTCAGTAGCAGAACATAGCTATATATTTTTCCCTTGGATAATTTAATTATTAATGCATTTTAGATGGCAGATTGGGCAAGGATTAGGCAGTCAATGCTGAGTTTATTATATGTGTTTTGCATTTGATGGATTATCCCATCACTTCAATGGATGAGTCTTCAGCAAGGAGGCTAATTGTCCGCTGTCTGGGTTGGTGTCATCTCATATGTGATGTTAAACCAAATCTTGATTTGCAGATTCAATTTTAAATATTCTATATGAAGTCACTGCTGGAGGCACTGGCTTTGGGGCTTGCTGTCCTGTAGGAACCTGACTGTTCTTCTCAAATGTTGAGATTGCTTGATGACAGAGATTTCTCCATTTGGGTACGTTTAGGGTTTTTTTTCCCCCATGTAGCGGGGTCCAACTTACAGGCTCCAAGATTGGCTTTCAGAATATCTTTTTATCTGAGTTTGGGATGTCCAAGGGTCGGGTTCCATGCTCAGCCAGCTTTGGTATGCGAGAATCCTCCATGCAAATTACGTGGCCAATCCAATGAAGCTGAACTCTGATGAGCATGCTCTCAATACCAGCTGTGTGGTACCTTGCAAGAACTTCAGGGTTGGGGATTTTGTGCTACCACGTGATGTTACAGACAGACATTAAGCAGTGAATGTGGAATGCATCTAATTGCTTTAAGTGACACCAGCAGTTTATCCATGCCTCACAGCCATTCGGAAATGATATGAGAACCATTACCTGGTAGACTTTGATCGTTGCTTTGAGACAAACTCCATGCTCAATGTCTGCATACATATTTAACTTTTGTTAGAAAAGGCTTTATTCAAGTAGTGCATTTGCAGCTGCACATTAATTCATTTAACTTTTATTTAAAATCATGAAAAATGCCTGAGTTTATTTTCAAGATTGCTAACCATCTTCAAGCTGAGAATTTTGGTGCGCATCAAGGGAGACTCAGCTAAGTAACTTTAAGCCTGACAGGCAAGCGTGATGAAAAAAGTTGTAATAATGTGACAGGGAAACATTGCAGAAAGTGGTACACTTACCAATAATGTGCACAATATGCAAGACTTTAATATGTCACATGTGACATTCAAGCACATAAAAAATATGGTGTTTATAAGATTGTTACGTTTTGGGACTATGTCTTCAATTTAGGGTAAAATGAAATGGGTCATGTGACCTGTTCTGAAGTCTGCCTGACAACAGGCCTGGGTGATGTGGCTGTTAAAGAGTAAAGAGAGGTCTGGATTGTCTTGCTGGAAAGGAGGTGTAAGGTGTTCACATGTGGAGACAATAACAGCAACACCAGTATTTACAGTGGCTAGGCTGCTAGTCTCCAAAGTCCCAGGCAGGTTTTGGGAATGCTGAGTTATAAATGGTTGTACTTTAAATTGTCCATTTACTTCCAAGATAAATTTGAGTTGGCATCTAAAGAATAGCTAATCAGCAATTTCTACCTGGATACAAGGTCCATGTGATTCATGTTGCCAAGGAGATGGGCTCTAAGAGGGGGAGAGTCCTTAGGAAACCATTAAAGAACTGGGTTGCAAACTTTCCTAAAATATCACTGAATCCTCTAGACAAGCCAGTCTGCAGGGATTCAGGAGGCAGAAGGCAGCTAGAGGCAAAAAGAGGGAATGCCAGTGAGAGCTCGCTCTCAGATTGATAAGACTAAATTCGTGAAGATTTAAAATAAAGCTGTAAGATTCACCTAGCTTGAGCTAGAGGGAGAAACTACAGGGAAGACCCTCACCGTGAATAATGGTTCTGAGGTTAAAAGTTGCCAGGTTGGGAAAGGAAAAGAACGGAAGTACATCCTTGGGAGCTAAGAATGACTTTGGACTGATTCTGGGAGAATTGCATGTCTACCTCAGGGACAGTGTATGATTATGAAGTGGGATTTTCAGTTAAATTAAAAGTAGAAGGGGGAAGTTCTGTTTGGTAGTTTAAAGTATAAGCTACGTACACAAATAATGTTTAGTTAATGTTGCTCCTAGCTTGCTTGTACAGTAAAAGTCTTAAAACATGAAATCTTCTTGTATCATCCATCAAGCTATTAACTGGAAGTTCAAATTTCTTATTAAAAGTTACTGTCTCTACAGGGATTGTAACAAGTAGATCTCCCATAATTCTGGCAAATCGTATGTTAAGCTGTTTTCCAACATCAGATCATCATTTTTTATAATATACATTTCAGCTGATATGGTGAAGCTGTGTTAAAGCAGACTAGTCTATGTTAGTGTAGGAAGTCAAATTGCTATAAATAAGCACAAACCTGAGATTTGTTACAGTTTAATTGCTGTTGGTGAGTGCATGCAAATCCCTGGCTCCAAGTCAATCTGCAAACTCCCCTTAACAAAAACAAAGAACCTGCAATTGACTTCAGCATGAAATGACTGTGCTCCTTTGTTTTTTAACATGATGCCCGAAGTATGATGAATTTCCTCACAACCTTAGGTATGATGGGCAGAATTTTCCATGCCCATTGGTGCCGGCATCATGGCGGGCATGAGTAGATAATATGGCGGGAAGACCAAAAATTGGTTTCACACCATCGTGAAACCTGTTTGCAATCATCTACTCCACCCATCAATGGTGGGTCACGTTTCCCTCCACTGGACGTAGGAACTTCATTTTCATAAATCTGCATATCATTATAGGCCCTACCCACCAGAATCAACTCCCCATGCTGGATCATCTAGGTAAAACGCCGACATATTTCACAACTGTACGTAACCAACGTGCACTTGGCGAGATGCACTTTGCTCGGGACTTCGAGGTTTGTTTGCCTACCTTGCTTCATGCAGCACTTGCAGTCATCAGTGCCAGGCAAGCAGCACCACATCACTTTTAGGGGAGCTCACGGGCAGGTCTCTACCTACCAGACCAGCCATAAGGCAGGGGTGGCTTTTCAATGACTGCAGGGCTAGGGCGTGTTTCGGGAAGGGGAAGAAGTAGCCTCAGGAAAGGGAAGAGGCTGCAGGGAGGGCAAGAGCTTTCCTGGGGAAGGGGGGTATCCCAGTTTGTGTGTGGGGGCACATGTTGGCCTGTGCAAGGAGCCTCAAGATGGCAAGGCTGAGGAGGCAGTCTCCAGAGGTGGTGAAACCAGATGGATAAGTGAAGTTGTGTGCGAGTGAGTGATGCCTCTTGAGCTGGCAGTGAGTGAGATGCCAGTGAATGTGTGATGGCCTTGTGAGGGTGTGAGTTTAGAGTGATGAGATGATTGCCTTACCCTGGTGGCACAGATAAGATCATTCATCCTCTTTCTGTACTGGATGCCCAATCTCCTTTGTGCAGCATTGGCATTGGCCACTTCTGCTACTGCCGCCCAAGCTGGAGTGGTGAGATTGCTGGACCTCCTCCGGCCAGAGCGGGGCTGTGGGACATCAAGGTGGGCCTCCAAAAGGCATTCCAGTGATGGGTCACTGAACTGTTCAGGGTCATGTCTTCACTGGAGCAGTCCTGGGCTGCAAGCATTGAGAACTGTGTGGGCGGCTGCTGTTTAGATATGGCACCAGGAGTGAGGGAACGGCATGGTGGGCGATTCAGAGGCCTCCGTCAGTGAGATGGCGTGTTCCCTGTGGCTGCATAATTATTGAGGCAGGAAACTGACGATACGGCGTGAAAAGCTGCTATTGTGATCAGCAGGTAAAACGACCTTTTTCCCACCTACGACCACACTTCGTGCAAATCTGGGACGATTACTCCCAATAAATGTATTGGCAAGTAGGTAGGTAGGTGGGTGGGTGGGTGGATAGATAATTAGAGAATGTTCTGGCTATTTTGTTATATTATTCCAATATGATTTAGGAACTATATTGTATTGTGTAGGTCTACATGTATATCCAGAGTGCCATGTTACTCACTGCTGAACTACAGTCTGTGTATGGAAACTACAATGTATTCCACAGCATATTGTGAGATGTAAGAAATATATTGAAAGGAAGCTCCAGTATTTGTGTCTAAAAATGTGATTGTTTTGAACTTCTGGGAACCAAAAGACATAACATCCCAATCCTTCTCTGTACTCTCACTCTCGTTCCCTGTAAATCCTCCAAAATCCAAAAGCTCCTATGATGCTCTCCCACTATACCACTTGCTATTGCGTTCCAACTCTCCTAAATTCTCCTATGCCCTAAAACTCCAAAAAACCTCGCCCACTGTAGCATTACATCCTTTAATTTTCTGTGAGCTATGCTGCTAATTGATAAACATATTAGTAAAAAAAATCCATTTTTTAAATATTCTTTCATGGGATGAGGCTGTTGATGGCTAGGCCAGCATTTATTTCCTATCCCTAACTGCCCTTGAGAAGGTGGTGTTGAGCTGCCTTCTTGAAGCACTGCAGTCCACCTGGTGTAGGTACACCCACAGTGCTGTTAGGAAGGGAGTCCCAGGATTTTGACCCAGCAACAGTGAAGGGACGGCGATATAGTTCCAAGTCAGGATGGTGTGTGGTTTGGAGGGTGTTGTGTTATTACAATGGTATAAAAGTCGCTTATAAAGGATTGAGTAAACACATCATGGGTTCATTTATTAAGACTAGGCACATGAGAACAGTTATACATAGGGATAAAGCTTGAAGACTTCAGATCTGTGTGCTATGCTCTGCTCAAAGTAAAAGTGAAACTAAGACTAGGACACATTCCCTTCTAGTAATGTCATGCTGATATCCTTTAAAGGTATATTACAACAGAGGGGAACTTGGAGGTGGAGGTGTTCCCGTGCATCTACTGCCCTTACCCTTCTAGGTGGTAGAGGTCGTGGGTTTGGAAGGTGCTATCAAAGGAGCCTTGGTGAGTTGCTGCAGTGCATCTTGTTGATGATACATACTACTGCCACTGTGCATTAGTGGTGGAGGGAGTGTCTGTCGAAGGTGGTAGATGGGGTGCCAATCAAGCAGGTTGCTTTGTCCTGTATGGCATCGAGCTTCTTGAGTGTTGTTGGGGCTGCAGTCATCCAGGCAAATGCAGAGTATTCCATCACATTCCTGAGTGTGCCTTGTAGACGGCAGACAGGCTTTGGGGAGTCAGGAGGTGAGCTACTCTCTGCAGAATTCCCAGCCTCTGACCTGCTCTTAAAGGCACAATATTTATATGGCTGGTCCAGTTCAGTTTCTGGCCATTGGTAACCCCCAGAATGTTGAAAGTAGGGGATTTAACACCGATAATGCAATTGAATGTCAAGGGGAGATGGTTGGATTCTCTCTTGTTGGAGACGGTCATTGCCTGGCACTTGTGTGGCGCAAATGTTACTTACCATTATCAGCATAAGCCTAAATGTTGCTCAGGCCTTGCTGCGTATGGGCACAGACTGCTTCAGTATCTGAGGAGTCGTGAATGGTGCTGAACATTGTGGAATGTATCATTCCATTCAAATCCGATCTGAAGTAACAACAACAAAAATTAAAAATTCCAGAAGGCAAAATGACTGGCAGACCTGCCTTATTACATTTCCAAATGATAACCACGTACAGTTGTAATTACATCTCGTCCTTATTTTATTGTTGCATCACAATAATCATTCAGCTGGGCTCACTGACATTAGTGGAAACATTGTATTTTTCTTCAACACACAATAACCCTTGTTTGGGTTTGTTATCTGTTGTTCATATTTAAGTTGCTTTGCAAAACAACTCATGTTCTTTGTTCATCTATGCTTTGTGTCCTGAACACTTGGCTAAAGATTTCAGACTTCTCTTAAGGTTTTCAAAATATACTGAGGTGTAAAAACACAATTTACAAATGGTTTGTTACAAATGATAGGCCACTTAGATCTCAAGGACAACAAAATGGAATACAGAAGAGACGTTAGGGCATGGCAAACAATTAGCAGAAGACTTGAAAAGAGAACCTAATGGGTGGGAATTTGAGATGTCAGCAGTTGGTACTGGAGGCATGATGCAAATAGAATAAGCTAGATTTAGCAGGGCCACGGGAGGGGTGGCAGCAGGATTGTTGACATCTGACAGTCGGTATTCTCCTTAATTAACCCTCTGAAACTGACCACAACTTCGAGATGTTGGGCATGCGCAGATTAGCGCAGAAATCCTGAAGTTGTGGTCTGCCATTCAGGCTGTGCTGTGGACTTCTCGCAGAGCGGGCAGCCACTGAAATCAGTGAGCAATTCAACTTTCCTGCCTCTGTATTGCTGTTTGAAGCCCTTTAAAAAGTTACACCTTATTCAATCAGATCTATATGGGTTTTTAATAGCAATATGATTACTAAAATTTGATAAACAACAGAACTGGCCCTGAAAAAATAATTTTATAAATGTGGAATCATGTTAAGTGATCAATTAGTAGATTTTTAAGCTTTTATTTATGATAATTTTTAAAAATCAGAATATTTTAGCTTCTGCCTTCACGCCATGTGTATGTCTCAATCTTTGATTTCCTCTATGTAGAAATTTTTAAGAGCGGTTTTATTTTACCGCTTTTAGTTTCCTGGTTGGGTGTCTGTGAAAATCCTTTAATGTGATTGGCTGCTTGGACAGTCTGATGTCATCACTCCAGCTCCAACCTATGAATTCCCCGTGGCAATCAGTTGCAGTACCATTGCGTGGAGATAGAGATGACATTCTCCCCAGAGAGATTGCTAGATCTCCCAGCAAGACTTTCTTTGTGGTCAGTGATGAACACCCGTGCTTTGCTGCTGACAACAAGAAGAGGGCAAATTGCTCCTATTTTCCCAAATGTTTTTCTTGCATGTTTTGTAGACCATGCATTAATTACAACCAAGGATGCAAATGGTTCCTCACAAACATTTTACCAATGGGTTGGGGATGTCTATCCCAATGATTTTTTTCTCTCTCCATTGGAACTAATGGCTAAACATTACTCACAGCCCCAAAAAGGTAAAGTCATGCCTGATGAATCTGATTGAATATTTTGTAAAGGTGACTTCCAGAAGACATTTGATAAAGTCCCTCAGAAGAGACTATTAGTTGAAGTTGATGCTCATGGAATTGAAGATAAACATAATAAAACGTGTGCTTCACAGGAACATTATAAAACAAAATATAACACTTAAGTCACATAAGGAAATCTTGGTCCAAGGGGTAGGTTTTAAGGAGCGTCTTAAAGGAGGAGAGTGAGATAGAGAGGTGGGGAGGTTTAGTAGATTAACAAATGGACAAAACTGGTCCAAATCAATTTTCGTGTAGGATAATGTGAAATCATTCACTTTGGACCCAAAAGGGATAGAACAGATGACATTCTAACTGGTGAAAAGCTAGAAACAGTGGATGTCCAAAGAGTCTTGGAGGTCCAGGTACACAGATCATTAAAATGTCATGGTCAGATGCAGAAAATATTCAGAAAGGCTAATGAAGTGCTGGCCTTTAAATCCAGAGGACTAGGATACAAGCGGCAGAGTTTGCTATTGCTCTACAAAACTTTGATTAGACCACACCTGGAGTATTGTGAGCAGTTCTGTGCACCACACATTAGGAAAGGTGTATTGGCCTTGGAGAGGGTGCAGTGTGGATCTACCAGAATGAAATCTAGACTCAAAGCGTTAAATTAGAAGGAGCGATGACACAAGCTATTATTGTATTCCCTGGAATGTTAAGGGATGTTTTGATTGAAGTTTTCAAGATATTAAGGAGAACTGATAGAATAGATAGAGAGAAATTATTTTCACTTGCTGGGGACTTTAGGATTAGGGATATGGCCTTAATATCAGAGCCAGGTCTTTCAGGGGTGAAATTAGGAAACACTTCTACATACAAAGGGTGGTATAAGTTTGGAACTCTCTTCCACAAATAACAGTTGATGCTGGGTCAGTGGTTAATTTTAAATCTGAGTTTGATAGATTTTTGTTAACCAGAAGTATTAAGGTGTATGGCTGCAAAGGCAGGTATATGCAGTTAGGCCACAGATCAGCCATGATCTCACTGATTGGTGGAACAGACTCAAGGGACTACATGAGGGGGAGGTGGGCGGATTTTCCAGCCCCACCCGGCACTGGGGTCATCCAGTACTACTGAAAGTCAATGGACTTTTGGCTGGGCCGCTAAATCTCCTGGGGTGGGTCCCACCACGGCAGGGCCAGAAAATGTACCTATGCTTCTAAGGGCAAAAGGCACAAGTTGTGTAGTCCACAGTTAAAACATCACAGCATGCAAGGAAACAGCAACTTTCAGGCTTCCCATCCAAAACTCTAGCCCCTTGCCCAATTAACTTGCACCTGTTAATATCCACACCAAGGACACTGGAAATGTCAAGAATGCACAGCAGGTATTGTAGGCACAGGAAAGAAGAGAAAGCTTAAAAAAAGGTAATTGAAAATAAACGGCAGGTTGACACAAGAAGGACTGTATACAAGATTATACAGTCTTGGAAGACAGGAAGACAGGTCAGAGAGCATAGATGGTGAATATTCTGTCTAGAAACCTTGTAACTTGTAATTAGCAAATAATAGACATTAAAGTTTGTATACTATAATTATTTTTAAATTATAGAATTTATGACTGCAAATAATATTCATTTGTATGAAAATTCTGTCATTTATTTAGATTTTAAGATTAATAAAATCTGTGGCAGTGTGGGATGCAAAGAGGTGACCTGTGCCATACATATGAAGTGCACTATATTGTCTTTATACCCATACAATGGCCTAAAATGCATATCATTTGCAAATAATTCATACTTAATCCTTGGCCAAAGATTGCTTTCCTGCATTCAGGAGAGGGTTTTAGTTGTGTCTACTAATGTTCCAATTAGCAGTTAGGGTAATAGAAATGATGTTTAATCCTGATGGTTGATAGCTGCCCAACTTCTTCCAAGTATCTTTATCACAGAGTTTCTTTCGGGCTAAGCTGCTCAACTGGCTTGAGCTCATAACCATGGTAATGAATCTTGTGAAAAATCAACCGAAAGAAAGGAAAGAACTTGTATTTATATTGCATCGTTCATTTCCTCAGGATATCCTAAATTCCTCCACAGCCAATGAGTTATTTTTTGGAGTGTAGCCACTGTTGTTATGTCGACAAGCACAGTAGATAACTTGTGTACAGCCAAATTCCACAAACAGCAAATTAAGTATTTGAGATAAATAACCAATCAATCTGTTTTGCTGGTATTGGCTGAGGAATAAATGCTGGCCGCAACACCAGGAGAACTCATCTGCTCTTCTTCAAATAGTTCTACAGGATCTTCTACATCCACCGAGCACCTAATGCCCAGATTGGTGGGAGGAGTGGAGATTTATTTCTTTAAGCAGCCTTGATTCTCTTTGATTCCAACCAAAGTGATTGAGTTCAAAATTTGCTAGTCCAGTTTTCTAATAGTTGTTCTTGATCTGGATGCTTTGGGTACCTGCTTTAGAGTATGTGTAATATGCACAAATAGGAATGCAATTTTACCATGCTGCATCATGTTACATGATTAGTAATAATGGCTTACTGTTTATTATTTATATTGCAATACCTATAATCATTAATAGATGTCAATGAATATTGGGCAGAAATTTTCACGTGGCAGGCAGGCATGCACCTGACCCACTCAAACGTGAAATGACCCGCGTTGATGTTGGCTGAGTGCTCCAACGTCAACATGCACTCTCGTGATATTGCACTAGGCAGGCGGGTGAGGGAGATGGAAGCACGCCTGCCATTAATTAAGAGGCTTGTTAAGGCCTTTGATACACCAATTGTCTCTGGGTTTACGTAGCCCGTGTGAATTTTCAGCTGTCCAACAGGCAAAACGGGCAGGTGGACAGGCCACAATTTGCAAAACCTCATCCACAGGTGGGAAAAGAAGGGTCAGCAGCATTGTCAATATGAGTTGTGAGGAGTTCTGGAGATCGTGTGCTGCTGGTTGATTTTGTGAACTAGACAGCTTCATCTCGCTTCAGAGCTGCATTCTGAGCATTTCTAGGCTTCATTTCAGGACTCATTTGTGTCTTCCAGGACCCTGGAGGATGCAGACCATGAGGGCCCTGATGATGGGGATTGTGGCCTCTGCTGGTGGCACCTCCTCTGAGGAGGAAGAGAGGGGCAGAAGGGGGAGGAGACCAGGTGTCCCTATGCAGCTACCAGGGGAGCGACCTGTGGGAGGAGAGGCGCAGGCACAAGGGCTGCAGAGCCAGCTGGTAGTCCAAAGCGGAAGGGGCCACATAAGACGCCACTATCCTGCTGCCAGGGTATACAGGCTGCGATGCAGCTACCTCAGTATGCCCGAGGTGCAATGCCGAAGGAGGCCCAATCTCTCAAGGGAGACAGTGACTTCTGTTTGTCAGAGGATCGGGCTTGAGATCAGCTCTGGCTGTGTGGGTGGACACCCCATGCCAGTGGTGCTGAGGGTCACAGTGACCCTCAACTTCTATGCCTCCGGATCTTTCCAGGGTTCAGTAGGAGATCTGTGTGGAGTCTCCCAATCAGCTGTCCACAGTTGTGTCAAGTTGGTGACAGAAGCTCTGCTCAGGCATGCATAGACTTTCATTCATTACTCTATGGACGAGACCAGCCAGGCAGAGCGAGCCAGAGGCTTTGCAGCGATTGCTGGGTTCCCCCGCATCCAGGGTGCAATCGACTGCACACATGTGGCCATCAAGTTGCCAGCGGGTCAGCCGGGTGCTTTTGTCAACAGGAAGGGATTCCGCTCCATGAATGTGCAGATATTGTGTGACCACAAGATGCAGATTGTGCTAGTCTGTGCAAGGTACCCAGGCAGCTCCCATGACGCTTACATCCTGAGGCACTCCCAGGTGCCGAGGCTCTTCAGTGCTCCACCCCGACTGGATGAATGGCTGCTGGGTGACAAAGGCTATCCCCTCAAAAGGCAGCTCATGACACCTCTCTGCCACCAAAGAACAGAGGCCGAGCAGCGGTACAACAGGAGTCATGCCTCCACAAGAGCGGTGGTAGAGAGAACCATAGATTTTCTCAAGATGCGCTTCCGATGCCTGGACTGTTTGGGGGGCCACTGCAATACCTCCCAGATCATGTGTCACTGATAGTGGTTGCATGCTGCGCTCTCCACAGTCTGGCACTGGCAAGGGGGCACTCAGTGGAGGAAGAGGATGTTGATGCAGCTGCGCAGGCCACAGATGATGAGTCCAGTAGTGAGTCTGAGGATGAGGATGGTGAGGAGAACGCTGAAGGCATAGACGCAGACCTGGGTAACCTCCAGGGGTGCAGGGACACCTGGGACGCTTTGATCCAACGCTCCTTCAGCTGGCCTACCAAATAGCAACTTACCACCACATGCCAGGGCTGCAGGCTCCATACTCAATCCCTGTCAGGACCATTTCCTTGACCAACAACATACACTCTGTGCCTGTCAATGAAGTTTAAGGAGATACATGTCCATCGTTACATAATGGCCTTCTCTGCACCTACAGAACAAATGAAGCATACAGCGGCCAATAACACAAAATAACATCTCATTTAATTGTGAATGTGAAACATTGCTGAAATGAACATTAACCGGTGTTCTTAATCACACTTTAAAAAAGTTAAAGCAAAATAGGGAATCAAAATATCACCCATGGTAAGGCCGTCTTGTGCTTAAGGTGCTTTACATTTACATTTGAGGGTGCTACGTCTAGGTGCTCCCCCTTCGCTGGCACTGGCATTGGAGACAACCTGCTCACTCTGTTGTCTTGTTTGCCTTAATGACCTTGGCGGTCATCCTCTGGCCCATGGAGCCTGTGCTGGCCCTGCCTGGGAGGGAGTGGCCAGTGTTACGACTGGCATCTACCCAGTTGCCGCAGCCCCATCAGATGCCGCAGTCACTGGCAGAGGGGCGGAGGAGCTGTAGGCGTCATCCGGAGCGCCCTGAGAGGAGCCCACAGAGACGACAGGCAGCTCATGAGCCAACATGTGGTTGCTTTGGAGCTCTCTGCTTACCATTGATGAATGGGCACCTAGCTGGGATACGGGGTGCCCAATTCATCTCCCACCACTGACACTGACCAGCTGAGATCATTGCCAGTGTGTGGGCTTGCAGGTCCAAGTGCATCCCCAGTGCATCCCACATTTCTCAAAAAATGTGACCAAAACTGGCTCATTTAACAGTGATGCCAGTATCTGTTCGAAGGCAAAGGTCCATTCAGTCTCAGCTTGTGCTTCTTGGACAACATCTTCACCCTTGTTTAATGTCTGGTTGTCCTGAATACTGTCACCACTTTGGCAATCTTGAATTATACCCTGTTTACTTGGGATGGGAGAGTTTGGACTGTTCAGCATTCTCCCCACTTCCTCCATTCAAAGCAAGAGGCCGGTGACAGTTGTTATAGCTGGGGATGCACTCTGGGGATTGAGTCTCTGGAGCAGCCTTTCCCCATGGAGGAGGTATTGCACTCAGTCATGAGAGTCAACGCACTGGTCATGCTCCACAGGGACTTCTCCCAAATGGACACCATTGTACGCATTCCCTCATGTAAACCGCCAGATCCTCCCGCACACGCCACTGGACTTCCAGCATCTGCTGCCTAATGGACAACTCCAGAAGCACATCATCAGCCATCGACTGAACATTGCCCTGGTCCCCAGAAGTCATCCAACTGCCAGCACCTTGGGCACTCTCTGTCTCCACCTGCACCTCAAGGGAGTGTGAAGTACCCTCACCAACGTGCACCAGGACACTAGATGGCAATCTTATGCCCAGTGAGGTGCTGGTACCTGTGCTAGTGCCTGCTTGACAGAGAGAGGGCGTGACACTGGTGCGAGCTCAGCATGGTGGTCCTCCGGGGTCAGAAGTGGGCCTTCAGGCTCCTCATTGCGACTGCCTGCTGGTGAGCCTAAAAGGGAGAAGGACGTATCATTACTTTAAGTCATGACACTCTGACTGTGCATGCCTGGCACCCTGATGAGACATGCATCATGGTGCCCTCATCTTTCCATTATCAGTGGGGTCTCCAGTTTCGAGGCTCACATCAATATAGAGACAACACTAGAATGGCTGCAATAGCCAACATTCTCACCTCAGTGCATTGCACTCTTAACTTCATCTGGCACCCCAACCTCACCGCTGCTGCTTGACAGAGGTGCATGGTGCCTCTTGAGCTCCAGTGCCTCCTGCTCATAGCGTGTCAGAATTAGAAGCTGTGGGGGTCCCCTGCCAGTCTGCGACCCCTCAATATTGTTATGGAATGTCTTCTCTTGAAAGGGTAGAAAAGCAGTGATTAGTCCACCCTGTACCTGCATCGCCATTGTAGCCTCACCAACCCCAGCTGAGGAACACCTCGCAGGGCTCAGCCAATTCATGGCCCTTGAGCCGCAAGGCACTCAGTCCAGGGTTCACCCTCTTGGCCAGCTCCTGCGTCATTGACATTTGCCATTCACACCCTAACACCCCTGAGGTCCACATGGAGATGGCCAGTTCTTAACTGTTCTGCACACTGACCCATGTCAACACGGTACTCACCCTTCCCGGTTGCAGCAGATCGTTAAAGTGCTTCCGGCACTGCACCCATGTGCGCTTCAGCACATCGTGACTGCTCACCCAGGATGCCACCTCCTCCCAGGCCTTTTAGGTGAGGGGCAGGAGCCTCCTCCTGTCTCGGGGGGCAAAGGTTTCCCTCCTGGCTGCCACCTCCTCCAGGAGGGCAGCGAGGCACTCATCGGAGAAACACGGGGCCAGCTGCCCTGCTGACCTGCCCTCCTGCCTGCCATGTGCAACCGCAATGGAATGCACCGAGACTTCAGCGAAATTTCGTGGCAGCCTTCCAGGGGCTGCCTGGGCTGGTTTAGAATCAGTCGCTGGGTTGCCATTAGACCCGGTGGACATAATGCAGCTGCCCCCGCCCGGCCTTTCTCGGAGCTTCCCCAGCCGCCTTTCATGCTGGGCGGGCCTTAATTGGCCCGCCAGCGGGAAATCACGGTGCCATGCCAATCGCAGGCAGCAGTCTGCTTTCCGCTGAGCCTGCCTGCCAAGGGCAAAATTCTGCCTATTATTATTAATTTGCATCCAATGAACTGATACTGATGTTCCCACTTGTGATTTAATGTTTAGTCAGGGCTAGCTGTGCGTAGCTGTGTATGAATCAGATGTGGGAGTATGCGTTTCATGTTTTGACTAATGCTGTTCCTATTTGTGATACCTTACACCACATATAATGCAGTGTGAAGTTAGTCCCTTCTAACTTGAGTAATGTTTTGAATGTGTAAATAGTATTGAACAGGATATTGTGGTTACAGGGATGAGTCAGGAACTGAATTTTGGGGCATAAATTCCCAGTCCAGACTATTCAATGAAAATAGGAGGGAGAATTGAAAGATAATGACAACTGTTTTAGAAAACTTGTGCATTCTTATTAAAATTGCTGGGTCTTTTGGGGGAAGATGCGTTCGAGAAAATTGTCCAATAAAATGTATTGTTGGATATGATCTGTTTTAAAAGTTTTAATGACATTTAGAAGAGCTGAAATATATGAACTGTGAATCCAGAATTCTTAAAGGGAAAACAGATGAAAAAATGGCTGTTAATAACGCTATTCAAATTGTAGTAACACAAGGTTTTCAAATATTTAATTAGTCATAGAGTCATAGAGGTCTACAGCACAGAAAAAGGCCCTTCGGCCCATCAAGTCTGCGCCGGTCAAACACCAAGGTATACCAAGTACCTAACTATTCTAATCCCATTTTCCAGCACTAGGCCCATAGACTTGTATGCCATGGCATTGCAAGTGCACACCCAAATACTTCTTAAATGTTATGAGGGTTTCTGCCTCTACCACCCTTTCAGGCAGTGAGTTCCAGATTCCGACCACCCTCTGGGTGAAGAAATGCTTCCTCACATCCCCTCTAAACCTCCTGCCCCTTACCGTAAATCTATGCCCCCTGGTTATTGATCCCTCCACCAAGGGGAAAAGTTCCTTCCTCTCTACCCTATCTATGCCCCCTCATAATTTTGTACACCTCATTCATGCCCCCCCTCAATCTCCTCTGCTCCAGGGAAAATAACCCCAGTCTATCCAATCTCTCCTCATAACTAAAACTCTCCAGCCTAGGCAACATCCTAGTAAATCTCCTCTGCACTCCCTCTAGTGCAATAACATCCTTCCTATAATGCAGATTCCAGAACTGCACGCAATACTCTAGCTGTGGCCTAACCAGCATTTTATACAGTTCCAGCATGACATCCCTGTTCTTATATTCTATGCCTCGGCTAATACAGGCAAGGATCCCGCATTGCTTCTTAACCACCTTATCTACCTGTCCCGCCACCTTAAGAGACTGCAGCAATGAGTAACTTAGTCATGACGCATCTGCAATAATAACCCCTTAATGCTTCTCTAGCAATTAATAAGCCTCTCAACCACTGTAAGTGGTTGTGAAATGCGTAATGATTTTGGTAACAATATCCTGATTAACAATAAAGACCTGCAAGTTCTTGCCACTTGTAACAGAAGGAATAATGCAAGCCACTATGCAAAAAGTAATGAGCTAAATATCAGGTATTTTTAAAAAAATAATGTTTTTTGATGGATAAATGTTGGCTAGGATACCAAAACACTGCTATTCTTCACATCCTACCTTGGAATCTTTTACATCCACTTAAGAGTGAAGCCAGGGCCTTGGTTTAATATCCCAATTGAAAGCTATCACATCTAACAGTGCAGCACTCCCCCAATGCTGCATTGAAGTGTGAGCCCAGATTACATGCTCCAGTCTCTGGAATGGAGCTTGAACTTGTGATCTTCTGACTCAGCGGCGAGAATGCTACCACTGAACCAAGGCTGAGAGCTCCCATCTATTCATGAAAGGGGTAAGCAAGTCATTAGGTCACTGATAGAGTGAACTCTATGCCAAGGGAGTATTCGACAAAATATGAACATGACTGTAACACAAAGTAGTATATGAACATATAGGAAAGTAGTAATTGTTATGTTTACACCATAGAGCAAGATCATTCAGTCTGTTGTCTCTGTACAGGTTGTGTGCTAGAACAATCCAAAATTAATACCACAGCCTGGTTTTCTCCACAGCCTTGTGCTTTGCCCAGCTTGAAATTTTCATGTTTTCTGATAAAGGTCGCAATAATTCCTGCCTCAATTAATTCCCGTGGTAAAACATTCCATGGTCCAACAACCTGCTGTAAAAAGACATTTTTCTTAATTTCTCTGCTCACTCTGTGACATTTTAAATCGATGATCCCTTGCCACTGACTCCTCAACTGGAAGAAATAGTGTTTCTGCATTATCACTTTATCATTCACTTACTTATTATTCACTTTATCAAAAACCTTCATAGTTTAATAACCCCTATTGAAGTTCTCTTAGCTTGCTGTGCTCCTGTTGAAATAGTCCCAGTATGTTAAGACTCACTTCTTAACTATAATTTCCCATCTCTGCCATCAACATGGTGGGTAAATGTTAAATGCTTTCTAACAGCTAATGATGGACTTCATCCTAAGGTCTTGAAAGAAGTGGCTAGTGAAATAGTTGATGTATTGGTTCTAATTTTCCAAAATTCCCTAGATACAGGGAAGGTTCCATGAGATTGGAAAACAGCAAATGTAACTCCTTTATTCAAAAAGGGAGGGAGACAGAAAGCAGAAAACTACAGGCCAGTTAGCTCAACATCTGTTGTAGGGAAAATGTTAGAAGCTATTATTAAAGATGTTATAGCAGGGCACTTAGAAAAGTTTAAGGCAATCAGGCAGAGTCAACATGGTTTTGTGAAAAGGAAATCATGTTTAACCAATTTATTAGAGTTATTTGAAGGAATTACGTATTGTGGATAAAGGGGAGCTGGTGGATGTACTGTACATAGATTTACAGAAGGCTTTTGATAAGATGATGCATCAACGGTTATTGCAGAAAATAAAAGCTCTTGGTGTAGGGGGTAACATATTGGCATCAATAGAAGATTGCCTAGCTAACAGGAAACAGAGGGTAGCCATAATAAATGGGTCTTTTCCTGGTTGGCAGGATGTAACAAGTGTTGTGCCACAGGGATCAGTGCTGGAGCCTTAACTTTTTACAATTTATATAAATGACTTGGATGAAGGGACAGATGATATGGGTGCTAAATTTTCTGACAACACAAAGATAGGTAGGAAATTAAATTGTGAAGAGGGCATAAGGAGGCTACAAAGGGACATAGGATAGGTTAAGTGTGTGGGAAAATGGCGTATAATGTGGGCAAGTGTGAAATTGCACATTTTGGCAGGAAGAATAAAAAGAAGCATATTCTTTAAATGGTGAGAGATTGCAGAGCCCTGAGTTTCAGAGGGATCTGGGTGTCCTAGTGCATGAATCACAAAGGCTAGAATGCAGGCACAGCAAATAATTAGGAAAAGTAATAGAAAGTTATCGTTTATTGCAAGGGGAATTGAGTACAAAAGTAGGGAGGTTATGTTTCAGTTTGTACAGGGCACTGGTGAGATCACATCTTGATTACTGTGTACAATATTGGTCTCCTTATTTAAGGAAAAATGTAAATGTGTTAGAAGCAGTTCAGAGAAGGTTTACTAGACTCATATTTGGAATGGGTGGATTGTCTTATGAGGAAAGGTTGGGCAGGTTAGGCTGTTATCCACTGGAATTTAGGAGTGTATGAGGTAACTTGATCAAAACCTTTAAGATCCTGAGGGGTCTTGACAGAGTGGGTGTGGAGAGGATGTTTCCTCTTGTGGGAGAATCTAGAACTTGGGGTCACGGTTTAAAAATAAGGGGTTGCTCATTTAAGGCAGAGAAGTTTTTTCTCTCAGAGGGTTGTGATTCTTTGGAACTCTCTTCCTCAAAAAGCAGTGGGAGCAGGGTCTTTGAATATTTTTAAGGCGGAGCTACATAGATTCTTGATTAACAAGGGGGTGAAAGGTTCGTGGAGGTAGGTGAGAGTTTACAATCAGATCAGCCATGATCTTATTGAATAGCGGAGCAAGCTTGAGGGGTTGAGAGGCCTACTCCTGCTCCATTCGTATATCCTTTTTTTCCTTTCTTTTTTTCATCACATAAGGAGGCCACTCAGCCCATTTTACCTGTTTGGCTCTTTTATGGAGTGTCTAACTTGCACTTTTTACTCTAACTGCAAGTTAACCAATGTTTCTATAAATTCATCATTACTTATTTACACCTATATTTTACACCCCTATTTATAAAGCCAAGAATGCTGTTGGTATTCTTTGTGGCTTTATCTACCCTGTACAAACACTTTCCTGGAATTATCCTTTAGAACCCTTAGATGTATCTACACCCTTCAATGTCTCTCCATTAAATATATACACTGATTCTTTGTTTTCCTTTCAAAACATGATATCTCACACTTACAGACATTAAATTGCCTCACACTCTTAAAAATCTTTACTCTGATCTCCTGGTTAGTGAAATAAGCTTTGTAAAACCATTACTGGGCCATTGTGTTCACTGCACAAAATGTGTGCTATTTATGTTGATTGCATGCCAACTTTGGTGCTTAAAAAATGACAATGAAACATTATTAAAGCTGAGTCCTAATTAATGCTAATGTGAAAAACCAGCCAGCCAAAGAATTCAGATTGCATAGAAACTTCAGAATCAAAATAGCATGCGTCAATCATCCTGATTGGGGTTGCAATTCTTCTACAATATAAAGACAATTACCCCCTTACCCTGTTTGACTGGGTGCTGCCACTCTTTGACCCTGAGTTAAAAGACTGTGGTTTTAAGTCTCATCCAAGGAATTGAACATATATTCTTGGCTGACACCTCAGTGCAGTACTGAAGGAGTACTGTGTACAGTATTGGTCTCCTTATTTAAGGAAAGATGTAAATGTGTTAGAAGCAGTTCAGAGAAGGTTTACTAGACTCATACTAGGAATGGGTGGATTGTCTTATGAGGAAAGGTTGGGCAGGTTAGGCTGTTATCCACTGCATATTATTGGAGTTGCTGTCTTTTGATTGATACATTAAGTCAAACCTCTCCATGTGCATGAAGAAGGTCCCATGGCATTATTTTGAAGCAGAGCAGGGGAGGAGTATCCTGGCCAATGTTTATCCCTCATGACTCAAACAGATGATTTATTTTGGAGCTGCCTGTGCTCATATTAGCTGCCACTTTTCTACATTATAATAATGACTACATTTCATAAGTGTTTAATTGGTTACAAAGCGCTTTGGGACTTTCTGAAGTCGTGAAAGGCACTATATAAATGCAAGTCTTTTATCGGCACTTTGGATATCCTGAGGATGTGGAAGGCGCCAAATAAAGTTCATTCATTTGTATCTAATTGCAAGCATTTTATTCATAAAGGAAGAAATAGGTCCCGATTGTCTGCAGAGTATAAATTACAGCTCAATATACATCGAGTCCCTGCTCAAAATCACAATGCATGAGGTTTATTTTGTTGTGGAAAGTGTGAAAGAGATTCAATAAACAAACAGACACAATAAATGAAAATTAACCTCCTCCCTGGAGGCTTTGAACACATCACAATGCGGTAACATTCAGAGAGATCTCTTATAATACATTTCAACATCATACAGAGAACTACAATTCCCAGCAAGCTTATCCAAAGCCCTCCCACCCCTATGGTGTGCGCGTTGCGCAAACGCTGCTCGGGGTGAGTGGCTGTCGGTGTGTCTCTGATCAAAGCGCTTATTGTGTGAATGGAGCTGGGGATTAGCTGGCTGCACTGCTCCAGCTGAATCATGCATTGCACACACGGGGAGTGGTGCCCAGACTGTGTAAGGAACAGCTAGACCCGACCCTCTGTCTCCGTCCGACAGTCAACAGGGAAAAGGGGTTGAGAGAAGAATGAGAGAGCAGCCACTCTACCGGCGGTTTGTCTTGCAGGGGCTGCTATGATGGTGAAGGGAGAGGGAGATCTGCAGACACATTGTGGGTTTGGTGTTGGCTGCTGAGATTCCAGGCGGGGAGACAGAGGCAGACAGACACAGAGAGAGAGAGAGAGAGAGTGTGTATGTGCTGAAGCTGGGGGAAGGAGAAGGGGGGCAGTGAGGAAGATCACAGCGGGATTTTTTTTTGCATTGCATTTGATTCGGTGTTCGGAAAGAAAAGGAAAGGCTGGAAATCGGCACGGTCCGGGGGCACAGTCATGGGAAACGCTGGAAGTATGGATTCCCAACACACGGATCTGCGGGCTCACTCTATGCCTCTGAAACTGCCAATGCCCGAGCCCAGTGAGCTGGAGGAGAGGTTTGTGGTGGTCCTGGTGAGTGCTCAACTCTGCATCCTCTTCACTCTCATTACCTACCAGAAAGTTTTCCATTTATTGTGCCAAGTAATTGCATTATCATTTTCCTTTAAGTGTTACGATCATAAAATGATTTGAATTCTCTCCGCCCTCCCCACAATTAACTTCCATTGAGTTGTTTTGCTGGATTTGGCATCAGATGGAGTTTGGGGAGGGGTAGGGCGATGAATCAAAGGTTAACAGCCATATGCTTCACATATCTCAGGTTAATCTGTACAAGACAAGCAGAGTGATTCTGTTCACTGACTATTCAACACACACACACCCTGAGGTCTGAACGCTTTACATCGAATATTTAATGACTAGCCGAGATGAAGGTTAAATCCAAATTTACTTGGTGCTGTGTGAGGTTTTTTTGTTGTTAAAGAACCACCTCAAGCCCAGAGAGACTGTTACAGACGCTGAAATTGTCTTGAGTTGTGTGCAGTAGCTTTCAAAGGCGGCACGAAATGAACCAGCCTGCCGAAGTTCACTGGATATGAGTAAAGGACATGTTTTAAATTAGGGAAACATTCATTGCAGGAACTTTTTTTTTGGGTTTAAGTCTGTATGTGTGGATGTGTCCGAGCTTCAGCGGGCGCGGTCCTCCTGCTTCCAGTTTGATGAATGATGTAAACATTAGCTGTTGCAGAGAGGGTAACGTCTTGAGTTTCTGTTTGTTTCCCCGAATTCTCTCTTCCCTCCAGTGTACCGAGACCTGGCCAAAGATGTGCTTGTCCTTGGAAACCATAACTTCCAACGTGCTGCCAGTTATAGGGCAGCAAACTTTCTTTTTAACCAATTAGAAAAATGTTGGCACGCTGCTTCCAGTTTACTAACTACGATCCTTTCTTAAAGGAGTGTTGTGTGGTGATTGCAGGGCAGTTCATGGTGGAGGGGGTGAAAGAAAACACTTATTGGGGGGGGGGGGGGGGGGGCGGGGGAGAGGGTGATTACCAACTTCGATACTTAGAATAGCTATTTGTTTTCGGCTCCACCCAGTACGAAGATAGTCTGAATCTCATTCAAATCTGAAGTCTCCAAATGCATGGGAGTAATGCCTATTCTGAAAGCCTCATCAACATGAGGGATTGAATAGAAATGGAAGCATATGCACAGTAAAAGCATAAGAAATGAAACAGAGGTCTAGGTTAACTCTTATTAATGGATTCTACAGGGCAGCTGCAGTGCTTTGTGGCATCTTACATGGCAATGGACTGTCAATACTTCCATTTCTACATGTTCCATTTGGACCAACATTTTCAGTGAGGCGTGTTAAATAGTGGCCATGTAAAGATCTTGGATATTGGTTTGTTTCAGGTTTATGCCTTCATTGGCTGTCCTGTTTCCTACAATACAGTAGTGAATCAGTGACTACATTTCAAAATTATTTCATTGGCTGTGGAATGCTTTAGGATGTGGCGAGAGACACTGTAGAAATGCAATTTGGAGCAAAGGCAATTGAGGGGAGACTTGATTGAGGTTTATATGATGACAGATTTAGATAAGATATGCAAAGAAAAGCTGTTCCCATTAGCTGATGGTACAAGGACTAAGGGACATAGATTTAAGATTTTGGGCAAGAGATACAATGGGGAATGTGAAGAAGGACTTTAAAAGAGGGAATGATCTGGAACTCTCTGCCTATCAGGTGATGGAAGCAGAGATGATCAATGTTTTCAAAAGGAAATTAACTGGACACTTGAGGGAAATAAACTTGCAGGACTACAGAGATAGAATGGGGGAATGGGACTGACTGGATTGTTCTACAAAGAGCTGGCATAGATATGATGGGCCTCTTCTTGTCTGTAATGACTCTATGTATATTAAAAAAATAAACTGTTTGCTGGGACAGGCTGACTTGACAGTCAGACAATGTGATAACATTCTAACTGTTTTACCTGTGACCAGTGGAGAGGTTTCTTGGATTCTTACATTGACTGCTAGGAAACTTGGGCAGATACATTACCTGAACCTCATCTCCCACCTGTCAAAGAGCTTAGCTGAATGCAGAGAATTCTCTAAGGCATATATCCCCACAATATGATGAACAGCTGACTTTAATATATACCTCAATGATGGTAAAGTAATTTATTTAGGCATATATATTCCCATAGTACTGTGTTTATGTTCTACTCCTTCACATGATCTTTGGCTGAAGTCGTAAATTTCATGAGATCACTGGACAATCACTTGGATGTGGGACCACTACCACCACTTTCTTTGACTAGTGTGAATCTTAATTAAATAGGTTTGTCTTTTTCTGTCCCACATAGAGATGCTGTTTCTTTGTCCCTGGCCAACAACTCATTTTGTAAAGAAATGGGCCAAGTTGCTTTCAAATCAAATTCAAATCATAATTATTTCCCTGCCCTACCCCCACCAAATTTATTATTTGAATTTAGTCCAACTGGCATTGCTTCAGAATGTGTTTCATTCCCAAGCCTATAAATTGTTCATATTTCTTTAAACAATAATTGTATAATTTGATTCATAGGTAGTGTGTAAACTTACTTCAATCAATTCTTTGTAATATGAATTTAGTTTCCATGTGTGAGTTGGGTAGTTTCACAAGTAGGAATACAAATCATATTACATGCAGCTATTTTTTCATAAAGTATTGTTCTTATTACGTTGGATGTGGTGTCACTTTTCACTTCCCAGTAATGTGATAGTTGCCTACAGGTAGTTCCCATATAACTGGTGGCATCACACATTGCATTGTAGAATTGATTGACATAATTCCTCTGCTCTATTAACAGTTTAACAGAAGGAGAATTATACATTTAAACTGTGTGAAGTGTTGAAACAAAAACCATTTAAAAAAAAAAGTTGCCCCCTTAGTGGCGAATTATTTATTTTAAGGTACAGATTTGAAAGACAAATGTAATTCACTTGTGACTGTAGAACTTGAGTTTTGTTTTATACATGCAAATTAAAATGCTAGCATTCCCACCTCTCAAGTCAGGAGTAGCATTTTCTCTTCAGGTGTTGTCCCTTCCTCCTTTAAATCATCACCCGTCTCCTCAAGAAATCAACCTTTGATCCCACTGTTCTTGCAAACTAGCGTCCCATCTCCAACTTCCCTTTCCTCTCCAAAGTCCTTGAATGTGTTGTCGTCTCCCGAATCCTTCCCCATCATTTCCGGAACTTCATGTTTAATTCCTTCCTATCAGGTTCCACTCCTACCACAGTACAGAAACAGCTCTTATCAAAGTCATAAAAGACATTCTATGTGGCTGTGACAAAGGCCAACTCTCCCCTCCCCTCTGCAGCCGTTGACACAATTGACCACCAAACCATCCTATACTAATGCCTCTCCATTGTAGTTCAGTTGGGTAGAACTGCTTTCACCTGGCTTCATTCTTACTTATCCAATAGTAGCTGGAGAATCACTTGCAATGACTTTTCTTGCTGCACCCACACTGTTACCTCTGGTATCCCTTCAAGGATCTATCCTTAAACCCCCCTCCTTTTTCTCATCTACATGTTGCCCCTTGGCGACATCCTCCAAAGGCACAGTGTTACTTTTCACATGTGTTCTGATGACACCCAGCCCTAGCTCACCACCATCTTCCTCGACTTCTCCATCGGTGCTAAATTATTGGACTGCTTATCTGACATCCAATACAAGATGAGCAGAAATTTTCCCATTCATTGGGAATATCAATTGGATATTGTGAAGAATGAACCATTGTTTTTGGTCCATGCCCCAGCTCCATTCCCCAGTTACCAATTCCATCCATCTCCCTGGCAACATTGTGAGATTAAGCCAGCCTGCTTGCAATCTTGGTGTCACATTTGATCTGACGATGTGCTTCTGGCCTCTCATTTGTGCCATCACTAAGACCATCTATTTCCGCTTCTGTAACTTCTCTGTCTCAGCTCCTCTGCTGCTTAAATCCTCATCCATGCCTTTGTTACCTCTAGATGTGACTATTCCAACATATTCCTGGTTGGTCTCCCACATTCTACCCTCTGTAAACTTGAGGTAATCCAAAACTTTGCTGTCCATGTCTGAGCTCACAGCAAGTGCCATGCTATTTATCATCCCTGTGCTTGCTGACCTACATTGGCTCCCAGTCAAGCAATATTGGATTAAAATTCTCATCCTTGTTTTCAAATCCCTCCATGGCCTCACCGTTCCCTATTTCTGTAATCTCATCTGGCCCCATGACCCTTTATAGATATCTGCACTGATCTAATTCTGGCCTCTTGTGCATCCCCAATTTGAACTGCTCCACCATTGGTGGCCATGCCTTCAGTTGCCTAGGCCCCAATCTCTGTAATGCCCTCCCTACACCGCTCCACCTCTCTACCTCAACTTTCCTCCTTTAAGATAATCCTTGAAACCTACCACTTTGCCCAAGTTTTTGGTCATCTGATCAAATATCTCCTTATGTGTCTTGGTGTCTTTCTTTGTTTTAAAATGCCCCTGTGAAGCATCTTGGGTTGTTTCATTACGTTAAAGGTGCTATATAAATGTAAGTTGTTTTTCAAACCCCCTCCAGAGAAGACAGTAAGGTGCTGTACAGTGGGAGGTTGTGTCTGTCCTCTCAGGAGGATGTAAAAAATCCTATTGCACTGTTCAGAGACGATCAGGGGAGTTCTCCCAATGTTCTCATCAACATTTATCCCTGAACCAACAACACTCTTCTTTAAAAGAAAATTACCTAATATTGCCTGTCACATTTCTCTGTTATTACAGTGACTGCTCTTGAAAAAGTACTTCATCATATGTGAAGCTTCTTAGGGCATCCTGCAGTATTAAAATACGTTCTATAAATACAATCTGTTTGTTCTGTTAAAAGTAGTTATGCTTTACTCAGTGTAATTTTCATATATTGCGAAAGTTTTTTAAAAGACTTTTCATATCAGTTGATCAAATATATTGTAACCTCTGCAGTCCAGAATGCTTGGGATCAAGTCATTTCTGGATTTTGGAATTTTCTGGATTGTAGAATGACATCAGAATTCCAGGGTCTCACACTTGTGTTTAGGCAAACAAAATAGGTATAAATATTTACCTGCAACATAAAATTGTGACAAAACATTAAAAAGCAGCAACAATAAATGGTTTTACTTATTTTAACGACTAATTTTAATGTTTCTGCGCTCAAAGTACTGTAACATTATGGTTGGATGTGCTCAGAAAATTTCTGGACAACTGGTGCTTCCAGATTTCTGGACTGGAGAGATTATAATGTAATTTTAATATCCCTTCTACGTGCAGTCAAATAATTTCCAGTAGTACTTCTACTCAAGTTAACAAGAAGTCAGTGTCTGGAGATCTATGGTATCTTCTTACAACATGTTTAATAGCAAGGCATCAAAATAGTAACCATAACCGATAGCAAGTATTAAGTTTATGTATAGCATAACTTTATAGGGTTCTTGAGGTACTAAGGCACCTTGGAGTTGAGATGATATTGGTAAATAGCTGAACATTTGTCCCTGTGCTTTGAAGTCCTCTTAATCCTTCTGTATCATTGTTTTGTAACATTTGAAACTTAATGTGGTCTAAACATTCATATGAGTATTTTTTAATATCATTGTTTAATCCCACCATTAAAACAATGTAGATCAGAAAACAGGTCTATCTAATTATTTCTTTCTCTCTTTTTATGACATCTTCACTTTTCAGAAGCGTGAGGCATATTATGTGCTTTTTTATATAAGAATATGAAGCATTTAACTGAAAAGATCCTTCATTCCATCAAGCCACCTTCTTCTAACAGAATAGAATTCTGATTTATTTATTCTTATGACGTGAATTCCCACAAGTTGTTGTTCAAACAATGAGATGATCTGCAAAGTTTCTGCCTGTTCCCAAAGGTATGAAAGCTAGAGGATGTGAATTTAACATTTTAATCTGTATTACTCAATGCTGACGGCTAGCATTCCACAAATGCCATTCATTAATTGTATGACTATCTGTTTCATGGAATCATTGAATGACACTGCATAGAAGGAAACCATTTGGCCCATTATGCCTGTGTTAGCTCTTTCATACAGCTATCCAGTTAAATTTTTTTCCCTTCAAATATTTGTCCAATTCTCTTTTGAATAATTTTTTTGGAATGTGCTTCCACCATCCTTTCAGGCAGTGCATTGCGGATCGCAACAACTTGCTGTGGTAATATTTAAAACAAGTTTCCTCATGTCACTTCTAGTTCTTTTGCCAATTAAATTTGGTTGCCAACCCTTCTGCAACTGGGAACAGTTTCTCCTTGTTTACTCGAGCAAACCCGTTTATGATTTTGAACACCTCCACAAAATCTCACAACCTTTTCTGCTCCAAGAACAACAACCCCAGCTTCTCCAGTCTCTCCACATAACTGAAATCCCTCATACCTGATACCATTCTGAGAAATCTCTTCTGCACTCTTGACATCCTCCCTAACATGTGGTGCCAAGAATTTGACACAATATCCGACTAAGGCCTAACCAGTGTTTGTAAAGGTTTGGCATAACCTCCTTGCTTTTTGTACTCTGTTCCTCTACTAAAGCCAAGGAGCCCATATGCTTTGTTTAAAAAAAACCTTCTGAACTTATCGGCCACTTTCAAAGATTTGTGCACATACACCCCAGGCCTTCCGCGGCTACATTCGCGGCCGGGTGTCCCTGGAGAGGGAGCACGCGGTGTCTGCCGGCACCATCGAGGCCTTCCGTGCCCGGTGGGCACCGCGGGGACTGGGGTGGTTTGTTGACCCCTTTAATCACATTTTGGTTTAATGTTTGTAAGTTTCCTTTAAACTTTGTCCTTGGTTTTACAGCTGACCTGACTTAGGGGCTGTGCCTGATTTATCCCTTATTGTGTTAATGTAGTTTATTGGTTTGACTCGAAAAGAGTTACACCCCAGGCCTCTTTTTTTCTGCATCCTCTTTAAAATTGTACCATTTAGTTTATATTGCCCCTTCTCATTCTTCTTATCAAAACATATCACTTTATATTCCTCTACATTAAATTTTGTCTCTCATGTATCTGCCAAATCACCAGTCTAGGTCCTCCTGAAGTCTGTTAATATCCTCCATATTGTTTATTACATTTGAGTTTTGTATCCTCTGCAAAATTTGATATAATGTCATGTATACTCAAATCCAGGCCATGAATATATATCAAAAATAGGAGTGTGGCTAATACCACCTCCTGTGGAACATACCTTCCACTCTGAAAAGCATCAATTCACTATTGCTCTCTGCTTTCTATCCCTTAGTTAACTTTTGCGTCCATGCTGCCACTCTCCATTTAATTAAATGGGTTTTAATTTTGCAAACAAGTCGATGATGTGACACTTTATTAAATAGCTTTTTGAAAGCTCATGTACACAATGTCAACTACACTACGCATCAGCTCTCTCTGTTACTTCATCAATGATATCAATCAACTTAGTCAAACATGATTTGCTTTTTAACACCTGTGCTACCTTTCCTTTATTAGCCCACGCAATTAATTTTCTCCTGGTTTGTTATTCCTAGAAGTTTACCCACCAACGTTACACTAATTGGCCCCTAGTTCCTGGTTTTATCACTCTCCCGATTCTTAACCCGGGGTGTAACATTTGCAATCTTCTGACACCACTCCCATATCCAAAAAGGATCGGAATATTGTGGCCAGAGCCTCTGCAATTTCCACCCTTATTTCCTTCAGTAACCTAGGATGCACACCATGTGAACCTGGTGACTTTTCTACTTTGAGGACCTTTAAGTACCTCCTTTTTATTTTTATCCAATCTAGTATTGCTACTGTCTCCTCTTTTACTGCTACATTGCAACATTCTCTTCTCTAGTGAAGATAGGTTGTGTCTATCTTTAGAACCTCAGCCATGCCGTCTGCCTTCAAGAAAGTCTCATTTTTGGTGCTTGATTACCCCCACCCTTCCTTTGACAACCATTTTACTGTGAAAAAGTTTCAAATGGATTCTGAACGTCAACTCTGCTTCTCTGTCCACAGATGCTGCCAGCCCTGCTGAGTTTTTCCAGCATTTTTTGTTTTTATTCAGATATCCAGCATTGCAGTATTTTGCTTTTATTTTACTGTTTGTGTTTATTGAAAACTTCTGGGTTTCCTTTTATCTTAGCTGCTAATATATTCTCATTCTCTTTGCTCCTCTACTCCCTTTTATAAAGCATCTTTGTACTTTCTTTGTTCAAGTTGTTTCTTTACTGTATTATGAACCTTATTTTGTCATAAGAGAACATCTCCTCTTTGGGCTTACTCAACTGAACCCCCTTTGACTGTCCTTTTACTGTTAGGAGCATAGGAACAGGAGTGGGCCATTGAGCCCCTCAAGCCTGTTTCACCATTCAATGAGCTAATGGTTGATCTTTGACCTGACTCCATATACCGGCCTTTGCCTCATATTCCTTTGCTACCTTTGCCTAACAAAAATTTATCTCAGTTTTGGAATTAGCATTGATGTAGCATCAACTGCAGTTTATGGAAGAGAGTTCCAAACTTCTACCACCCTTTGCTGAAGGAGTCTTTCTTAATTTCATTCTTGAAAGGTCTGGCTCCAATTTTTAAACTTGAGTATTGCTGAAAAACGATACATGCTGTTGAATCTTTTTGTCTTGCACTCAACAGGACAGAATTGCAAGAATACCAAATCTCAAAGAGAATAACAGTTTATACTGCATGAGAAGAGGGTGCTGATTGGTTGGTAACTGGAATCTGATTGGTAGAGGCGTTGCCATGGAGAATGCCAGGGGACAGTGAACTACCAAGTTTTTGTTTAAATTCAAACCAAGCAAATCAACTCTGGTCAAGGCACTGTCATGAGGAATAAGTCATGGAATGGCTGACCCCGAGCTTTTGTTTAATTTTAAAAAGCGCAATGTGTGGACATGTTCTTTCTGTTTGCAAAGGATACGGCCCTGTGTGTGATTATATGTAGCTTCTAGCACGCATAAGCGAGCCACACTGCAAGCCCGACTGATAATCTTAAATTGGTCATTAGTGTAATTTTTAGCACAATTGGGATTATTTAGCGAGTGTTGTCCAATCGTAGAATTACATCTGATGTTCGACACTATGTTTTGAATTTTGCAAGCACGGCTGGTTGAGTATGGTCAGTACTTTGTTTGCTTTGATCAGCCAAAGGGATGTACTGTTTGATACAATCCACCAATCGTTGGGGCGTACGGTCTACTTAAAAAGCTTTGACAGCATGTCTCTTTTTTCTGCAATACTCAGATTCTGTACTGCCAAGTGACAATTTTTAAATTATGCCCCCTACTCATAGACTCCTGAAGTAGTGGAAATAGTTTCTCTATATCAATCTTCTTTGTTCTTCTCAATAATCTTGAAAACTCCCGTCAGTACCTGCATGACGGTATTATAAATGTTTATAGCTATAAAGACTGGAACTCAAGATGGCTCCGAGGACTACCAGACAGTTTTGTGGATCAAATTGTCTCATCTCTCGATATGACAAAGTTAACCTTTGATTTGATTATGACTCCCTGTGGTTTTGGTCAGGGGATAAACAAAGACCCTTGACAACTTTGTTGTAAAAATGCCAATTTGCATTGTCAAAAACAGAATGTTTCAGCCACCTAAAACCGCAGGTGGGAGAAGGATAACACTGATGTTTGAATTACCACAATACCTTATTTGGACCATGATTCAATACTTGGTATAAGGTTGTATTGTTAAGGCGCCCTGCTAAAAGATATAGCAGAAAATTCAAACTGTTTTGCAGAGAGGGGGAGAGAGTCTGGCATGCTAAAGTACCTGACCACTGCAGTCAACTAAGCAGTCAAAGTGCCTAACCGTAGTACCTTGAAAGAGAATGAGGGGCTCGCTGTCTCCTGTAACCTGTTCCATCTTCAAGCTCACCTGAGAAATTAACCTCTGGGCAGATCAACTAAAGGAATGATTGCAACTACTGAGACATCTCTGCATTTTCAAGACCATCACTTCAGCCAAAGTAACAACTTGACTGAGAAACATCAGGTCTGCACTGAAATAGAGACCAGAGTTAAATTTCATTTTTATGACTATTTTACCACCTTCTTTATCTAATTTTTGTGTGTGCCTCATAGTGTGGGTGAGTCATGTGAGCAAGATGTCATGTTTCCGGGGCAGTTGTGTGAGAAATAAAGTAACCGTCTTCATTTTTAATACACAAAAGCTTGCTGCTAGGTTATTAAAATTGACTCAGTCACTTTGAGGATAAGAAAATACATATGCCAACATACTAATATATTTGATCACAGGCAAATAAAAGCAAATTGCCCATGACACTTCAATCAAATCACCCCTTAACCTTCTGAATTCCAGGGAATACACACTAGTTTGTGTAATCTCTTCTCATAATTTAACCCTTGGATTCCATGTATGATTCTGGTAAATCTATACAGCAACCCTTCTAAGGCCAATATCTCCTTTCTAGGGTGTGATGCCCAAAGCTGCTCACAAAACTGAGTTGTGATCTGATCAGGGCTCTGTATTAAAATATGTTAATCAGCATGGCACTATGTGCTTACTTGGGAGATTCCACTAATGTAAAAACGTCTTTTCCCAATAAACCCTGTGATATATTCTATGCTACATGACAACAACAGCTTTCATTTATATAGCATCTTTAACATAGTAAACCTCCCAGGGGGTTCACAAGAACATTATCAAACAAAATTTGACACTGAGCCATATAAGGAGATATTAAGACAGGTGACCAAAAGTTTGGCTGAAGAGGTGGTTTTAAGGAGTACTTTAAAGGAAGGGAGAAAAAGAGAAAGGGTGGGAATTTCAGAGCTTAGGGCTTAGCCAGCTAAAGGCACGGCTACCGGTGGTGTCGCAAAAGAAACTTGGGATGCACAAGAGGCCAGAGTTGGAGGAGTGGATATACCATTACTGTGTGCAATGTTTTAGCTGAAGAAAGGATTTGTTGGCTCTTACTGGGGTAATATGATGCTCCAGGCAAGTTGCAGCATGAATCATAATCACGATTCATCACAATAAATGGACCAAGTTTTGGAAAGTGACAGTGATATGGTTGCCTTGGGGAATGTTTCTTATTCCTAGCCTTCGTGTGGCAGGATATGGGTACTGAGATTTTGGAACTGCAGAAAGTTCCACAGTATATCCATAAAAGTTTAAATTTGTGGGGTTTTGGAGACAGAGCAGGGCTGAGACTAAGTGGATAGCTCTTTCAAACAGAAAAAACTTGCATTAACATGGCACCTTTCATGTTCTCAGGATGTTCCAAAGAACCCTACAGTGTCTTAAGCACTTGTTGAACTGAAATCATTGTTAGGATGTCAGAAAAATGGAGCCGACACAGACATGATTGGCCAAATGGCTTCCTGTGTGCATGATTCCTGCAATTCCAGGTTATGTATAAAATAGTTGTGATCACACACAACAGGTCTGGTGATTTCCATTTTCATTTCTCCTTTTTAGCATACCTAACTTTAGTATGCAGGGCAAAGCTAATACTTGAGCGCAATTGGTATTTTTACGTCTTTATAGTCTGTATTTATACAAAGTACTTATAGTGACAACATTTGTTATTAACCAGTCATTTATTTGTGCAGAATGGTGAAGGATGGTTTAATTGCATTAGTTGTTGACATGATAATTTGTCGAATATAGTTAAAAGCTAGCTACTTTTATAAATAGTTTTGTCAATATTTTGAAATTGGGCGCTTCATTAGCCTCTGGCTGTCATTGGAGAGTTGGATTGTTCAGCATCATGCATACAACACTGTCAAAATGCTAAAATTGGCCTTTTGTTATTTTGTGATTTACTGACGAATGGTACTAATGTCTTGCTAACATTAAGTTATACAATAAATTATGGATAGTTTTAAGTGGGTTAGAGTATAAATTTTCCAAATCTATCAACTATACCTAAATATAGTTGCAAAGTGCGAGTATCACATTATTGCAAATGTTTTCTGTCTGGATTTTACATTTATCTGAAAGACCACATGAGTCTCCACCCTGTCCATCTTGTAACTCCACCATATGTAGCAATTCAAAACCTTATATATGGCACCCCAGGCAGGCCCCGCTAGCATTACCTTCCATTTGAGATGGCATAATACAGACTGTAATCAGAAAGGTAAATTCCAAAAGGAAGTTCAAATCATTCCTTCATATTCTGAATTTTTTATATTGTAGCCTGGGAGACCACAAGGCTCACGACTAGTTTCTCCATTCTGGAGAACTCAATGCGGTGCTCACTAGGCCTGTTTGCTAGTAAGAGAACCTCCTTTCCCTCCATCATCTGCCTCCCCTGACAGCGTGGAATTTTAGTGGTGCTCTCACTTTTAAGATGAATCTGCTTGTTGTAAGTGAATTTAGCTTAGCATAACAACCAAGTGGTCATAGTATTTGTGGAATATATCAAAATCTGAATAAGTGATGTTTGTACTACTTGGATTGGGGGAAAAAATCAAGTAGTCTAATAGTTGTCCATGGAGACTCACTTCATGCCTCCAGTCCGTACAATCAAACTACCTGCCAAGATGAGAAGGTGAACCAGCAGCAACTGTCCACATGTTGACAAGAGAACAGCTATCCCGACCAAAGGGACCAGGTGGTGGAGGCTATATAAACCCTTTGTTCCCTGATCCTACTGAGCCCAGAGACAAGGGACCAACACGTTACTTCAAACCATTAGCTACATTTGCACCTAGTGCAAGCGCAGCTATGCAAAGGAACCACCATTAAAATACTCCACCTGCAAGCACTATGTAATCGCAGTGCACAATTGATTCATAAATATAAACACTTAAAACAAGTAATTAAAAAAAAACACTCATATATTCTCCAGAAGATTTCCAATACTAGTTTTAATATTGATGGAGAAATATTATTATTTGAAAGGCTAATCCAGGTTTGGTTCTACCTTTTTAAAGACGCTTTTTAATTTGTGTTCTTCACTGACCTCCTTATAACCAAACTTAATTATTAAAATGAAACCCAATCATTTGGAATCTTTTTTCAAAGATCTGATCAGACCTGTTTGCATTGTGATCTGTTGGTAAAAAATGTCATACTTTATAGTCTTGGTGTTCTAGCAGAAAGAGAGGAAACAATGGTTTCTGGTCTTAAAAAAGATTTGTTCGTGAATTAAACCATTATGTTGTGATTGGGGAAGTCCACTGTTAAAGTCCCTTGCTTTTATTTTGTACTTGATTCAGTAAGCCAGCTGCTACTTGCTCCTCCCGTCAGTTCAGTCAGCTGACTGTTTTTGCAGCAGCACTTCTTTCTCTCTGACACCACCTGTAAACTGTGAGCTGCAGGAATTCCTATTATCTGCTTAGATTCAGCGTGCATTTCCCTGCAACCTTTCCCCTCCCCCTCCAGTCCGTTTACAACAATGGAGTTGTAACAGTTCAACAGTGGCACAAATGCTGAGTCTGCTTTGGTAGGACTGCACTATTATTGGATACCTTCTGTGGGGCAGCTATTGAGCTGTCATTCTTTTGGACGAAAAACAAATCTCTAGTGATGATGCTAAGAAGCAGAGATGGGTGAAAAGAATATCCATAGAGCATGCTGGTAGAGTGTCGACTTGCTCCTTTATCATGCAGCACATGGATTACTTGTAGGGTTGCATAGGAAAGCTGTTTTAGTGCTGATTTAAAAAAAAATGTAAAATAACTGAGACATGAGTATGATTAAGTGCCTTAACCCTGGAGTAACCTCCATCAGCCAGCTGTAACTCCATGGCACATTAACATCACCATTTTGTCATGGGACAGATCAGGATGACTACAGTTCATCCAAACTTGATGCTTCTGCTGTTTAACACAGTCTGAATGTAAAACTAAATGATACAGCATTAGAAATATTTTAAACTGTTACCGTCATAATACAAGCACGAGTATAATATTGTGCATTTTTAATGGAAGAGTAGTTACATTAATAGAGCCAAAGGGAACTTTTAGAGAATGATGCTCCGAAAACAACCATCATGGTTCAGTGCATATTCCTCACCATTGTTTTTAAAAAGTTTTCGTTGGTTTTAAGAAAGCAGTAGCACTGTGCTGCAGTGAAGCGACCTTTTGAAAACTCCTCACATTGGCCATGGGAGGGGGTCCGTTGTTAGAATTCAATTTGTTGATTTTGGTTTTGTTTAATTTTCACAGCATGGGATGCAATGGGTGATGTAAACTTGCCTTTCTAGACTCTGTATACAAATGTGCTGAAGAGTTTTGCAAGATGCTTTTCTGTGGTCTCAGATGTTTTAATTTAGAATGGTGTGAGTGGTAGTTCTTTACTCTGCTAACAATAGTTTGACCTGGTGTAACAACTGTGCCAGCACGCATATAATAGTGTGCTCATGATCCCCAGTATAGGCAATTACCTTTTCACTGTGTAAGAACTGATTACTTTCTTTTTATGGATAAGGAACCAATGGTTCAAATTAATAAGCTTTAAAAGTTATCCAGTTTTGCTGAAAGTTTTTTAAAAATTGTTTTTTGCTTCAGAATGGAATTCTCCAGTTACCACACTTGGATTGACTAGGGAATGAACCAATTCTGTGAAAATGCATGTGTCACTTGCTTTTGCCTTCAATTTGTTTGAGAGTAGCCTGAAAGAATGCATTAAGCTTAGCCAAATAAAAGACCCTGATGTAGGCATGATTGTGCGATATCTACTTTGTTAGAAAGCAATGACTCTATTATAATGTGAATCCGTATTATCTTAGTATCAAATTCGACAATATGGTAGGTAAGAATTGCAAGCGTCTGCATTAGTTGAATCAGCAGAACCGTATGCCTGATTTCACGTTTAATACATCAGATAATTCCCAATTATGTTGGTTGAAACAAAAGCATTTAATTGTACAGGGCTAGCAATACGATGGAGGATGAGGCTCATAGCCAAATGGATCCAACAGGAGTTATTCTGACTATTCTGTATATGATCCATCAAGCTTTTATAATTTATAAGGTGCAATTACAATAAATGCTTTTTATGTGAAATTTTATATTTAATTTGATTAAAAAGGCTTGGATTCTAAATGTAGTGAGCTAAAGGACTATAAAAATCCATCTGCATTTTACGATGATGTATTTTCTCCTCTTTTTGCATCCTCTGTACTACAATCAATGGTATGAGTCATAAATTTGACTAAAATGACAATGTTTTCTGTTTTATAAGTTTTTCAATATTTATAACAATTAAGATTATTTAAATAAAATTGTAGTCTATTTCAGGATGTGATATTGGGTATTCTGTTGGAGGCAGAAATGAAGAGCAAGGATTGGATTAGATTCTAGTACTGCACAACAACATGAATCTTTTGCTCCATAGGACAAGTCTTTGATATAAAGGAGATCAGTTGGCAAGTCGAGCAAGTTTCAAGATAAAGCTGACTTTGGGGGATAGCTGCTTTATGGGGATTGCAGAGAAATTGAGAGATGAGAATAAGTGGATTTTAGTAAAGGGGTATTATAGATGCACAATACGTGATTTCCCTGCTGAAAAAGTGTTATTTTGGAGTTATGCTCTCTTTTTTGTTGACTGTTTTTTAACTAAGAATACTTTCATCAATACTATTTTCCTTTGTTTCAGTTATTTCCCTCCAGGTGTAGGAAACAGAGGTCAGAACTGTTTCGGGGGGTGGGGGAGGAGTCACTCATTGTGATTTTCATGGAGGGCCCCATTAATTGGCCAGAAGATGAGCTTACCATCCAATTAAGGACGGTGAGCGGGCTTTCAAAGCTGGATGGCCAATCAGAGGCCTACAACTTGAAAGCAGCTGCAGACTGCAATAGAGAATAAGGGCTGGGTTTTTGCCATCAAGGCGAGTAACTCGAGTTGGGAAATCTGCCAATGTGGCGCACCCTCCTCTGTTTAAATAGTCCCGTTAGACCCAATTTTTCCCTCCAAGTAGGTGGAGGCGAGAGAGATTCGGGCCCGCCAATTCCAGAAGCAGATTGTAGGTGGCCACAGGGGCAGGCTGGTTAGAAGGCCTGCCTCGGTTCTCCGGGGCTTCAGATGCCGTTAGGCCCTCTAGCCCTCACCCTTACCTCCTTATCCACCTGACCCCAGGCCGATTTAAGTTTTTAAGACTTAGGTTCAATAGGTTTTTGTTAGGGTAAAAATAGCAAGAGACTTGGGGCTAAGGTAGTTAATTGGGCTTGAAGTACAGATCAACCATGACCTAATTGAAAGAATAAGTTTGATGGGCTGAATGGCTTATCCCTTTTCCTAAAATTCCATGGGTTGATTTATTTTCCTCCTGAGAGGAACGCAGCAGAGCGAGCTGTGTGTGTTCAGGTGTGATAGGGAGGTTCAGTTGATTTTAATAGCTGGGCCTCATTAGCATGCTGCTTCCCAATTTCCTGACCAAAGAGCTAGGGAGTCAGTGGGAAGTTGCTGCCTGATGAGTATGACTTGGAGGCTACTGCTTGGTATCTCCGGGATGGGTCCTCACTACACGTTAAGCTCACCAGAGGGAAATCTGTTGTCACAGTGAAAGGGATTTCCTTGTGGAGCCTGGAGGAGCACTTCTGGTCTTCCTGGCCCACAAGAAAACAACATTTTTCTTACTTTTAAAAAGAACACCTTGTTTGGTTGCTGTTCCCAGCAATTTGACCTAGGGTATCTTTCTCAGACCCCAGTGTCATCTTTAAAGCCTTATCTGGAGATTCAAGGACAGCCCTTCCAGCTTCTGGCAGATGTCTTTGTCACCTGTGATTTAAAATTTCAAGAAAGGATTGGGGGAGTGCCCCATCCCATTGTTATAATGCTCCTCACCTAGTTTTCACCAGGCATGGATGTCCATTTTCTCCCTATGTCTCTCGAAGTGCTTGCAATATTTTTTGTTAAAGGCACAATATAACATAACTTGCTATAATATGTTGTAGTTAACAATTATTCAAGTGAGCAAAATTTCTAGTTGTGCCATTAAAATAGTGCTGATGACCGAACATAAGTAAAACTTTAGTGTAGCCCTATTACAATGTAACATGCTCTGATTTGGTTTGAACTAGCTGAGCTTCATAGACACTATAGTCTCATGGGAATCCATCAGTTGTGTCACAACCTCCTGACTTACTCTGAATTTGACTGCAATTTATCAAAAAATGAAATGATAGTATTAAATGGACGTCTCATCCAGCATCACCGGCAAGAAGTGTTTTGCCACAAAAGCACTTAGTATTTACTATACTACCATTTACAAATTGGGTTTTACTACATTGCCTTTTGATGTGCTTAGTGCTGAGTTGAAAAGTTCAGCCTTAAAAGGGAAATGCTGTGACCCTTGACTGAAGTGTGAGGCACCAGATAGGACTGTGGGTATATGCGCACACCTACATTTTGGGTTTACCTTGAATTTGTGCTTTATAATATGTGTCATACACAATGACCACATTTTTATATGTTAGACATAATTCAACTTGTTCAGCTAGACAAAGAACTCGATTGGATGGCTGCCTAATCTTAGTTTACTTTTACTCTGATTTTTGTAATTGTGTGTGAAGGTCATTATTACTTAATAGGTTGGTTATTACACTTGTCCAGACAATCTATCCTCCAGAATTTGCTGAAGTTTTCCACTGAAACTGCTGAATCTTGAAGAACCTAGGAGCAGACCATGAAATAACAAAAATCTCAGGAATTTAGATGAGGAACATTACCTGCGGGACAACCCAATGATTTTCTTAAGGAAGCACAACCAAATGAACTTGTCTTAGCACAACACTGCCTGCATGACGTCCTTACAAACCAGATTTTTTTTTTGAAAACTTGCATCGCTTCCTTTTCATGGATATACTTTAAGATGGCTGCTATTTTGAGCAGTTTCTTTAAGGATTTCCAAAGTTTACATTCTACAATCAGTTTGCCCATTTTCCATGTCGCTTATGACTTTTCAGTTTGGTTGGCCAATAGTGTTTGGGGTGAAATTTTCCTATGAGGGTGAAATTAGGAAGTTATTCTTGAAATTACGCCCATTTGCAAGCCCGTTTTGCTATTGGCAAGATAACTGAGTGTATATAGACAATTTCATTAACCTGTGCTGCAATGTCAAAATGAGTGTGTTTACAGAATGGGTGTGATTAGCACAAATCAGCATAAATCAGCATGAGATCTAATGAAAGCAGCAAACTTGTCTTTTAAGAATGAAAATTAAAGCTTCAGGCCATCTTAGTATCGTTGATGCACATTAGGCATAAAGTGTTTAAGAATATGCATTTGTGGAAGCATTTCATGTTTTAATGTGACTTATACTGTTCCATAAAAATATATTTAAAGAATCAGGAAACAATGCTCAGCAATATAAATTTAAAACCCAGAAGTTGCAATAAATCGCATTATTTTACTCCTAGTTGTGCCACAGTTCGGGATTCAACTTTGCATCTATTTTGAACTAATGTAATTATGGAAAGTTGCATTTATGGTTCTATATAGCCTACAGAGGCATTATTATAATGAGCTGAGATGTGTTTGGGTGCAGGGATCGATATTCAGGCATATGGTAGTATTACTAATTCGTGCGTAACGCACTTGTGCCCGAGCTTTATTGATCTTTTGTTTCTTTCTCTGTTTCTTCTACCTACTGCTCAGACTAATTGGGTCCCTGGGTTTGAATGCATAAGAAAATTCACCCCTTTGTGTTTTGTAAGGATCACCAAAGCCAGTTGCTTTATCAACAATATTCTGTATCAAAAATAAACAATGATCTATTGGAGAGGATAAAAAACAGAAACAATGGAGTGCATAGGGATCTCCATTTGCACCCAGTTTCCAACTGATATTACCAGTCCATTTCTTGGGGTTGGATTGGAGAGATGTGTGTCTATGTGGTTTTTATGGGGTAGAGTAAAAAGCACTGAATCTCTCTTCATACTATTTGTTTAAGTTGTATTGCAGAATTATGGGGGGAAAAATAGAGTAACAGGAAACACAAATGTATTCATAGCAAGGTTAATTATCACTGTATCTATGTCTGACCTTAGAACCCAGGAAGGTGGAGGCCGCTAATTCAGAGTGACCTTGCTTGCTTGGTGGACTTTGAACTTCTGCATCAACATCCTCAAATTCTGTTGTAGACTGTTACGAGTGCAATAACTGCTGATGCTGAAGTGTAAAACTTTATTTGAGACTTCACAGCATGAGCTTGCAGTCATTGGGCTCAGCACATGTAGGACAATGAGTGTTTGGAACTTTCAGATGATGCTCTTCTAATTCCGCCTGCTTCTCTTCACTTGTGCTTAATGATTCTTCAATCCTTCTCCTGCAGCTCACTAATTGACTTCCATGAACTTTTGGAGTGCGTGCTGGAAGTTGCTGTTGACTATTCTGTCACCATGTCCTATTGGGCACCTAGAAGATCAAAGAGCATGTTTTACAATATTACAGGAAGTCACCCTTGAAACAACCTATGTGGCAAGATAATATAATGTTATGCTGCAAAATTGAAGTTTTTGCCTGCATGTAAAGTAAATAAGGGATGAGAAACAAAGTACGATATTAATCATGAGCTTGAAAGGAGGGCTCCTACTTCCCAATTCCTTTGTCTCCAATAACCTCTTCTTCTAAGGATCCAATAGTTAAGAAGTGACCTAGTTCCAGTTTTTATGTATGGCCCCCTACCCTTCAGGTAGATTCAAAAGGGACAAAAGCTGGACTGAGGATTTGAGAAGATATGTGTAACCTTAGTGCCCAGAATCTGTACATGTAGGTCTGCAGGTACCCTATGTTAGCAGGATGCTTGTTGTTTGCCATATTTAATGGGCTATAGGACAAATGCAATGCAGCCTTTTGTTTTACAATATGGACATCCGTATGTGTTTGGAAAGTGCATGAACCATTTGCAGAGTGCTGTGCATTCTCCTTGTGTGATGCACCACTAAGCTTGCAGTGAAGTTCTGTTAACTACAATGTATGGTAACATTGTAAAATTTAAGCAAAATACTTCCTGAGACTGAACATTCTCCCTCACTTGCTTCCAAGTTCAATACACAGATGAGACTCCATCTATATTTTTAACCACCTCCATCCAGACTGCCCTGGTACTGATCTCTATGAAAATTCAACCCCCACCTCCCAAAAGGACTGTTCTATTCTAGAGGACTTTCAAAGCTGCTTCATTAGATGGAGCAATCTGTATTGTTGCAGCCATTTCTCCCAATTGGTTGCAGAACAGCATTAAGGGTGAATAAAAAACTGTTAGTGCCAGGTAACTCTGGAAGCCAGATGAAGAGTTTCCCCACAGTTAATCACATTTTTCAAGTAAAACACTCAATTTAGGGAAAATGGAAAACAAAAACTCAAGTTCCTGAATTTGAAGGAACTTGGGCATATTTATAACTTGCCTTCCTGCTGTCTAAACACTTTAACTCATTCTTGTTCAGGTCATTCTTGCTGTAGCACACAGTATAATTTACAAATATCCATATCTCTTTAACTGATTATATTGCAGCAATATTGCAATAAAGGGCAAGTTTCTAAATGCTGCAACATGAGCACAGGTTACTGGCGATGAATGTTATCTTTTAAGGAGAGAACCGTGACAGATACCACTGGAGAACCGCAAAATGGTTTAGTGCTGGGAGGGAGCTGGATAGCTTGCATTTGTGTTTGTCGATCAAGTTAGGAGTTTCTTAGCCCAAACTTCTAAATCCTGTGGGATGGGGATGAACAATCCCAATATTACTTAACTTTGAAAATGTGAGAATCAGATTGCGTTGTTTGCTATGTCTCATTGAACATTATGTGACCTTTTCTACGCCAAGACCGACCCTTTTCCATCAGCTGCAGATAATTAAGCTAGTTAGTGCAATGAAAGCAAAATTGTTTGACTTATACAAAGGCAAAACATCTGAAGTGAAGTTCTTGGCCAACAGTAACATTTGATGGAGAGAAACTTGTGAGAAAAGTTAGTCCTTTCAGTTATTGTTCTGAATTCAAGTACTGTGCATTAGATTTGCCTGCTGTTTATAGACCAATAGACATTATGCATAGCTTTCACATTCCATCTAACATTAACAGATTAACTGTTAATCACTGAACAGGTGCAGGGCTAAAGGTAACTGTCAGAAGTTATGGTCCACGTTGGAACCAATGATAAATGTAGGAAAAGGTTGAAGTGCTACAGATTTTTAGGGGCAAGGGAACAAGTTAAAGGACCTTAAAGGTAGCAATCTCTCAATTACTCCCAATGACACATATGAGTGAGTATAGGAGCAGCAAGATACCACAGGTTAATGTGCAGCTGAAAAAATGGTGCAGGGGGGAGGGCTACAGATTCTTGGGGCCTTAAGCCAGGACTAGGAAAGAAGCAACCCTGCACTAGAAGGGTGGGTTGCATCTCAGCAGGGCTGGGATCATTGTCCTTGCAGAAATGTAATGTGGTGCTGGGGAGGGTTTAAATTAATGGTGAATTATTTATTAGTTCACTTTGTCTCTCCTTTCTGAGGACCTGGAAGAGTCAAACCACTTTAGAATAAAGAAGGATCAAGACAGTGAGAAAATGCACAGCAGTCTAAGTTAGGTTTGGAGAGCATGTGCCAAAATGCCTGGAGTGTGGGAAATAAAGTTGGTGAGCTGCAGGCACAAGTAGCCATATGAAACTATGATTATATTGGCAATAGGTGACCCCCCACCCCACCCACCGCCTCCTGACATGAACAAAGGAGGAATGGGTACTTAATAATCCTAGCTACAAAGTATTTAGGAAAGATGGGGAAGGGAAAAAAAGGAGGTGGGAGGCATGATAGTATTGATCATAGATACTGAAAATTAGGAGGGTCCTTATTGCCACAGTTACCGTGGTCTGGTGTAGCTGCTTGTGCCTGCAGCTCACCAGCTTTGTTTCACCACACTCTAGGTATTTGGGTACATGGGCTCCAAACCTATCTCAGTCCTTCAGAGTTCATAGAATTTATTTGGTTAGAATTAAGGAACAAGAGAGGAGCTATTGTGCTGCTGGGTGTATATTAAAGGCCACCAAGTAGTGGGAAGGAGTTGGAGGAGTAAATTCGCAGGAAAATTTCAGGAATTATAGAGCAGCAATAATGGGGGACTTCAGTTATCCCAATATAGACTGGGATGAAGCTTCAAGGGCAAATGGGAGAAATTCCTGAAATTCCTGTACAAGAGAGCTTTCTTAATCCAATCTTCCTGGTTTAATGAGGAAGGAATCGGTGCTGGATCTTGTTCTTGGAAATGAAGTGGAGCATGTTTCAGTAGGAGAGTATTTGGGAAACTGTTATAATGATCATAATGCCATTATGGTTTGAGTAGTTAAGGAAAAGGATAAGGAAAAACCAAATGTGAAAATATTCAATGGGAGGAGGGCTAATTTCAGTGAATTGAAAAAGATTCTAGCCCAGTTGGATTGGAATCATAAGGAAGCTTTCAAATAGGAGATAGTTTGGGTGCAAATGAGTCACATTCCCACAAGGAGGAAAGGAAGAGCATCTAAAGCTAACGCCCTCTGAATAATTAAAGATAGATATTAAAATGAAATAGAAAATGAAAACTTATGATAAATGCCAGGTTCATAATTCAGTAGAGCACCAAGTTGAACACAATAAGTGCAGGGGGAAACTGAAAAGGAGGGTCAAAGAAAATGAGAATGGATTAGCAGGGAATCTAATAATCTGTCAATAGAACCCAATAACCTGTCGACCCTGCAAAGTCCCCCTTATTAACATCTAGGGGCTAGCGCCAAATTTGGGAGAGCTGTCTCTCAGACTAGTGAGACGAGCAACAGCCTGATGTTGTCATCCTCATGGAATCATATCTATCACGTCCCAGATGCCATCATCACAATTCCTGGGTATGTCCTGTCCCACCGGCAGGACAGGCCCAGCAGAGGAGGCGGCATAGTGGTATACAGTCGGGAGGGAGTTGCCCTGGGAGTCCCCAACATCGACTCCAGACCCCATGAAGTCTCATGGGATCAGGTCAAACATGGGCAAGGAAACCTCCTGCTCATTACCACCCTCCTTCAGCTGGTGAATCAGTGCTCCTCCATGTTGAACATCACTTGGAGGAAGCACTAAGGGTGGCAAGGGTGCAGAATGTACTCTGGGTGGGGGACTTCAATGTCCATCACCAAGAGTAGCTCAGTAGCACCACTACTGACCGAGTGACCAAGTCCTAAGGGATATAGCTGCTAGACTGGGTCTGCGGCTGGAGGTGAGGGAGCCAACAAGAAGGATAAACATACTTGACCTCATCCTCACTTACTTGCCTGCTGCAGATGCATCTGTCCATGATAGTATCAGTAGGAGTGACCACAGCACAGCCATTGTAGACCCTAAGTCCCGCCTTCACATTGAAGATACCCTCCATCGTGTTGTGTACCACTGTACCACTGTGCTAAATGGGATTTTGAACAGATCTAGAAATTTGAGACTGGGCACCCATGAGGCACTGTGGGCCATCAGAATTGTAATGGAACACAATCTGTAACCTCATGGCCTGGCATATCCCCCACTCTACCGTTACCATCAAGCCAGGGGATCAACACCGGTTCAATGAAGAGTGCAGGAAGGCATGCCAGGAGCAGCACCAGGCATACCCAAAAATGAGGTGTTAGCCTGGTGGAGCCATAACAGGACTACTTGCGTGCCAAACAGCATAAGCAGCAAGTGATATACAGGGCTAAGTGATCCCACAACCAGCGGATCAGATCTAAGCTCTGCAGTCCTGCCACATTCAGTCGTGAATAGTGGTGGACAATTAAACAACTCAGTGGAGGAGGAGGCTCCACAAATACCCCCATCCTCAATGATGGAGGAGCCCAGTACATCAGTGTAAAAGGTAAGGCTGAAGCATTTGCATTAATCTTCAGCCAGAAGTGCCGAGTGGATGATCCATCTCAGCCTCCTCCGGAGGTCTCCTGCATCACAGATACCAGTCTTAAGCCAATTCGCTCCACATGTTATCAAGAAATGGCTGAAGACACTGGATGCTGCAAAGGCTATGGGCCCTGACAATAGGACTGAAGACTTGTGCTCCAGTACTTGCCGCAGCCCTAGCCATGCTGTTCCAGTACAGCTACAATGCTGGCATCTACCCAACTATGTGGAAAATTGCCCAGGTATGTCCTGTATACAAAAAGCAGGATAAATCCAACCCTGCCAATTATTGCCCCATCAGTCTACTCTCGATCATCAGTAAAGTAATGGAAGGGGTCCTTAACAGTGCTATCAAGTGGCACTTGCTTAGCAATAACCTGCTCATGGATGCCCAGTTTGGGTTCCTCCAGGGCCACTCAGCTCCTGACCTCAATATAGCCTTGTTTCAAACATGGACAAAACAGCTGTACTCCCGAGATGAGGTGAGAGTGACTGCCCTTGACATCAAGGCAGCATTTGACCGAATGTGGCATCAAGGAGCCCAACAAAACTGGAGCCGATGGGAATCGTGGAAAACTCTCCGCTGGTTGGAGTCATACCTAGCACAAACAAAGATGGTTATGGTTGTCTCATCTCAGCTCCAGGACATCACTGCAGGAGTTCCTCAGGGTAGTGTCCTTGGCCCAACCATCTTCAGCTGCTTCATTAATGACCTCCCTTTCATCATAAGGTCAGAAGTGGGGATGTTTGCTGATGATTGCATAATGCTTAGCACCATTCACGACTCCTCAGATACTGAAGCAGTCCATGTCGAAATGCAGCAAGACCTGGACAATATCCAGGTTTGGGCTTACAAGTGGCAAGTAACATTCGTGCCACATAAGTGTCAGGCAATGACCATCTCCAACAAGAGAGAATCCAACCATCGCCCCTTGATGCTCAATGGCACCATCACGGTGGGGGTGGTTACCATTGACCAGAAACTGAACTGGACTAGCTATATAAATGCTGTGGCTACAAGAGCATGTCAGAGCCTAGGAATTGTGCGATGAGTAACTCACCTCCTGACTCCCCAAAGCCTGACAACCATCTACAAAGCATAGGTCAGGAGTGTGACAACACTGAATAAGCTGAACACTGTCCAGGACAAAGCAACCCACTTGATTGGCACCACATCCACAAACATTCACTCCCTCCACCACCAACGCACAGTAGCAGCAGTGTGTGCCATCTACAAGATGCACTGCAGGAATTCACCAAGGCTCCTTAGACAGCACCTTCCAAACCCACGACCACTACCACCTAGAAGGACAAAGGCAGCAGATAGATGGAAACACCGTCACCTGGAAGTTCCCCTCCAAGTCACTCACCATCCTGACTTGGAAATATATCGGCGTTCCTTCACTGTCGCTGGGTCAAAACCCTGGAACTCCCTTCCTAACAGCACTGTGGGTGTACCTACACCACATGGACTGCAGGGGTTCAAGAAGGCAGCTCACCACCACCTTCTGAAGGGCAACTAGGGATGGGCAATAAATGCTGGCCCAGCCAGCGAAGCCCACATCCCATGAATGAATAAAAAAAACAAAGGACAATTGTTGATCGATTTTTTTTGTGACTGGGAGGCTGTTTCTAGTGGGGTTCCGCAGGGCTCAGTACTAGGTTCCCTGCTTTATGTTGTATATATTAACAATTGGATGTAAATGTAGGGAGATTGATCAAGAAGTTTGCAGATGACACAAAAATTGACTGCGTGGCAGATAGCGAGGAGGTTTGCTGTCAATTGCAGGAAGATATTAATTGATTGGTCAGGTGGGCAGAAAAGTTGCAAATGGGATTCAGCCCAGAGAACTGAGAGATGATGCATTTGGCGAGGTTAAACAAGTCAAAAATTATACAATAAATGAGAGGATACTGAGAGGTGTCGAGGACGTGAGAGAACTTGGAGTGAGTGTCCACAGATCCCTGAAGGTAGCAGGGCAGACTGATAAGATGGTTAAGAAGGTATATGGAATCCTTTCATCTATTAGCCCAGGCATAGCATATAAGAGCAGGGAGGTTATGCTGGAACTATGTAAAACATTAGTTAGGCTGCAAGTTTAGTACTGTGCAGTTCTGGTCACCTCATTACAGAAAGGATGTAATTGCGCTAAAGACCGTACAGAGGAGATTTACAAGGATGTTGCCAGGACTGAAAAATTGCAGCCATGAGGAAATATTGGGCTATTCTCCTTGGAACAGAGCAGGCTGAGGGGAGTTTTGATTGAGGTGTACAAAATTGTGAGGGGCCTGGATAGAGTGGATGGGACTAGGTCAGAAAGGTCAGTGACTGGGGGCATAGTTTTAAAGTGAAAGATTGGTAGAGAGATTAGAGGGGAGGTGAGGAAATTTTTTTTCACCCAGAGGGTTGTGGGGGTCTGGAACTCACTTCCTGAAAGGGTAGTCGAGGCAGAAACCCTCAACTTGTTTAAAAGGTGCCTGGATATGCACCTCAAGTGCTGGAACCTGCAGGGCTGCGGACCAAAAACTGGAAAGTGGGATTAGGCTGGGTGGCTTCCTTTTTTTAGCCGGCGCAGACACAATGGGCCAAGTGGTCTCTTTCTGTGACAAACTTTCTATGATTCTATCATCCTGAGACTGGTTACATATTCAGACTGTGTTTCACCCTTCAATTAAAAATGAAACTGCTGCGTGCTCATTAGTTTTCCAACCTTCTTCACAACCTTGAACAATCTGAAACTCAGGGTACGATGGAATTCTGGCATAATCTGAGCAAACAGTACATGACTCATAATATAGTCTGACAATGTGCGACCTATTATTGAGCCTCACTTAAAGTTCTATTAAGTTTATGTTTTGTTTAATGGAAACAGTGAACCATTTTATGGGACAAACATTGAATGTTGCTAAAGTCACAAAAGGAGTAATTGTGTATTCTGAATGTGCCATTTATTTAAAAAAAAACACATTCTGCAGAGACAGCGAGAAAATGCAATTCTATTTTCTGTGGGAACTATACAAGGGCAAGGTGCCTGGAAAAATAAGCAGAGTGATGGGTTCTGTGTCTCACTAGATCACAATGTTACCATGTAATTCAAAAAACCTCAAAAATTGAGTTATTCAACTTCAATATTAACAAGTAGGCATAATCTAACATACGTACTCAATTATAACAAATAGCCTAATAGTCAAATATGATGCAGTTTGTTACAATGTCCATTACATGTCTTTTTATTATTTTTACTTTAGAGATTTGGAATGATCTTGTGCTTTCATTTTGTGTTTCATTCGTGGAGAGTGTATGCACGCATATATATTAAATAAATTTATATATATATATATTATAATATGTCTGTGCATTTGTGTGTGCATGTACATACCCCTTCACCGTTCATGAAATACTTTGATACTTTTACTGGACCTCTTTTGGTAAAACTATATTTCAAATGAATTTGCGATTAAATATCAAAGGAAATGTAGGTATATTCTATACACAATGATTTTCTAAGCTAAGGAGAAACTCAGGGTGGTCTTGGTGCTAATGAAATCTCGCACCTTCCAGAGTCATCTGTAACAATGGATTATGGGGAGAAATACTCATTGCTAATCTCAGTGTTAGTGCACCTTAAGCAAACCATGTGATGACTTCACTAACATCCAAATTTCGCTTCATGTTCTAGCAGCACCATTGTTTTGGCCATCTGGACGTTAGACCGTAAAATTTCTTTCTTCATCTGCTGTACACTTTGGACCAATTTATTGCAGTCAATGTTAAACTACGTTACAAAAACAGTATAATATAAATTAGAGGAGATGTTCTGGGTCAGACTATAACTTGCATTCTTACTCTGGTTCTAGCCGCTACAAAGGTAGGATGGCACTCAAATGTTGCAGGCAGTGCAGGGAAGAGCTACAAAGCTGATTTCTATTGTTGGATTCCGAGTTATGAGAGACACTAACTTTTCAGCCTGGAAAACAGGCACCTGAAAGATGAAATAATAGGGGCATGCAAGACAATTAGGGGAATGGAAAAGGTAAATCTGCAACAGTTAAATCAAATTACAAGAGGGTGTCAAGAGGATGTAAGTTCACATTAGTAAAGGATAAATGTAAAGTCATAATCAGAGAGAGCTTTTTTACATAGTGATCAGTACTTTGGAATGATGTTTCAGGGTATAGCAATATAAGTGAAAACATGGTATCATTTAAGCAACAATCAGATGCAGCAGTAGGGACTTTTCTTAATAATTATCCTGTGATGTAACATATATGATTTTTACTAAATTAAAGCTGCTATGTAAATGCAAGTTGTTTTTGTTATTTAACAACAGCAGGATCATCTGAAGTCCAGGTCCAGTTGAAGCTCCCAAATCATACAGTACTCATTATGAAACCTTTTATTATTTTAACTCTTGTCCCAATCTCAGATCCCATTAAGGGTCTCAAAATCCCATGCAGGACTTTGACCCAATCTATACGTGCCTCAGTTTCAGCTTCCAAATTCCGAAAGATTTCTTAGTCTGATATTCCAGGAGGTAAGGAGGGTTGTGTTGATTTACAAGCATGAAAATGATGAGCAGACTAAAACCAGCTGGTTCACCGCGCCTTGAGCATTATGACTAGATACATCTGCATCCTAACCCTCCCCTCCCTATCCCCACAGCTATGTAATCACTTAGGGAGAGACAGAAATCAGAAAAAAGAAAACAGGGCCAATAGGGAGGGGTAGTTCTGGAAAATTCTTCCCCGACCGCCTCAGGCAATTGAAACTAGTCCAGGAGATCTCATTGACCATGCGTATTATAACTGTTAAACCATTTAGCTTTGATATGATGTGATCTCTGTGCTCCCTTTTGGAAATGTGCAGAGAGTCAGCATTTACGGCACAAGCTGTGATGCATTCCAGCTCACTGCTCTCCAGGAAAAAAAATGTCTAACATCTAACTCATTTACAGATTTAGATAGCTTCTTATAATTCTGATTACGCCTTTTGCTATTTATAGCTTGACACCTATTCTTTAGGCCTGGATTTTCGCTCCCAAGTTGGGTAGTGAGAGTCAGGAAATCTCCCACCTCACCGCAGACACACAGGAGGAACTCACCTGCATGGCAGGATCTTTGCTCTGGGCGGGTGGTGCGGGATGGAGTTGAGCTCACCACTCTGGACGCAGGTTGGAGATGGTCACGGGCTGCCGAGTGCCAAGACAGGCTGGTTAAAAGGCCCGCCTCAGTGAACTGAGACTTGACTTCTTCGTCCCAGTTGTTTTGTTAAATATTAGCCCCTCTAGACCTCTCTCCTCGCCTCACCACCAACTCCCCTTACTCCATCCATGCTAACTCATGCCCCCCACCTACACAGTGGCCCCTCATACCCTCCACTCGAACCCATGCCCCCCACCCACTCCCATGCTCCCTTATGTCATTTTAATGCCAACTCATGCCAACCCTCCCACCACCCTTTGCCCTTAGACCCTCCATGCCAGCTCACCCAGTATCCAACATAGGCAGCCCTCAGGAACCATGTTGAGATTAAATAAAGTTCTAAATATGTAATATAGCCTTTACTATAATAAAAAGAAAACACACATTCATGAAAGCCCATTCTAAACATTTAATTCCCCTCTACAACTTAATTCATTATAAAAGCAAACAGATTTGCGTTCATAACTCCATAGAAAGACAGCTAATCCTTTAATAACCTTTTTGAGTTGTCAGTCAAACTGTGAATTTAGGCCCCCCCCTATTGAGATAATGACGTTGTGGAAAGCAGCCAAGCATTAATAATGACATAATGATCAGGCTGGGGATTTAAATAACTTCACATCATGACATTTCTACGTGCCTTATCCGCCCTTCAACAGCATCTACTACTACTATAAAAATTTGAAACTCCCACACTACCGGTTTAGGGCTCTTGCTACAGTGAAAATGGCGTTTGTCTGAACTCAGCACTGAGTCACGCCCTGCACCCTTTCTCTTACCAGCGAAAATGGGATCTGTTGGAAATGGGGGAAGGACCTCCTCATCTGGGTCCAGCCCACCATTTTGAGAACTCCGTGGCATCTCCATGACTCTGCGAAAATCCAGGTCAATAAATGTCCGAGTAGCATTAGTTTTACAATGTGTCTTGAGCTACAATCCAATTTCACTGTTGGTATCTACATGAGCTTTAGACAAATTTGAGTTAGCTTTCCTGGACCTTTGCTTGTTGTGTTCCAGTGGCCACTCAAATACCCTTCCTCATGTTGGAGATTCTTCAGCAATACTCCACATTTAAGGCCCAACATTTCTTTAGTGGTCTGAAGACAGGTTTAGGAGAGCGAGCTCGCAGGGCAAAAATAAGGAACTGCAAACCACAAAAGGTGCAACCCAGCTTGAGAAGATTAGTCGGCAGTCAAAATCTTCCACATTTCCACTACAGTGTGAACACATGTTTGGTTACTTTAAAGATATATAATACAAATGAAAGAAATTTGTGTTAATGTTGATAGAGCAATGGTTTTACATAAATAACTTGTTTGAATGTCATGTGTCTGCTCTGTCCACCCTGCGTGTTTAAATGGAGCTTGATTTGAGGTTTAGATTAAGTATGTTTAGTGACCATTGCACCGTTGCATTCCTTGTACATGAGAAGTTTAACAAAGCTCTCTAGGTACTTAAAAGCATCATAGAACGTTAATTTTGTTTTACCTCCAAAAATTCTTCCTTTGTGGTTATCATTATGTAACCTTAAATCTGCTAGATTTAACAGTTATAATCCTGACATCATTTCTGTGTGTTGAGGCTCCTTTTCAGGTTCCTGTAGTAACTGTACCATATATTAGCAAACAGAAAGTCAAATCATTTTCTACTTGAACAATAGCTACTTCATACCTCAAATGTCAAGGTAATTCCTTCAGACTTCATTTGTTGGGTGGTTCTGTGTGACAATTATTGTGCCTTTAATCTAGACTTTGTTTCTTAAAAAGATACTCATTGATAAATTCCTGCTGGAAGCAGGATTTGCCAGAAGATCAGATAATTAGATTGCCTCCATTTATCATGAAACAGTGTTATAATTGTAGGATATGTGGAAAATAAGTTAAAACCATACCTTCTGTATGGTCTTATGTAAATGTAGCTTGTTCTCCACATAGTTACTTCAAACTACCTTCTCTGCTGTTTTCAGATCTGATTTGGAGTAATTGGACATATAATTTTATTTGTTTATTTTTTATGCTGTGTATCAAGCAAAAACACTGCAAACTGTCAAAATTTGGATTTATTTTGATTATGATGAATTGGTAATTATGGGAAACATTTTACTGCTGTAGTCTGAAAATTGCAATTAGCTATTTCTATTCTAAATTATATGGATGGTTAATTTGGGGTATCCCTAAGTAGGGAGGACATGTTACTCATGCCCTCCTCAGAGAAAACTTGGCAGAAGTAATTTAGTAGATTGACTACCTTGTAATTATCACTTTCAGCCATTTATATCTCAGAATTTTCCCTTGCTCTGACTTCCCATTTACTGTTGAAATACTAAACCAATTTCTTCTTGTTCTGTATCAGTAGGAGTCATTTTCTTTTCACCTAAACTTTTCAGGTTAGTTGACCATCTTTTTAATTTCACTGGCTTCTACATGTTCCTTTTATTGATCCAAGTGAAACTCCTTCACCTTCCTTGTTGACGGATTTATAGTGGATTATTTTACAATTACCAGTTCTTGCAGAGGACTAGAAAAGTCTGTAACTCTTTTCACCTGAAGCCATTTGAATCTGATAAATTAACAATAACAGCAACGTACATTTATATAGTGCCTTTAATGTAATCAAATGTTTCAAGATGCTTCACAGGGGCATGATAAAACAAAGTATGACACTGAACCACAAAAGGAGATGCTAGGTCAAGTGACCAAGAACTGGTCAAAGAGGTAGATTTTAAGGAGTGACTTGGAGGAAAGTGTGGTAGAGAGGCATAGGGAGAGAATTCCAGAGCTTAGGCAGAGCTGTCACTGGGTACGGTGCATTGGGGTGATCGCCCCGGGTCCTGCGCTTTGACATCATGGTGTCAGGTGTGATGCAGCCTGTAGTACATACCAGCTGATTCACTGTCTCTCACAATCTAAGTTCAAAATGAGTGTTTCTTGGTGGGTATAAGCAAATAAACAGATCAGGTATCCCCTCTCCAAAACTCAAAAGGATAGAAGAGAAAGCAGATTAAAACCATATGAACTGGGATAAATCTCTGTCAAGGCAATGGCGGGCCTGGCAATTGGAAGCGTGGTGCGGGCTTGGAGACGGCAGCGCTGATCTCAGCGTCAGCGGTTTTTATTCCAACTCTCATTCACTGCAGAGGGGCAAGATGAACTATTCCGAACTAGTTAACATCTTTAAAGCAGGCATATACCACATAGCATCTGACCTGTGGGGTAAGTCACTCGCTTGCTGTGTTTATTATTGGTCCAGGGCAATTGAAACCCTCAGCTTCTTCTTTTATTTTTCTTCCAGTACACATTTGCAACTAACATTTGCTTAATGTTGGAAGATGGACAGTCATTTTTAAAAAAAAAGTCGAATTATTTATTGCATTGCATTTGTAATTTTAAAAAAAGAATGTTGAACGCAGTGACTGTTCCCACTCCGATGTAAAGGCTGGAATTTTCCAGCCCTCCACCACCCCACCAACCGCCATGGAGGGGTCTGCAAGCTATTGAAATCTCCTATCGCATAGGTGGGACCGGAAAATCCCACCGGCGTGAGGGGCTGCAAAATCCCGGCTTTAAAGTTTTCTCCAGTTGGAGTGTAGGGTGTGTTAGTAAAAATGTTACAATGGAATCCTATAGAGATCATGGATATCTCCTTAACAAAAGGAGAGCCAATAATCATGTTCAGCCCTGGAAGCAAGGTGTAGTTTTACGTGCGACACAGTTATCACAGTCAATAGTGCAGTATGTGCTTGTAACTGAGTGCTCAGTAGCTGAGATGCTGCTCGTGCTCCTCTTCATACACAGGCTCAGGGGCCCAGCTGTCAGAGGAAACTTGTCAAAAAATGTTAAGGGGGCGCCCACAGACTGTGATTTACCCCGGGCCCCACACTCCCCTAGGGGCGGCCCTGAGCTTCAGGTCCTGGCACTTGAAGGCGCGGCCGCCAGTGGTGGGGCAATTAAAATCAGGGATGCTGAAGAGGCCAGAATCAGAGGAGTGCAGATATTTTGGAGGGTTGTGGGGTTGGAGGAGATTAGAGATAGGGAGGGGGCAAGGCCAAGGAAAGATTTGAAAACAAGGATGAAAATTTTAAAATCAAGACATTGCTTGACCGAGAGCCAATGTAGATCTGTGAGCGCAGGGGTGATGGAGGAGCAGGACGTGGTGCAATTTAAACCACAAGTAACAGGGTTTTGGATGACCTCAAGTTCATGGAGGGTAATATGCGGGAGATCAGTCAGGAGTGCATTGGAATAGTTAAGTATAGAGGTAACAAAGGCATGATAAGGCTTTCAGCAGCAAATGAGCTGAGATGGGGCAAAGGACGATGATATGGAGGTGGAATTGGGCTGTCTCAATGGTGATGTGAATATGAGGTCGGAAGTTCAACTTGAGGTCAAATGCGACACCAAGGTTGTGAACACACTAGCTTATTTTCAAACTGTTACTAGGGAGATGGTTGGAGGCAGTAGCTGGGAATGGAGTTTGGAGCAGGGACCGAACACAATGGCTTCAGTGTTCTCAATATTTAATTGCAGAGAATTTCTGTTCATCTGCTACTGGATGTTGGATAAGCAGGCTGGTAATTTAGCTGCAATGGAGGAGTCAAGAGAGGTGGATATGAGGTAGAGCTGGGCGTTGTCAGTGTACGTGTGAAAGTAAAGCTGTGCCTTGAGATGATGTTGCTGAGGGGCAGCATGTAGATGAGAAATAGGAGGGGCCAAGGAGCGATTTTTGTGGGACTCAAGTGGTAACCATGTGGGAGCTGGAAGAGAAGCCATTGCAAGTGATTCTCTGGCTACAATTAGATCAGAATGGAGCCAAGCAAGAGCAATCCCACCCAGCTGAACGACAGTGGAGAGGAGTTGGAGGAGGATGATATGGTCAACTGTGTCAAAGGCTGCAGACAGGTCAAGAAGGACGAGGAGAGAAAGTTTACCTTTGTTACAGTCACATAGGATGTCATTTGTGACATATTAAAGGTAATTTTAACTTTGGGTGGTGGCAGGAAACTGATGATTGTTGCTTGCCCACCTATTGTACCACCCACCTAATTTGACAAGAAAGCAAGGTTAGGTGGGGTATATAATGGTTGGCTGATCCAAGCAACCACTGGTTGCTTTCAAACTGAAAGTGACCCCCCCATTGAATTTGCTTTTATAAGATTGAGAGAAGAAAGGAATGTCTGCTTAATTGTATTTTTAGCTGCAGGTAGTCTTTTGAAGTATTGTGTCCTAAAAAATTATAAATTGTACACTTAGCAGTATCACTCATTTATCTCTTGCTATCCTACTTTAGAAATCTTGGTTACAGGTTGACTGGAGCAGATCTTTAGTATAGAATTTCCACCCTCACATGATGACTCTTGCTCCGGTGACTTTATGCAGTTAGGGCAGCATTTGCTATTATCATTTTACAAAGAAGAGGACTTCTACACAAAGTATGCTACCAGCCAGCTTCAAACCTACAGTTCATATGTATGAAACATGGTAAAAATGAGCATCTGAGACCCCAGTAAGTGTAGAAAAATATTGGTTAATAGATTTTAGGATTATGGGATTGCTGTAGGTAAATGATTTTGATTTTTATGCAGTTTTTTTCCCTCTTGGAATTATTGACATGATGCTCCATTTTCTGCTTTTCTTGTCAAGTTAGTCTCACTTTTTTCAATGATTTATTTAGAATACCTTTGTAAGTCTGCATCAACTTAATAGTGGAGAAATGTTTATAGAAAGCTGCGTGGTTAGCACAAATGTTCTGTAGGTAAATTTGAACTACAGAATGTGTTGTAGACCTTTCCCAATGATTGATTATGCAAGAAACGGCATTGGAAAGTCCATTATGAACAGTGTGTTCTGAAGACAAATATCTGTGAATAGAAAGCATGTTAAAATGTGGGTATTTGCAGAATATAGATTCTGAATGGAATGTACATGAAATTTTTTTAAAAAGGATTCACTCGTTACTGTGGAATGTTCAACCATTTTTTTAGCAGATATGCATTTAATTTGGCATTAAATCCAATTTGATACCTGTAGAGTTTTGTTGCCAACATGGGAATGAAATCAGGAAGTATTTTTTCATGCTGAAATCTCAGATTTCTTCTTCCAAAAGGCAATGGTTGGTGGATCAATTGAAATTTTCAAGATTGAGATTGACAGATTGTGTAAGGGCATCTTGGGATATGGAGCAAATAGCAGTCATAAGATTTGAAGCACAGATTAGCCAGGATCTAATTGAATGTCCCAAAAGGCTGAGTGGTGTTCCTGTGTTCCAATGGCATAAATATTGCCTACTTACCTGAGATCTTTTTTATGGAAATGTCATCTTTTTCACTAAAGAAACAAAATGGAAGCTTTAACATCAGAAAACAGGCTGTATTGTAAGATGAATTGTCTTGGGGTTTTGTTTTGCTGATCACTGGAAAAATAATGTGCCAACAGTGCCAAGATATTATGTTGCTGGTCCCAAATGTTCTATTTTTAGCTTTTTCTTTTGGACGTGATTGATATTTTAAAAAAATTATGGAGTTGGGCTGAATGCTTTCCTAATGGGATGGACACCCAAATAATGTGAGCCGGATTCTGGGTTTAGGTCTTGGTCTTCGATTTGAGGTAGAGGTGCATTTGTTAGTTTCGGCATTATTGTGTTACAGAGAGGTTAACACTTAGCTAGAGTTCTAATTTTTCTTTGCTCCTAGTGTTCCTTTCTGAATCGCACCAGTGTGTATAAAGTCAGGTGACAACACGATTGGCCTCACAGTACTTCCATGGAAGAATACCCTGCCAGCAATTGCTGTCCTGACTTGGACATAAAGCATGATTTTTGGGTACGATACTTTAGGGTTGCTAAAGTCCTTGTGGAACTTGTAGCTGTCGGAAGTAATCAATTCTAGAGGGAAGGGGAAGACGTTGCAGAAGGGGAAGGCTTATAAAAGTTCACGCTGCTCTATGTTTAGTATCAGCTGTAATACAAAGTTATCGTAGCTGCTGATGCAGCATTGCAAGAGCAAACCCTAATTGACCTAGTCAGGGGCTCAATCTACCCCAAATCCTCCTCTGCACCATCTGCACTATGAGAAGTTGAGCAGCAGGTTTCTCTTTTTTTCAATAACCTTTTCTAATGTTTTAAGCAACATCAGGAAAAGGGTGTTGTAGTTAAATGCATTCTCTTGACTCAAAGGACATGCTTTCTTATTTAAAAGTGATTCAAAATCTTCCATTGTAATAATGATCCATGAGGGAAACCTAGTTTTAAAATCATAGTGGAAATGCTTGCATTAAATGGCCCTTTTCAGGCAAGAGCATGTCTTTGTGCTCAGGTTTGGTTACCATGGCGCAGTGACACGACTGCTGGCTGAAATCACAAAAAGAAAGTCAAAATGATGTTAGCACTTTCGATACAGCTTACTAATAGCATCTTTGCCAGTTGTTTCAGCAATGAAATGGTGGTCTTGTGTCTTAATTTGGAAAAAATACCACAGTGTAGTCAAACAGAGACCACAGCAGTTTGATACAATTAGATATAATTCATATGCAGTGTGTTTCTCAACCCTTCAACCTTGTTTTTGCGATGGTTAACGTGCAGAACTGAATCCGTAAGACCTCTTAATTTCTTTGTCGCTCATATGACTTGGAAATTTGATGCTGGTCCTTTTGTTGATTTTGCTAAATGTTAGGAGATCAGCTTTGTTTTTAATGTAACTGAAGACTTTTGGTCTTCTGGTAACCAGCAGGAAGACCAGATATAATTCAGAAGTGTTTTGGAGAGTCTGGTGATTTAAGTGGAAAACCTCTTGTGTAACATTTCTTTTTTGTAGAGTCAGCCCTTATTGAGGAAGGAAGAGACTTGGAAGCTTTAGTTCCCAACATACACCATGTAATGGTAAAGATTTTGATCCTTTCTTGCCTGCCATAAAAAGACTGGCCATTTCACATCTATCACCCTGTTTATTCTGCAGCTGTGAATTCATGTGTGCAGTGCAGCCATCTGTATGGTGATTTGCCATATTTTGCTTGATTCAAAATGAGAATATGAATGTAAGGAAAAGTCCCTGAAATCTGGCATTTTAGCACCATCTTTACCAAGATAAGCATTTTTAAAATGGCAACAAAAAAATTATACCGGTATTTTTTGAATATTTGTTATGTTACACTGCAAAGTATACAGAAAGCATCCCCATTCCCCAACAAACTGTCCAATTGGCTGATTGCAGCAGAAAGCACAATTAGTGACAGGACAGTGGCAGAGTATGTGCACACAGGTAAATATAGGAAGGGTGTTTAGTTTCGAAGAAAAGTTTGATTGTCATGTGGAAGCACTTAGGTTTTTTTAAAAAATCACAAGAATTATGTAAGGAGAAATACTTGTAGCGAAATTGTTCCCTTGCAGTGACTGAATATCTCGATTGTTTATATCTTCATTTTGTAAAAATATGGTTGATGGAAATAGTTAAATATACAATGCTCTAATTACATTTTTGCAAATGATTTGAAAGAAATTATATGTATTTTGAAAGTCATCCAAGAGACTCTGCGCAAATTTCTGTTTTTTTAAACCAGATGTGTTATCATACAAAACATTAAATATTTCTGTACAATTTTCAGCTGCTGTTCCTGTCTTCCACAATGCAGAGGTCCAGCTCTCTGCACTGTTTTCTGATCGGATCATAGATTGTTAATGTGCAGCAACAGACCATCAAGTCAGAGGTGGTTTTTTTCTCACGGGGTGCAGGTAGTGAATCCCACTCTCCTGCTTGCTCGGGTTACCAACTCTGGTTGGAAGTATTCTTAGCAGTTTAACAACAACCCATCAAACAGAACTGCTCCCTACTTGGAGTTCACATGTCAAAACTAACTGGCATAGGCCGACTTGAACCAAGCAGAATGATCACTCGAAGGGTAGTGGGTTCAGGGTTTTGGAACATTTCACAAGGCACATCGTTCTAAATTCAGATCAACACTAATTTTTCAAATCATTCCCCTGACTCAGACTGAAGTAAGGCTCCAATGAATGATGGAAATGGCTGCCAGGAGGGAGGCAGTTCTCTCACACCCCTCTACCCCACCAACACCCCCACGTCAGTGCTTGTTCAGCTCTGATCTGCTCTCCTATAACCCCATCTCTTCCCTTTTCCACATTCCCTCCCCCCGGCAATCTTGTTGTCATCATTTTCGAATATCGACCCCGTTCCTTGTTAAATGATGTTCTAGTCTCTGGGAAAGCTTCTTGTGGTGAAGCATCCCATGGTCTAAACCCCCTTCATCTTTTCCCCTTGGTTTTTTTCAGTGAGAATTCCATGACCTTTATCCTCAAAAAATCTTTCATCCACAGTAAAGTAACCTGGCTTCACTCACTCCCCTCGTGCAACCCCCATTCACCACTGCTCCTGGTTCACGAAATGCTAGGCCACACACCCACCCCAATCCACTGTCTGCCTCATAGTGCACATGGATTTTGACATATCAACGTTTTTGTAATTGATTTAGAGTTTAGACACCATCTGGGTGCTACAAAGAAACACGGACTTTTCATTGTGAGGTCATTTACCATGGGTGAGGGAGGACTGTTGATTAACGTGGAACCTGAAATTTATAAGCATCTGGCCATTCTGCAGAGTTCCCTTACCAACAGTAACCAAGCTCCAACTGACCTTCGTTTGTGTTTATTCACAGCAAATGGATTGTGTAGCTTAGAAGCACATGGTCATAGTAAACACAGCTCCACCTTCACGCAGCAGAACAATGATGATGGAACACATGTTTGGGCAATTGAAGGCCAAGGTGGCAAAATGGTTGCTTGAAATCTGCAGTTAGAATTTTTTGTCTTCATTATCACCTGTCAAAAGTTTGAAGTGATCATGCTGCCTGTTTCCACATTTCTTTCAATCTTAATTGTTCTGTTTGCAGAAGTGCATTATTGAAGTGCTGCTCCACTAGCCAAGCTGTTCCAGCACAGGGACAACACTGGCACCCACCCAACAATGTGAAAAATTGCCCAGACATGTCTATTACACAAAAAGCAGGACAAATTCAACCCAGTCAATTACTGCCCTACCAGTCTACTCTCGATGATCAGTAAAGTGATGGAAGGGGTCATCGACAGTGCTACCAAACAGCACTTGCTTGGCAATAACCTGCTCACTGACGCTCAGTTTGGATTCCGCCAGGCTCCTGACCTCATTATAGCCTTGGTCCAAACATGGACAAAAGAGTTGATCTCCAGAGATGAGATGAGAGTGACTGCCCTTGACATCAAGGCAGCATTTGACCGAGTGTGGCATCAAGGAGCCCTAGCAAAACTGGAGTCAATGGGAATCAGAGGGTAAACTCTCCACTGGTTGGAGTCATGCTTAGTACAAAGGAAGATGGTTGTGGTTTTTGGAGGTCAATCATCTCAGTTCCAGGACACCACTGCAGGAGTTCTCCAGGACACCACTGCAGGAGTTCCTCAGGGTAGTGTCCTCAGCCCAACCATCCTCAGCTGCTTCATCAATGACCTTCCTTCCATCATAAGGTCAGAAGTGGGGATGTTCGCTGATGATTGCACAACGTTCAACACCATTTGCGACGACTCAGATACTGAAGCAGTCCATGTCCAAATTCGGCAAGACCTGGACAATATCCAGGCTTGGGCTGAAAAGTGGCAAGTACCATTCGCGTCACAAAAATGCTAGGCAATGACCATCTCCAACAAGAGAGTATTTAACCATCACCCTTGACATTCAATGGCATTGCCATCACTAAATTTCCCATTATCAAGTCCCGCTATCCTGGCGGTTACTATTGACTAGAAACTGAACTGGACTAGCCGTATAAATACTGTGGCTTCAAGAGCAGGTCAAAGGCTAGGAATCCTGCAGTGAGTAACTCACCTCCTGCCTCCCCAAAGCCTTCTACAAGGCACAAGTCAGGAGTGTGATGGAATACTCTGCACTTGCCTGGGTGAGTGCAGCTCCCACAACACTCAAGAAGCTTGTCACTATCCAGGATAAAGCAGCCCACTTGATTGGCACCCCCTCCACAAACATTCACTCCCTCCACAACCGACGCACAGTAGCAGCAGTGTGTACCATCTACAAAATGCACTGCAGGAACTCACCAGAGCTCCTAGGACAGCACCTTCCAAACTCTCAACCACTGCTATCTAGAAGGACAAGAGCAGCAGACGCATGGGAACACCACCACCTGGAGGTTCCTCCCCAAGCCACTTACCATCCTGACTTGGAAATATATTGCTGTTCCTTTATTATCAGTGGGTCAAAATCCTGGAACTCCCTTCCTAATAGCACTGTGAATGTGCCTACACCACATGGACTGGGTCAAGACGGCAGCTCACCACAACCTTCTGAAGGGCAATTAGGGATGGGCAATTACAGCCCTTTACATGTGCGTATGTCAATAGATAAGGGAAGAAATCAATGTAGTGATGTTATCATGAAAATTGAACAGAATTTATGCATATTTGGTGTAAATGTGCAGGAAAATCTTGGTAACCTTTCATAATACTGTGCACTGCATCAAATATGAAATCTGGCTCAGTGAATGATTTTCTACTTTGCATCAAGTAATATAGCTATTAGCAGCCCATTATTCAGATGCCTGCTTTAGTTGAGCTGCCAGATGAAATTTTCTTTTAATGCAATGCTTCTTGATAATTATATTTCTCAAAATTGTCTTTTCCGAAGTCCTTAGTGCATTGTGTAGAGCCAAAAACAAATTGATTTATAGAGAATTTAAGATTCCGCTTAATAAATAGTGCACTGAGAAATCCTTTTTCTCCTTCTCATCCGCAATCTTCCCCCAACCCCCATGAACCATAATGAAGAGGACGTGCAGGGAGAAGGGTTTATTTTGTAAGAGGTGAACTACCATTGAAGTAAGAGAATATCATAACAAGCACTAATTTTTTTTTTAAATAAACTGGACCAATGGGAAAAGGTTTGACCTAAGTTACAAAATATTTAGTCTTATATGTTTCAGCACTGAAGGAGGCCATTCACCTGTCCTTCTGCCAGCAATAAATAGCTCAACAATAAAGCCATCTACACTCATCTCATTTTCAACTTTTAATGTTTTTCCTTTTCAACTTTTTAATTTCCTCTTAAATCGAAAGATTAATTTGGCCTCAGGTGTTTGAAGTCTCATTGTAACTGTAACTTTTCATCCTTTGTATCACTCTAATGAACTTGCATTGTAGTTCTGCAATGCTCTAATATAATTTCCATAAAGGGGCCTTCAGAAATACGCACAGTAATGCAGCTGTAGTCTAACCAATATCTTGCAGTGTTTCATCTTCCACTCCTCCTTGTTTTTCAACTTTGGCTTTTTATGTATAAATCCCACATTTCTTTGTGCTCCTTTTTTTTAAGGCTTTTCCCACCTGTAATCTCAATTTAATTTTCATCTATCTGGATCTATCTTCTTCTTTAAAATTTTACTCTTCAGGCCAAAATGTGCCAGTTCATATTTTTCTACATTGAACTATATTTGCCCACTCTGACCTGTATTCTTCGTTAGTGGTACTTTTACATATTAGCGCCTCAGTATTGAAGCTAGTTATACATATATGGAGAACAAGAGGTCCTACACAGAGCTCTATGGAAAGATGTGTCTAATACTGATACAATCTGAGAAATATTCATCTTGGTTCTTCTCTCTGATTTCTGTTCTTCAGTCATCCTTCTGTTGATGCTACTTCACGCTTATTACATGGCCTTAGTCTTACAGCAAACCTCTCATGTCCTCTCTGTGCTATGTGGTGTTTTATTCAGTACTTTTTAAAGGTCCAAATAGACACGTCGCTGGATTCTTTTTGGGTGTATGTGTATATTTGTAGATATGCTTGCTAAATTTATCAAAAGAATTTGTTTTAAATTAGTCAAATATGACCTTTCCCTTACAAACCTGTGTTGTTCAACCCTGATTAGCCCGTGCCTTTTCTAAGGGCTTACTAATACTATCTCTTATTATGGCTCTCTTGTGATTTTCTTGCTATCAGATCTGTAACTGCCTGGCATTTCCCTTGCCCCTATTGTGTAAAATTCTGTCAATCACAATTCTTTTGGTGCGATTTACATGTTTTTTTAAAAATAAAATTATGGTTAATTATTCTATATCATCATAAACTTCCTTCAGTATTTTTGAACTTGGACCAATCAACTTTAAATCTCATTAACTTACTTAATAAAGTGGATAAACTCATGTTTCTTGGCTAAGGGAAAGAATGTTTTAACTGCCTTGCATGAATTAAGTTGGTTAACTCATTTGTTTTCAAGAAACCTGATGCTGTACTGTACATTGATTTGACCCTATGTAGGAAGCATGTGACTTTGTTTTAGTAACAAAACTAGCATTTAGCCCAAACAGTACACTGATGTTAATTCAGAATGACACCACATCACCGAGAAAGATGTTAAGTCCACATTTAACCTGGAGGTTGGGTGATTTTTATCTGCCAAATTCCATAGTGTCTTGTGTGATGACTAAGAAGATGGACAATTTGCTAACTGGTCTAGAATCGAGCCTGATAGGTTTGCGTAGTGTGAGAACTTATCATAATTCAGGTACTTAAAATTCTGCCCTCCTTTTGTTTATATTTTTAAGAGATTTTGTTTTTCTGTCTTTAAGCCTACGTAGCCCAGAAGGAATTACCTGTTATGAGGTTTTGGGGAAGAAATTATTTTTCCTGAATAACCCAAAATTAAGCAGCCTCAATGGCAGCTGAACAATTCTAATACAACAAAAATGTTATCACAAAACACATCTACTGATAACGTTTAGTGGAAGTGTTGAAGCTTTTGGAGACTTCAGCTTCTTTAACCCTGCTAACGTTTGACTTTACCAATATTAGACTTCATGCATCTGACCACAAGTTCAGTAACCAATGTCAATAGTCAATTGGTATAAGACCATAAGACGTAGGAGCAGAAGTAGGCCATTTGGCCCATTGGGTCTGCTCCACCATTCAATGAGATCATGGCTGATCTGATAATCCTCAATTCCACTTTCCTGCCTTTTCCCCATAACCTTTGATTCCCTTACTGATTAAAAATCTGTCTATCTCAGCTTTGAACATAATTAACGACCCAGCCTCCACAGTCCTTTGCGGTAAAGAATTCCACAGACTAACTATCCTCTGAGAGAAGAAAATCCTCCTCATCCCTGTCTTAAACAGGCGACCCCTTACTCTGAGATTATGCCCTCTGGTCCTAGGCTCTCCCACAAGGGGAAACAATCTCTCAGCATCTACCCCGTCAAGCCCCCTAAGAATCTTATATGTTTCAATAAGGTCGCCTCTCATTCTTTTAAACTCCAATGAGTACAGGTCTAATCTACTCAACCCCCCTTAGATCAGGGGACCAAAACTGTTCACAATATTCTAGGTGTGGTCTAACTAGTGCCTTGTATAATTTTAGCAAGACCTCCCTATTTTTATGCTCCATTCCCTTTGAAATATTTGCCTTCCCTATTACCTGTCAAATTTGTATGCTAGCTTTTCGTGATTCATGCACAAGGACCCCCAAATCCCTCTGTGCTGCAGCTTTCTGCAGTCTTTCTCCATTTAAATAATATTCAGCTCTTCTGTTCTTCCGGCCAAAGTGCATAACCTCACATTTTCCCACATTATATTCCAAGTTAACCTGTCTATAATCCCTCTGTAGACTCTGTGTCATCCTCACCATTTGCCTTCACACCTATTTTTGTGTCATCTGCAAACTTGGAGATAGTACATCCATTTCCCTCATCCAAGTCAGTAATATATATAAATAATTGTGGCCCCAGCAGTGATCCCTGTGACACTCCACTAGTTATAGGCTGTCATCCTGAAAATGCCCCCTTTATCCCAACTCTCTGTCTTCTATTAGAAAGCCAATCCTCAATCCATGCTAATATACTACCCCAACACCATGGGCTCTTATCTAATTAAGTAGCCTTATGTGTGGTACCTTATCGAATGCCTTTTGGAAATCCTAATATATTACATCTACTGGTTTCCCTTCATCTATCCTGCTTGTTACCTCCTCAAAGAATTCTAATGCATGTGTCAGGCATGATTTCCCCTTCATGAAGTTATGCTAACTCTTGATTATATTATGCATTTCTAAATGCTCTGCTATTACATCCTTTATAATAGACTCTAACATTTTCCCAATGACGAATGTTAAGCTAACTGGCCTATAGTTACCTGTTTTTTGACTCCCTTTTTTAATAAGGGTGTTACATTGACAGTTTTCCAATCATTTGGGAGTTTTCCAGAATCTAAGGATTCTTGGAAGATTACTCCCAGTGCATCCACCATTTCTGCAGCTACTTCCTTTAATATCCTAGGATGCAACTCATCAGGTCCAGGGATAGCGATTTAAAAAGGAAGTCAATCCACCTATGTGATATTGTATCACAAATTTTGATCTCTTTTTTAGCTAAAGAAATATGTTTTAAATTCCACTGAGATCCTGCAAAATCCTTACTGGTGCATTTATTCAGACAATATGGGCTACGTTTTGTGGGGTGCCACAGTCCCTGCTGTCACCCAGCTATAAGTTGGTGAGGAGACCATCTGAGATCCTGATGGCTGCCCCATTTTAGAGATCTGTCAGCCAATCCGATTGGCCCGCAGCTCTGTAGACCTTGCAGCGTCAGTTGGCAGCAGTGGCCACTGCTGGGACTACAGGGTCTCCCACCAAACTGGAGCCCAGGTAAGACCGGGGTCAGGGGTCTCTGCAAGGAACTGGAGGGCTAGCTTCAAGAGGATGGGGGTGGGGAGGGTGGGATTAAAGGAGGTGATGACCTTTAAGGTGGGGTGGGGTGGGGGGTGGGGTGGTGGTGCGTGCCTGCCTCTGATGGGCCCAGGACACCTGCAAAGCCAGATCCCCTTCCCCTATCCCATCACCAACCCACACTGCTAAAGCTGCCAAGCTTCCTGCATGGCGTGTGCCTCTTCCTGCCATGGGTAAAATAGGCAGCGGTGGGATGAGGATCCTCAGGGTCTCAATAGACCCAAGGGTTGGTGGTGCGCCTGATGCCTCCCGCACCCCCTGTATAATTTCAGATGGGTTGGGGTCGGGTGGGTAGGTGGCAGAAAGACCACCCGATGCATTTTATGTATCCCGCCACCTTTAGACTCACTGGCAGGTGAGCATAAAACCCAGCCTTATTTTTAGTTTTCAGTCACTTTTCTACTTGAGCACTGAATGTTAGTAGGTGTTTAAGAGTATGAATAATTTTCACTTTCATTTCAATGTACATGATCACCTCATTCTGGGCATCATGAGTCCTTTAGTGCTCTGACCAGAACCAGTTTTAATTCACTGCATCATATTAATTTCTTAAAGGCTTTTAGCACTAACATTTGCATTGCATGGTTGGTAACCAGAATCTGTAGTGCTTTTCACAGCTGTTACTTATCTATGGGGTGAATTAACCTTTTCTTTTGACTTCTATGTCTGTTAAATAGTAACGTAGAATAATGTCGACAATAACCTTTGTGTTAAAAGTTGAAATAATATTGCAACTGACTGCAAGCTTTTCCAAATCCTGCAAGAAACTTAGAATTAAAGTTTATTTTCATTAAAATTGTGAGGAGACTTTCAAAATAATCCGTACTTTAAATCTGTGTGCCGGATGTTCAAAACAACATCAGAATATTCTGCATCTGCTTCCTGTCTCTTGTGTGTACAGAGCGCAGTGCTTGCTAAACTATTACCTTTCCTACATCCCAATCTCCCCTTTCCCCCGCCCCTGCCACTGTGTTGCCTTTTGTCTGAATTGTTTCTGTTTTCTTGCTTGCTTGCTGCAATGTGTCCCCAAACTCCTTTTTTTCCTTTGGCCCACACAAATACCAGTTTCTAGTTTCTAATTTCCTGTTGGAAAGCAGGTACCCACAAGCAGTCCAGGGAGAGAGACACAGCATGTTGGGCCTCTGTGCTGAACTTGATGGCCCTTCGTTGGCCTCCACTCTTGCTCTGTGAAGGAAGCCGATGTGCCGTTGAGAAGCACGCATATCCAAGCGGTCATTGCATGTTCTGTGTGCACAGATTGCAAAAATAAGTGTGCCTGAACATATTTTGTCACGTGTCGTGCAAATCAAAGAATATATGATGTAGAGCAGTAATTATACTGAGTTCTGTACCTTCAGTTACCAGGATCTTGGTGCTTTCTCAACTTTTCCTTTTGAATAAATGAACTGCATTTCCCTTATGTGAAACAATTTTTTAATGGTCTGTTTTCTACTTACTAACTATGTGTGCCTTAAGTGTTTCTTCAGAGGGCAGAGGGAGTGAGTTGCATAGATGCTGGATGTCAGCTTATGCTTCCAGCATGGAGTAAACCAGTATTTTCTTGTTCTAGATTTGCAATTTATAGTGGTACAGGTATTGATCAATGTCTGCCTGGGCCTATACGTTATCTAACACAGCTGTTTGAGCAGTGACTCTGTTGTGGATATGGTGACCCGTGACAGACCTCTCCGTGCTTTGTGCCAGTTCTCTCATTTTCCTGCCGTGGGGCACTCCTTCAGTGTACCCAGAGATCTTTGTCGGGGCAGAATGCTGGGAAACATTGGGGCTGCTAAGGTTCTGCATTATGGCTGTCTTAATCATGGCTCTTTCACCATGTTAGTGAGCCATTAAGTTTGCCTTCCAGCTCGCTGGTTGGGACTCCTCCATGCCAACTCTACTTGGTTCTTCTCATTGTTGCTTAGTGATTCACCAAGAGTTTGCTCCTGCAAGTAAATCCTTTGTACTGAACAAATTTGTAGGAGTGGGTTTCACAGAGTATTATGAGGTGCAAGTTCAAGGCAGGTATTAGGTTCTGTTAAGTTCTTCCCTTCAGCAGTTAAAGGACAGAAAAATGCTCTCAGTAAGACACTTCCTGAAATATGACAAGCTATTCTAATGTGTTATGCCACAGTGTATGCCTGTGTGTGGGAGAACAATTGAGTGAATAAAGAAATTACAAATTTAAAGCAAAGGATGGTGTTCGCCATGAGCATGGGAGAGACCTAGGACTTTATCCTGCTTACATCAGATTCAGGCTGTTTTTGCATTGCTCAAATTGGATTTATATAGCTTGCTTAATACCTTAAAATGTACTCAACTGCTTCATGGGCACAGAATTTAAAAAAGAATGCTAAACCAAAGGAGATTTTCAGATGGGTGCTCAGAATCTGAGTAAAAGAAGTGGGTTTTAAGGAGGGACTTAAGAGGAATTCTGGTTTCTCTTCATTCTTCATTGAGAGTTTCTTCATGTGCAATCAAATTCAGTTACATCTTAGCGTTTTGCCTCCATACTTACCATCATCTGGCATTGCTAAAGCCACCTTGAATAAGATTATGGCCCTCTTTGGTGCCAAACTCTTTGCCCTTCATCACATTTTGAGTGAGGAAGCACTTTCATCAATCCAAAGCTTTCATTTCACAGGTTTGAATGTAAGGCGAACCTTGAGTATGACAAGCAGAAATTAAGTTGTACTCTAGATTTACCTTTTGCATAATGTTTTCTTGTTCCCCATCTCTGTAATATTGCCTGACTCTACCCCTTCCTCAGCTCATCTGCTGCTGAAACCCTCATCCATACCTTTGTTATCTTTAGATTTGACTATTCAGATCCATTCCTGGCCATGTTTTACCCTTTGTAAACTTGAGGTCATCCAAAACTCTACCTTGCATCAAGAGATGTTCACCCATCAACTGTGTGGTTGCTGAGCCAGATTAGCTCTTGGTCAAGTAACTACTCATTTTTAAAAAAAATTCTCATCTTTGTTTTCAAATCCCTCCTTGACCTCACCCCTCCCTACCTCTGTAGTTTCCTCTCCCCACAAACCTTTGAGATATCTGTGCTTATCTAATTCTGATCTCTTGAGCATCCCCAATTTAAATTGCTCCACCATTGGCGGCTGTGCTTTCATCTGTTAAGGCCCTAAGCTCTGGAATTCCCTCCCTAAATCTCTCCACCTCTCTTTCCTCTTTAAAGATGGTCCTTAAAACCTTCCTCTTCATCTACCCAACGGTTTCCTTAGATGGCTTGGTATCGCACCTTGATGCATTTTGCTAAGTTAATGGTGTAGTGACAGCAGCAGCCTAGGCATATTCCAACTTCTCACATCAGTAATCAGCCATGAGGTTCTTCACTAGCCTCTTTACGACACAACTGTGTTTCAGACCAAGCAAAAGCACAGCAATTCGAGTATGACCTGATGGGAATGTGACAATTTCAGAACATCTTTCAATATATTACCCTAAATGAGTAGTATTCATTGTTGCATTTGTTTTGTTAATTGCTGCTGCACAGAAACCATACATGGCAAGTACCAAATTCACCAAAGCAGCTAGGTTGACACCATGAAGTACATTTATGCTATTCAGGTACTGGGGTTGATAAGTTTTAATGCAACAACCTCCAATAGCTAACATTAGCAACTTCCATCTGAATAAGGCTCGCACATTGAAATTTTTTTTAATTCGTTCTTGGGATGTGGGATGTTGCCCTTGAGTTGTTGATGGCGAGCTGCAGCCTTGAGCTGTTGCAGTGGCATTTAGAGAGGGAGTTCTCGGATTCCAGAGGAAGGAACAATAATATATTTCCAAGTCAGGATGGTGTGTGGCTTGGAGGGGAACTTGCAGGTGGTGTTGCATCTGCTGCCCTTGCTCTTCTAGGTGGTAGAGGTCGCAAATTTGGAAGGTGCTTTCGAAGAAAACTCGGTAAATTGCTGCAGTGCATCCTGTAGATGGTATGCACTGCTGCCAATGTGCCCTGGTGATGGAGGGAGTGAAAGTTTAAGGTGGTGGATGGGGTGCCAGTCAAGCAGGCTGCTTTGTCCTGGATGGTGTTGAGCTTCTTGTGTTGGAGCTACACTCATCCAGGCAAGTGGAGAGTATTCCTTCACACTCCTGACTTGTGCCTTGTAGGTGGTGGACAGGCTCTGGGGAGTCAGGCTTCAGTTACTTGTTGCAGAATATTCAGTCTCTGACCTGCTCTTGCAGCCACAATATTTATATGGCTGGTCCAGTTCAGTTTAGTTTCTGGTCAATGGTAACCCCCAGGATGTTGATGGTGGGGGCTTAGCAATGGAAATGTCTCCTGCTGGAGACAGTCATTACCTGACACTCGGTCAAATGCTGCCTTGTTGTGAGGGCTGTTACTCATGCCTCACCCCGAGATATCAGTTCTTTTGTCCACGTTTGAACCAAAGCTGTAATAAAGGCTGGAGTCGAGTGGTCCTGGTGGAATCCAAACTGAGGATCGGTGACCAATAGTTTAAATGAAAAGAGTGAATATGTGTTGTCTTTCTCTGGCATTCTCGTGATTTGCTTAAAGAGTTTTGTTAGAAAGAATTCTGTGTTCTCTCCCGATTTGCTACTTTTGTAGTACAACAGAAATTGACAACTATATTTTAAAATTGTTTTTCATTGAAAGTTGACATCTAACTGTCTTGATTTTAAAATTCTAATCCTTGTTTTCAAATCCCTCCCTATTTCCATAATCGCCTCCTGCTATAAAACCCTGGAGATATCTGCACTCTTCTAATTTTGCCCTTTTGTTCATCCCCAATTCTAATCACTCCACTCTTAATAGCCATGCCTTCGGTTTTTAAAAATTCTTCCATGGGACTTGGGCGTTGCTGGCTAGGCCAGCATTTTTATTGCCCATCCCGAAGTTGCCTAGGTTCCAAGCTCTGGAATTCCGTCCCTACACCTCTCCGCCTCTCTACCTTGTTTTCCTCCTTTAATACCCTCCTTAAAATGTATCTCAACCAAGCTTTTGGCCATCTGAGGCTCCTCTGTGCTTGGTGTCATGTTTTGTTTATCAATGGTCCTCAAAGCACCTTGGGATGTTTCATTACTTTGAAGATATAAGTTCTTGTTGCATAGTATTCATTGCACTTTGTGTATTCCCAACATCTGGGCAGAGAGTAGTGAAGTATGTGTCAGTGAACACTTGTGAAAAAGTTTCAATCAATGAGTGTGGGTTAGATGAAAGTTGTATTTGGATTTAGTTTGGCCCAATGGTAACAGTGTTGATTTTGTCCATCAGGTTTATTTTCTTAATTTACTTGCTACATCAGTGAGAGCTCAAGTGAACAATTTTAATTTCATAAAAATTGAGGGGGGGGTGGAGAACAGAAATTTTAAATATTATATCAATTTAAAGAATAATGTATTACTCGCCTGTTTGGGTGGAACAACATCCCTTTTAGGGTTACCAAGCATAATTGTTTAAGTAAATAGCTTCCAATTAAAATGTATTCTGATCAAGATTGCAAATCAAAAATATTGACTTGTTTATTTTACACAAGTGCTACCTGATCTGCTGAGTTTTTCAGGCATTTGCTGTTTATCTTTCAGATTTTTAGCATCTGCAGAATTTAGCTCTTTGTTCAACTAGTTTAAATATTTGATCAGTGAACTTGGCAATTGGAAAATGCTGGCCAGTTTAAGGTTGCAGCTGATTAGGTTATCCAGGTTTAATACACTGTAAGGGGGAAATGACTTAATTCTAAGTCGCTGGTTTCTCGAATGTTACTTGAAAATTAAGATCGCTAAGCTGACACATCCAAAATCTAAAATAGAACTTGTTTCAAAAATTGCAAATTGCTGCCTTTGTTCCATTGTGTAGGCCTGTTGTGATGCACTTCTTAATGGAGCTCTTTAATAGTTTGTGATGGAGCATAACCAACATAATGATTGAAAATGAAATGTTTCTGATGCCTTGAATTCAAGGGAAAAGCAAAATTGACTAAATGTTATTATGAAATTTAAAAACACTGAAGGAATGGAAATTACAAGAACTTAAAACGTTCAAACTGATTGCGCCTATTTAGTCATTTGAAACAATCAATGCTGGCATTCTAAAGTTGTTTGACTGCTGTGTTTTTGCACAGGAACCTATAACTGACCTCACATGGTTGTGGTGACCTGCAGGAGTAAGAGGAAATGTTCTGTTTACTGACTAGTCTGATGAACAATAGCTGGATTAAAAAAAATGTTTTAAGGTCCATGATGATATTTATGCACCAAAATGAAAATAAGATTATGGCTCTCCAGACTGTAATGATGGGGGAGGGAAAGGATGTGTGAATGATATGAGAATGAAGGAATGAATTCCTCTCCTAATGCTGGACCAAGGTTCTAGTCTTCTGACCTGATCCTCCCTCTTGTTGATTTTTACTGCAGTGTCATTTGTGACCAAAGTGGAGTGGTTACAGGATTTAATCGTTCTTTCCTTTTGAAATGTTTTACTATTTCCAAGACCAAACTGTGAACTTTTGATAGAGACTCAGAGCCTTTCCAAATTCCAAGTGTAAAGGACATCGCTAGACTTTTATTCAAGGCTCTTATTCCACAATAGACTGACATGTTGACCTCTCCTTTGCATCCTTTATGTAGAAATGTGTACTTTAACTTTTATATCCATATGCTTTTTGCTCTTTTGATCCTGATTCCTACTCTGCTAACATTTTGTTTTATAATCCTTTCTGGTTTCAGTAGCAGTTGATATAGTGCACTCTTTGGGCCACAATTTCGCTCCCAAGTCAGTTATGGAGTCTGGAAATTTCCCTATTCTGCAAACCTAACTTGGGAGAACGTGCCCCAAATGTTCATATTTTCGTTCCAAGGGGCAGATGCTAGAGTTGGGTTCGCCGCTCCGAGAAACAGTGCGTAGGCAGCCACAGGGGCAGCTGGGTGCCAAGGCGGTCTGTTTAAAAGGACCACCTCATTGCTATGGGACTTTGTCCCAATTGTAATAAAAACAGTGAGGCCTTTTTTAGCCCTCACCCCTCTGCCCCTGTGCACTCCCCATTCTCCATCCATGCCCTCCACACACCCTGATGGTCCCTCATACCCTCCATGCCAATTTAATGCCAACTCATTCCAACCCATAACCGCCCACTCATCCCTATATCTTCACACCCCACATGCCAACTTAGTGCCAACCCATGCCTCCATGCCCACTACCCTTTTCCCTTACACCCTTCATGCCATCTCACCCAGTATCCACCATGGGCAGACCTCAGGAGCCACGGTGAGATGAAATAAAATAAAGTTTAAGAATCTGTTACAGACTTCACTATATTAAAAAAACATTCTCATTGATAAAAGCCCATTCAATACATTTAGATCCCTTCAAGCAATTAATCTAATATAAAAAATATCCCTCAAGTGCCTAATCCCTTATAAGAATAGACATTTTGTATTCATATCCCCACATCAAAGACAGCTAATCTCTTTATAACCACTTGGAGCTGTCAATCAAACTGTGAACGTACAGGCCCCCCTTACAGTGATAATGATAGGTTGTGGAAGCAGTCAGGGAGCACTAATCCTATGCTCATAGCCCTCCAGCTTATGTCAACAAACAGCTAGTGAAATTGCAAGCAAGATTTTTTTTTAACTGCAGGCTGTTATTTTTCAAAAATTTAAAGAGTAGGATATTTTAATGACTTGACAGCTTGACAGTTCTACAGACCTTATCCACTTTTTACGCACATTCTTACCTCTCCCAAAAGGGTACCTTGGCCCTTCCAAAGAACTCAGGCAGGTTTAGACCTTTTCCTCAAACGTCTAAAGCCCGCGAGTTGTGTTTCAGAAACCTGGATGACTAAAATTGCTTCTGAGTGAAGGCAGCTGCAGTTTTAAATGTGCAGTTGCCTCCATACTGAGGGTGAGAAAAATACATCCTGCCCCATTTTCCCACCGTCCCCCGCCCAACAAAAATGATAGGTGTTGGGTTTGGGGGCAGACTTGCAGAATCGGTGCTCCAATGCTATTTTGACTAAGGCATGGAGCCCTGCTGACATTGTGAAAATTCAAGCCTTTAATTTAAATTGGAAACAAATCCATGTATGCCAGCCTTAGAAAGCCACCAAAAGCTGACACTGTGCTCAAATTCAATCTGCTCTGGAACCTGGAAACAAGCAGTTACACAGGTTTGGTATTTTAATCAACCATAATCTAATTGAATGGTGTTGCAGGCTTGAGGGGCTGAATGGTCTACTCCTGTCCCTAAGTAGTAGGTATTTGTAACATTCCTTCTTTAGTACTGAAGGAAAGACGCAAAAATACCTGAAAGGCTGAAGGAAAAATCCAAGTACTGAAGGTATAAAATTGGTTGTGAATTTCCAGGAGGCATTGGAAATATGCTCCCCTCAAAAGCTTTGAATTGTTAACTTAAACAATTATGCATTCTGGCTCATTTAATTATGGGCATGCTTCAAAATAAAGGAAATACTGTGGCAGTTAATGTTAACAGTCCAACCAGATCATCACTTTTTTGCAAAGACCACTTCAACAGTCACCCTTCAACGTCCAACACCCTCAAGCAAACCAGCTCAGAAAAGGACTTGAATTTCAACCTCCACACCCTTGCTCAGGCATTGAGCTGTATCTTTGCCTTGGAGGTGGGAAGCTTGAGCTGGGAAATCTCCTGACTTGGCAGACCCGTCACCATGGAATCAGCTCTTGCATGCACAATTTTCACTTGGGGGTGCGGGGGTGTAATCGAGTCAGGCCTGTTGACTCCGGAGGCAGTTCGGAAGCAGCCACGGAGACCGGTGAGTGCTGAGGTGGGCTGATTAGATGGCTTGCCTTGGTTCTCTGAGATATTGGCCCAGCTTTACAAAGCCTGTTGGCCCACTAGTCCTCCCCTCACCCAACTACCCATGCCATGACCCCTCATGCCCCCGACCCATGCTGCCCCCATGATGCCTTATAACCCCCATGCCACTCTCATGATGCTTCATAACCCTCATGTGTCCCCATGATGCCTTATATGCTACTTCAGTAGTCACTCACCCAGTACCCACTATGGGCAGACCCCTGAGAGAGCTCTCATTCATACACACTTGATGCAGAAAAAAACATAGAGTCATAGAGGTCTACGGCACAGAAGAAGGCCCTTTGGCCCATTGAGTCTCCGCCGGTCAAACAAGTACCTAACTATTCTAATCCCATTTTCCAGCACTAGGCCCATAGCCTTGTTTCCATGGCATCGCAAACACTTCTTGACACCAATTCAAAGATTTTAAACTGCTTCAAGCAGTTAATCTGTCATTCAAAGAAACAAACTCCTAGTCAGTAACCACATCAACCATATTATCTTTTAATAGCCTCTTAAAACTCAATAAAAATGCGAATTCAGCCCTCCTGCTGTGATAAGTGATCTTGGAGCTTTTGAAACTGAGTCAAGCATTTGTAATGGGCTCAGCTGGAATGACAATCCTTGGGAAATATAAACAATGAAGTCTGTTGAAACTACAGGAACAGTAATTGTTTTTCTATGGCCTGTCAATTAATGCACTCCAACAGTGTGTGTTTATTTTTCTGCTCTGACAGATGCAGCATTTCTTTTGTGTTTAAAGGGCTGGGGATTTAAATAACTGCAGCTGATGACATTTAACAAACGTTATCTGCCCTTCAAGAACATTTACTTATCCTCATCACATCAAATTGTGACTCCCACATTGTGGGTTAAGGCCCTTGGAACAGCCAAAATGGAGTCTGATTTGAAATGAGCACCAGTTTCAAATGACCCTGCTGAGTTTGGGTTTCTCACATGTGTGATTCACAGCCTGCCACCTGCTGGCAAAAATGAGATCTGCCAAAAATGGGTGTGGAATTCTGCATCTGGGTCTCGCCCTCAGAGTTGACCTGACTCCGTGAAAATCTGGCCCATTGTTTTCTCTCCTCCAGTGTTTCCAGTTCCTATTGACATTCTATCTCCCTCTTCCATCAATTCAACCCAATTAAGATAGTACTTTGACACTTTACCTGTTCATGTTGGCTCTCTTTCTGTACTCTAACTGAGTTCATACTAACAGTCTCCGTCCCCATGATCTCTCAATTAATACTACTCTTCTTCTCTTCGCCCTGGTATTTCTGTACCCATCCTTTCCACTTTGTTGCCATTTCACATCCTTCACTATTATCATTTCAAAAATGAATGGCAAATAAGTCCCTCGTCTGACGGCCTGTCCCAGCCACCTTGCCGACCCCCCTGCCAGTCCCAATGATACCTCTGCGCAGTTGCTTATGCATCAGACTGGACCATACTGCTGCTAGCACGAATGGCAGGGATAGTTGTTTTTTTGTATTCCCAAAGCAGGAAATCCTGTTCTTCCCATGAGATTTTTTTAATAAGAGAATGCAGACATCCAACAATCTCTGCTCTCCTGCTAGCAGCAGTATGGTACAATCAGCCAAACTTAGGTTTTCACAGTACTGGTGGGAGAAGGGCGAGGTCCAAGCTGATTTAGAAGTATATATATGCTAAGCAGGTCTCCAAGATACTAACTGCCTGCATGTGTGTGAAAACAACATGTGCCCCCAAATCTTAGCTCATTCAGAAGAACTAGTCATGTCTGTTGTTTTAAATATTGCTACTCTCTACGTGCAGGTTTCTCTGCCTGTTGGCCACTTCCCAGAGTCCTAATTCAGTGCCAATTCTTGCTGTTGAATGTTTCTTTATAATCTCAGCTCTCTTTAACTGAGGCTGATGACTATCCTGAGTCTCAACACAACATTGGACCCACACGGTTGTTGCCACTACCCGTTGCAAACTACAACAGTAAATTAGAAAGACAGCACCTCGAACAGTGCATCACTACAATGAAGTTTCAGCCTAGATATGTGCTCAACTCTCTGGAGTCGGATTTGAATCCATAACCTTCTCACACTGAGGAGTGGGTGCTACCAATTGAGTCAAGGTTACATATTCACACGTTACTTTTAGGTGTCTTGTAAGTTTAGGAATGGAGACTGGCAATGTGGAGCATTGGTTAATTAGTCATTTTATGAATCTTGGTACATGGGTCCTATTGTTTTATACCAGTGTCGAAGGAATGCCTTTGTTTGGTTTGTTTGCTATGTTGTCAGATGCAGTACTGTGGTGCTAGTCTTTAATTCTAACTTCTATTTCGCCGACAGAACTGAAATATAGTGCATTGATATTTAAACAAAAATCTTAGTTGTATAAACAGCAGCACCTTCCTTAGCAATAAATTTAAGAATATTATTGCTTATGAAAGGAAAAATGTAGAAACTTGCAATAGCAGCAAGAAATTGGTCATTTGAAGTGATCTGTCTGACAAGCCAAAATGATCAATTGTTCCAAAAACGTGTTTCGTTGCCATGTTTTAGCAGCAATGTTTCCTGATCTGATGTAATCAGGGTCTAATGGAACTTGCCTGCTTGCTGATTAAGTATGCACCTTGACTGCCCATTCTACACTCCCTGGTCTTCGTGAAAAATGGAAACCGCCAAGCTGCTAGACATTATTCAGGCTAAAATTGATCAGATTTAATTACACAAGAAAAAAAAATCCAGCTGATAGTTGGCAGTACAGCGCTTGACGGGTGTTCCATTTACACTGTTTCTAAGTCAAATGACTAAAGTGTACAAAATCCCAGACCTTTTCATTATTTTCTAACTGAATGGAGTGTGTGCGTTTTCCTTCTGTGCTTCCCCGTGCCCCCAACTCCCCAGATCTAGTTGCAGCCCTGTTACCTGGAAACACTTGGCTAAAACAGGAGAAATCATGCCTCTTGAAATTTAGAAATCTCCGATTTATCATCACATTCCTCTGGGTTTCCAGTGGCAGAAAACAATTCAGAGGATCAATGGAGCTCCTTCCCACAAGGCAAACAATTATTTTATTAATCAACTGTGAAAAGTGCAGCCATTGTGTTGGCATTTGATGTTTTAATTTCTGATTTGCATATGTAATAACTTGACTCAGATATTGAATTGATGCAATGGATGAACATAAACATGAGGTGACCTCTGATGCATTTTATTTATAAATATAAATGACTGGCTGGCTTGTTCCTCTCCTAAACCAATAATTTCAATTGAGACGTACGTTGCCTTATTTCCCTGTACTGGTTGTATGCTGCTTCTTATTCTTTAAGTCTGTCATTTTATTCTTACCTGAGTGAACTCTGGTACCTTATTATATAGAGATACAATGTCAGTTTGGATACCCAAATCTCCAATTAAGCCACGTAGTTCTAATGTGTTGTTGTGGGAAGGTATTTCTCCAGAGGGAAGAATGAAAAATTGTAGGGAGTTCCTCCTCCTCCTGTTCATTGCTGATGTGGTGGCCTGAATTTTCCCCTTGATGGCCTGAAATTTCCCCTTGATGGCCTGAATTTTCCCCCATGATGGCCTGAATTTTCCCCATGATGGCCTGAATTTTCCCCCTTGATGGCCTGAATTTTCCCCCTTGATGGCCTGAATTTTCTCCCTTGATGGCCTGAATTTTCCCCCTTGATGGCCTGAATTTTCCCCCTTGATGGCCTGAATTTTCCCCATGGTGGGGGCGTGGTGGGGCTAGGGAAATAAGGAGAGCCGAGCCGTATTGTGAGGGCTCCCCTATGCATTCCTGTCATCAGGGATATTTTCTAGGAATGGCCTGGGAAACTGATCGCCTGCACACTGCATCGAGATGGGCTGGCAATTTCAAAAGTGAAGGGATGAGTTTGCGGTACTGATGCACCCCCCCGGCCCACCACATGTGGTAACTGCCAGCTGCAAAGAGATGGCCTCCCTGCACCAATTCAGGGGGCCTTTGGAGCCGGGTAGGCTCCATCTCCCAAAAAGGGGGCCACAGGCGGGATTTGCACCCTAGCGGCCCTATTGATTCAACTGGAGTGGTTTCCCTTCCAATCCAAGGTGCCTGTTACCCACCCCCGCTGAAATATTTAATTATTTTGTACCTCTAAGGGTACCTCCATTTTGAGGCTCCTTTTGGAGCTGCAGTTGCTGGCCCTGTGATTGGGCTGGCAGCATCAGGAGCCCTAATAGGACGGTGAGCTTGGAGGCGACCAATTAGGAAGCCTCTGTCGGGAAAATAGCTCTGCCTGTCTAGCTCCTGGCACGGTTGAAAAGCATGTGGGAAAATTCAGTCCCACAATTGGAAATATGTAAAAGAAAGATGTTGGAACTTGGTAGAGCGGGGATTAGACGTTTCTCTGTCTGGTTGCTGTAATATTCTTCAGTGAAATGAGCTTGGACAGTCTTGATTAAGTTAATAGCAGTTACGGACCTACAGGGTAAACTAATTGGGACTGATTTGTGATCAAACTGTACAGTGCAAAGGTCACACTTGTAATTTGAATGCTGTGTCCAGTTTTGTTCATTGAACCATTTAAAGTATAGGAAGTAGTGCCGAGTAGACCTGACCCTTCTAATGATTTGGATTAAGAGTTATGAGGAAAGACTGGACTTCTGAGGCCAGATTTCACTTTCAAGGCATCTAGCTAAAATCAAGAAATTTCCTGGCTTGGTTGGTGTACCTGCCAAGAGAAAAAGTGCCCAGAATGGTGTGATTTTTGCTCCTGGGGGGGTAAGGAGGGTGCAGAATGAAGCTGGGCCTGCTGACCCCAGACGTAGATTGGAGGCAGCCTGTTTAAAAGGTCTGCCTTGGTTCTTTGGGACTTTGCCCCAGTTGTTTTGTTAAATATTAGGCCCTCTAGCCCTCACCCCTCACACTTTATCAATCCCACACATTCCCCATACCCCATCCATGTCAACCCATGCCCCCCACCCACCCTTCATGGCTGCTCATACCCTCCATGCCAACTCATGTCCCTCACTCGCCCACTATGACCTTTTATAAGCTCTAGGCCAAGTTAATGCCAACTCAGGCCCTCCACCCAACACCCTTTGCCCTTACACCCTCCATGCCACCTCACTCAGTATCCACCATACGCAGTCCTCAGGAGCCATGTTGAGATGAAATAGAATAAAGATCTAAATATCTATTACAGCTTTCACTATAATAAACAAGCACTTCTATTCATGAAAGCCCATTCAAAACTTTAAAAACCCTTCAAGTGCTTAATTCCTTATCAAAACCAGCAGACTTATATTCATAATTTCAATGAAAGACAACTAATCCTTTAATAACCTCTTTGAGTTGTCAATGATACTGAGAATCCCCAGCCCCACCCTGGTTAGGTTGTGGAAAACAGCCAGCCATTAATAATGGTACAATGCTAGCCCTTGGGGTAATGTCAACAAACAACTATTGAAGCTGCATGAGCAAATTTTTTTCATCTCTCATTGACAGAGGCAGTCTGTTCTTCTTCTTTTCAAAATTTTAAACGGCCAGGGACTTAACTAACTTTACAGTTTGAGTTTTCTCAACGCAGGCAGACTGTTTTCTTTATTTTTAAAGAGTTCAGGATGTTAATAACTTCACAACTTGACAGCTCTACATAGCTTATCTTATGCATCCTCCTTAAATTCGTGACTCCCACACTGCGGGATAAGGTCATTGCTACAGTGAAAGCGGAGAGTGTTTGAACTCAACACTGCTAAATTTGGGTTTCCATCATAAGTGAACCCCGACCTGCCCTTGTTCCTTTACCGGCAGAATAAGGATCTGTTGGAAATGGGTGTGGGACTTCTGGATCTGGGTTATTAAGTATCCTCCAAACCACAAAAATCAGGCCCTAGAAGTTTTCTGACACATGGATTCATTGTATTATTATAATGTAAATGCTGCACAAACTTTAGGGCATTGATCCTGTGAAACTAAAAACTGACCATAGAACCTGTATGCCTAAGTTGCATGAAAGGTTAAAATGGCAGCACAAGTTGCAAAGCATCTTTGTTTGAATTAAGTATTGCCCTGCTACTGGACTAAGGTTCAGAATTTGAGTCTGTCTTTGTTTCTTTAGTTTCACCTTAATTCAAAATAAAGTAATTTGTGAAAGTTGACAGTGTCATTTGATGTTTTAATTGATTGCTCTTTCCCTTTATTTTAAATGATGCACTTGTTTTATCTCATTCTCTCTCTGCCCTTGCACAAATACATAGGGTTTGGAATTGACTGGGTAGAAGGTGTGTGCTTGATTGTCCATATTGATCTCGTGAAACTGCATTTAAAGAAAATAATGACTTATTTTACAAAATTAATTGGGAACTTGTTTTGGGAAAAACTCTTTGTATTGAAGTCCATTTATAGAATTTTATAAAGTTATCTAATAAATTAGTGCCATCTTATGATCAAAATGAACAAGGAGGACATGGATTACATTACATAATTATAAAGACCTGCAAAACTATCTTCCTACTTGAATAATTGAACAAATGAAGATTAGTAGACTTAATTGTTACACTTAGGTTTTTAAAGCTATTTTAGCAATTATTACTGAAGAACCTAGCTGACTTTGCACAGTAGATTGTTTAAGGAATGGGTGTTGTGGATCAAGCATGTCCTTATTGCAGCTTTTTTCAGTGAATGTGGAAAATGGCCAGGCATTCCCATTATTTTAAGATTTTGGGGCATTAGAAGGTTGTGTGGAGGAGATTACAAAGATGGGAGATGGGCGTGGCCATGGAGGAATTTAAATTTAAGGTGTAAATCAGTGAGTATGCTGTGTTGGGTGAGCAGTATACATTGCGAGATAGGATATGGGCAGCAAAGTTTTGGATGAGCTAGTTTACGGAAAGTGGAAGGTGGGTAAGTGCAAGTGAAGTATGGATGTAATGAGTGTGTGAGATATCAGCAGTAGGATGCTGAACTTGGAGTGGAGGCGGATGGTGTTATGAAGGTAAAAATTAAGGAAGATAGGAGGGCTATGAAGCAAAAGGATTTGGGGAGCATATTGTGGGGAGTGGGACTGAAAGAATGACCATTAGTGTTTGGGTGAACTGAGGGTGATTGCACAAGAGCCCAGCGTTGAAAGAACAGTGTATGTGATGGGGAGGATTTGAGGTTGAAAACTCAGCTGGAATTGAACAGGTTGTTAAGATTCAGTGGCAGGTAAGGGCAATGGTGTCGGTGGAAAGGGAGCAGAGTTTGTGGTGGGGACGCAAGCTGATGGTTTAAGTCTTCCAAGTATCATCTAGAACATTTGACAGCACAGACACCAAGAGAACAGGTGGAGAGGTATGGTTGACTTTGATAGCAAACATGAACAGGACTGGGATGAATATCCTCGCTAGTGCTGTTTAGGGGTGGTGAGGGGGGTGTGGTGGTTTAAACTAGATTGGCAGGGGGTGGGAACCTGAGGGCAAAGTCAGAGAAAGGAATGGGAGATGAAAAATTAGTGAGTGACTCTGAAAAACAGAAGAAGCCCAGGGTTGAAAAGCGTACAGCACAGGAATTTGGTAGTATTAAAAAGTACATATGTAAATACCAAGAGAATAGCAAATAAAGCCGATTGGCTGAGGGCACACGTAGACACATGGCAACATGATATCATTGCTATAATGGAAACTTGGCTTAAGGAGGGGCAAAAATAGCAGCTCAACATCCCTGGATGTTGAGTTTTCAAACAGGATAGGGAGGGGGATTAAAAAGGTGGAGGTGTAGCATTATTGGTTAAGGAAGCAATTACAGCTGTGAGGAAGGATGATGTACTAAATGAGGCATCAAATAAGACCATATGGTTTGAGCTCAGAAATAAAAAAAGGGGCAGCCACACTGCTAGGAGTGTACTATAGACCCCAAAATAGTGGAAAAGAATTAGAAGAGCAAGTAGGTAGGCAGATTTCTGAGTGCAAAAACAATAGGGCAATAATAGTTGGAGACTTCAACTACCTTAATATGAATTGGGATACGAGCAGTGTGAAGGGCACAGTGGGCGCAAAATTCTTGAATTGCATTCAAGACAACTTTTTTTAGCCAGCACGTAACAAGCCTAACGAGATGGGGTGCAATTGTAGATTTAGTCTTAGGAAATAAAGCTGGGCAAGTGGATGAAGTAGCGGTGGGGAGCCATTTTGGAGATAGTGACCATAATACAGTTAGATTTAGCATCATTATGGAAAAGGACAGAGAACAGGAGTGAAAGTTCTAAATTGGGGGAAGACAAATTTTACAAAGCTTTGAGGTGAGCTGGTGAGAGTGGACTGGATACAGCTATTAGAAGGGAAAACAATGTCAAATCAGTGGGAGGCATTCAAAAGCAAGATTCTACGGTACAGTGTACGGTACATGTCCCCACAAAGAAAAAGGGTGGTACTGCCAAATCTAGAGGCCCCTGGTTATCTAGAAACATACAGGCCAAGATAAAGCAGAGAAAGAAAGCTCATGGCGGTCAGAAAAAACTTAGGGCTGAATTTTCCTCCTGTTGGATGGGAGGTTGATGGGCGGGCGCGCTTCTGATCAGCGCCCCCGATTCGGAATTTTACGTGAGCAGGCCAATTAATGCCCGCCCAGTGTGACATCCGCACAGAAGCGCTGTGCGCTCACTGCGCGGGCTAGGGGAATCCCAAAATCAAGAGTGTGCTCTTTCGCGCATGGGCATGAAAGAGCGCACTCATTTCCCTGAGGCTAAGGGCAGCCTCAGGAAGATCAGCTCTAAATGTGAAAAAGACAAAGATAGAAAAATAAAATTTCCCTTACATGTCCCCTCACATGAGTTGGAACATGTCCATAATTTTCACAAAATCTTTATTTAAACTTTTTAAAGCCTACATGAAATCTCATCCTGCCTGTGGATGAGGTTTCATGTTTTTTCTACTTCCCGTCGGGGCTCCTGGCCTGCCCGCCAACCTTAAGATTGGACGGGCAGGGCCTTTAATTACTTAATTGACCCTGTCAATGGCCTCAAGTGGCCATTGACAGGTCGGCGGGCGCGCAGCTGATTTGTCTCTGTCCTCACTAAGGAGAGGGATGATGCAGACAATGTAGTTAATGAGGAGGAGTGTGAAACATTAGACACAATAAGCATAGTGAGAGAGGAAGTACTGGAGTGACTGACATCCTTGAAGACGGATAAGCCACCAGGGCCGGATGGATTGTATCCCAGGCTGTTAAAGGAAGCCAGGGAGGAAATAGCAGATGCTCTGAGGATCATTTTCCAATCCTCATTAGAGATACCGGAGGATTGGAGGTCTGCAAATATTGTACCATTATTTAAAAAGGGTACAAGGGGTAGGCCAGAAAATTATACACTGTTCAGTCTGACTTCAGTGGTGGGCAAATTATTGGAAACAATTCTGAGAGACAGGATAAACTGTCACTTAGAAACGCACGGGTTGATCAAGGACAGTCAGAATGGTTTTGTTAGGGGAAGATTGTGTCTTGTTAACTTAATAGAATTTTTTGAGGATATAACAAGGAGAATTAATGCAGGTAGTGCAGTGGGTGTTGTCTACATGAATTTCGTTAAGGCATTTGACAAGGTCCCACATGGCATACTGGTCAGAAAAGTAAGATCCCATGGGATACAGGGAAAGGTGGCAAGAAATTGGCTCAGCATTGGAAACAAAGGGTAATGGTCGACAAATGTTTTTGGGAATGGAAAACGGTTTCCAGTGGTATTCCACAGGGCTCAGTACTGGGGCCCTTGCTGTTTGTTGTATATATTAATGATTTGGACATAAATGTGGGAGGTATGATTGGGAAATTTGTAGATGACAAAAGTTGCCTGTGTAATTGATAGTGACGAGGATAGCTGTTGTCTCCAGAATGATGTCAATGGTTTGGTTGAGTGGGCAGAAAAGTGGTAAATGGAATTCAATCCAGAAAAGTGAGAGGTAATGCATTTGGGGAGGGAAAACAAAGCAAGGGAATACTCAATAAACAGAAAGATATTGAGCGAGGCTGAAGAAGTGAGAGACCTTGGAGTGCATGTGCACAGGCCCTTGAAGGTGGCAGGACAGACGGACAAGGTGGTAAAGAAAGCTTATGGAATGCTTTCCTTTATTGGACAAGGTATTGAACACAAAAGCAGGGATGTAATGATGGAACTGTATAAAATGCTGGTTTGGCCACAGCTGGAATTTTGTGTACAGTTCTGGTCACCACATTATAGGAAGGACATAATTGCTCTGGAGAGAGTACAGAGAAGATTTACAGGAATGCTGCCAGGGCTTGAAAATTGCAACTATGAGGGAAGATTGGATAGGCTAGAATAGAGGAGGCTGAGGAGTGACCTAATTGAGGTGTACAAAATTATGAGGGGCCTAGATAGGGTAGACAGGGCAAACTTGTCAATTACCAGGGGGCATAGATTTAAGGTCAACGTTTCGAGCCCTCATGGCCCTTCAGCAGAACTGAAGCATAGTTTCAACAAGGGAGAAATATAAATTGGTTTAAGGTGGGTGGGGGGGAAGAGACACATTGAGGGTGTGGTGTGAGCAGATAATCAAAAGATGTCAGAGACAAAAGGGTCAAAGAGGTGTTGAAGGTGGTGGTCTTTGTCTGAGAAAAGTGCTAATTAAGAATGCAAGACAGGATATTCAAAGTACAGCTCTAGTGGGGGTGGGGTGGAAAGACTAAAGGTTTTAGTTTTAGATTTAAAAATAATGGAAATAGGTGGGGAAAGAAGAATCTATATAGATTATTGAAAAAAAAGGCGGGTGGGGGGGGAAAGAAACGGGGTGGGGATGGGGGGAGGGGGAGTTTAAGATCTAAAGTTGTTGAATTCAATATTCAGCCCAGAAGGCTGTAAAGTGCCTAGTCGGAAGATGAGGTGCTGTTCCTCCAGTTTGCGTTGGGCTTCACTGGAACAATGCAGCAAGCCAAGGACAGACATGTGGGCAAGAGAACAGGGTGGAGTGTTAAAATGGCAAGCGACAGGGAGGTTTGGGTCTTTCTTGCGGACAGACCGCAGGTGTTCCGCAAAACGGTCGCCCAGTTTGCGTTTGGTCTCTCCAATGTAGAGGAGACCGCATTGGGAGCAACGAATGCAGTAGACTAAGTTAGGGGAAATGCAAGTGAAATGCTGCTTCACTTGAAAGGAGTGTTTGGGCCCTTGGACGGTGAGGAGAGAGGAAGTGAAGGGGCAGGTGTTGCATCTTCTGCGTGGGCATGGGGAGGTGCCATAAGTGGGGGTTGAGGAGTAGGGGGTGATGGAGGAGTGGACCAGGGTGTCCCGGAGGGAACGATCCCTACGGAATGCTGTCAAGGGGGGTGAAGGGAAGATGTGTTTGGTGGTGGCATCATGCTGGAGTTGGCGGAAATGGCGGAGGATGATCCTTTGAATGCGGAGGCTGGTGGGGTGATAAGTGAGGACAAGGGGGACCCTATCATGTTTCTGGGAAGGAGGAGAAGGCGTGAGGGAGGATGCGCGGGATATGGGCCGGACACGGTTGAGGGCCCTGTCAACGACCGTGGATGGAAAACCTCGGTTAAGGAAGAAGGAGGACATGTCCGAGGAGCTGTTTTTGAAGGTAGCGTCATCAGAACAGATGCGACGGAGGCGAAGGAACTGAGAGACAAAGACCACCACCTTCAACACCTCTTTGACCCTTTTGTCTCTGACATCTTTTGATTATCTGCTCACACCACACCCTCAATGTGTCTCTTCCCCCCCACCCACCTTAAACCAATTTATATTTCTCCCTTGTTGAAACTATGCTTCAGTTCTGCTGAAGGGCCATGAGGGCTCGAAACGTTGACTGATTTCTTCTCCGCCGATGCTGCCAGACTTGCTGAGTTTTTCCAGGTAATTCTGTTTTTATTTTGTTTTGGATTTCCAGCATCCGCAGTAGCTTTTAGCTTTTTGTTTTTATAGATTTAAGGTGATTGGTAGAAGGATTAGAGGGGACAAGAGGAAAAACATTTTCACACAGAGGGCAGTGGGCATCTGGAATTCGCTGCCTATATCGGTGGGTTGAGGTTGAAATACGCAACTCATTTAAAAGGTACTTGGATCTGCACCTGAAGCGCTGTAATCTGCAAGGCTGCGGACCAGGTGCTGAAAAGTGGGATGAAAATGAGCGGCTGGTTCCTTTTTCATTTTTTTCTGGCTGGCACAGACATGATGGGCTGAATGGCCTCTTTCTGCGCCGTATCTTTTCTATGGTTCCAAGTGGAAGATGACCCCAGGTCTGCAGATGATGATACCAAAGGATAGCACGTTGATAAAGAAGCAGACAAATCCTTGAGGGACCCCAGCAGAGATAATGTGGGGATGGAAAGAGAAGCCATTGTTGTAGGTACCATAACTATCATCAGATAGGTAGGAGTAAAATCAAATGAGGACAGTCTTACTGAACTGAACAATGGAGGAGAAGGATTAGAGGAAGCTGGTGCAGTTGACCAGGTTGAAGACTGCAGAAATGAAGAGCAGGGCCAGAATTTTGGCGTCGGCGTGTGGGGGTGGGCCTGGCACGCCGACACGTAAAATGACGTACTGTGACATTGCGTGTGTCCCGATGTCACCACGCATCATTTAGATTTTTTGTTCAGCTGCGTGCCTGCCGAACTATCAAAGGCCTATTAAGGCCATTAGGAAACTAATTCAGATAATTAACAGCGCTCCCCGTCCAACCTTAAGGTTGGCGGGCAGGCGAAGAGCCCAAGCGGCTTCACGTTTTTCAGGAAACCTCATCCACGGGCGGGATGAGGTTTCCTGAAGGTTTAATAAACTCAATAAATGAATTTTGCTAAATTGACAAACATGTCCCAGCTCATGTCCCCTCATGTATCACATGTCTAAATAATTTTTGTCTGTCTTTATTCAAAAATTTCAACATGTACTTAATCTCCCTGAGGCAGCTCTGACTCTCCCTCTTCCCCCCGCTTGCACAGGTAGCGCTGAGCCTTAATTGGCCTACCCACGTAAAATGGCGCAGAGTCGATTGCGGGCAACGATTGGCTCCCTGCCCGCTCCCGCCTGCTCCCAACCTGCCCGCCCGAAATGGAGAAAATTCTCCCCCAGGAGTGATATACCATGATCACTGTTGCAGAAAGTGTCATTTGTGATTTTGATTAATATTTCCAATACTAATTGACTGGCATTCTTAATATGTTAATCATCCAGTCTGATGAGGCATCATACATAGTTGCAGTATAAGTGGACTGTAGTTATGCTGAACATGCATTTCATTGCTTTCATTTTTTTTGCCCAGTTGTACACCCATGTAGATGTAGTTTACAGTTGTCTTCAAAACCCACAGATGCTGTCTGGATGCAGGATCGTTGGATATTGACAGGCAGGGAAAAAAAACAACTGGATCATCCAACCTGCCCCGCACCATCATCTCTCAGAATGATTCTTGAAACTCTGAATCATTTTGGTGATATTTTTAAAATTATTTGTGGGATGTGGGCAATGCTGGCATGGTCACATGGTGTAAGAATGTATTAGGACAACTAAAAACACAAACACTGGGCGGGGTTTTCCCCACCCCCCCCGCTCGCCACCGCGATCTTACGGTCCCGCCGCAAATCAATGGACTTCTAGTTGGGACACCACCTCACCCACGATAGGTCCCACTCGCGACAGGGCCAGAAAATGCCGGCCAATGTTAAAGTTAAATATATTAAAGAATCTGTTCAAATGGCTGTGCCTGAATATGCTGAAAAAAGCCATCCCATTTCACTTTGGAACCCCAGCAATATAGAATTGTAAAATATTGTTTGACTGTAGTGAATTGAATTAAAACTCCAGAGGCAGAAGAACATTGCGTGCCCTAATGATATCTAGAGTCTTATAGTTACAAAGCAAATTATTTTGCTCACTTTACGCATTTTTTGCTGGTAAGGATTTTTTTGTGTTTTTTTTACAGGTATTATGTAGCTATTGAGACTGGCTACACTGTACAGAGACGGCAAGATATGAATATAATACTAGAGCAAGATACTAGACATAGGACCAGGAGTAGATAATTTACCCCCTTGAGCCAGTTCCACCACTCATTGAAACCATGGCTAATCTCCATATGCCTGCCTTTATCCTTTGTCTCTTAATACCTTTGGTTCATAGAAATCTATCAATCTTAGATATAAAATTAAGCATCAATTGCCGTTTGCAGAATTTTCAAACTTCTACCACCTTTTGTGTGTAGAAGTTTTCTTAATTTCACTCCTGAAAGACCTGATTCCAATTTTTAGATTATGCTTCCAAGTCCTAGCCTCCCCAATCAGTGGGAATAGTTTCTCTCCCTTTAAGACCTTAAATCACCTTTATAATCTTCTAAATTCCCAGAATCCTAGTTTATGCAATCTCCCCTCGTAATTTAACCCTTGAAGTCCAGGTATCAGTCTGATCATTCAGGGAAGCCTATGCTGCACTGCTTCCAAAGATGTGCTGTCCAGTACTGCTCACATTACTCCAGCTGTGGTCTAACCAAGGATTTGTGTAGCTGAAGCATGACTTTTACTCCTTGGGCAGGATTTTTGGGTTGTCGGGCAGGCACGATGGGCGGGCCCGGGAGTGGCCAAGAAGCAGTCCCACTGCCCGTGATTGGTCCCCAATTGCGGTTTCATGCTGGCTGGCCAATTAATGGCCAGTCAGTGTGAAATGCGTGCTGAAAGGCTCAGTGCTGCCAGCGTGGGGGGCGGGAGGAGAATGAGCACTGAAGTCAGCACAGGCGTCGGGGAGCACGCAATGAAAGCTCCCTGAAGGCAGAGAGCTGCCTCAAGGAGCTGAAGAATTTTAAACTCAAAAATAAAGATTTGGAAATTCTGAAAAAAATGTTCCTACATAGGACTCACTCACATGAATATATACAGAAAATAAAAATGTTTTGACATTTTTATTTTTAAATTAATGTCGGAAACCTCATCCGTGGATAAGGTTTCCTCAAAAATGGGAAGGCCGCCTGGATGATTCACCTGCCCACCAACCGTAACGTTGAATGGGCAGCGAAAAATCTCTCAAGTAATAAACTAATGGCCTTCATTGTCAGCAGACATGCTGCCGACTCTCACATGCGTGTGCCGACTGAAATATTCCACGATTGCGCAATGACTTCGGGAAGCTCGCCTGATGTCATCACGTGCCATTTTATGCCTAATCAGGTTGGGTGTTTGCCCGCCTGTGGGATGTAAAATTCTTCTGCCCTTTGTGTTCATGTCCTCTAGATTAAAAAGGCCAGCCTTTTTGCTTATTTTCTGTACCTTCTTTTGATATTTTAATGATCTTTGTACCTTGACCCTAAGTCTCTTTGGACTTCCACTATTTCTAGCTTTTCACCATTTAGAAAGTACCCTGTTCTATCCTTTTTAGGTCCAAGTGGATGACCTCACATTTACCTATGTTGAAATCCATTTGCCACCATTTTGCCCATTCACTTAATCTATCAATATCTCTTTGTAATTTTATGCTTTCATCTACACTGGTTGTAATGCTGCTTATCTTTGAGTCATTGGCAAACTTGGATATATGGCTTTCAGTTAAGGCCCCAAAACAGATTGTTGCAGGTCACCAATAGTCCCATCTGGCCAGTTAGAGTGCCTGTCCAACACCCATACTCTCTGTCTCCTTCCGCTCAGCCAATTTCATAACCAGGTCAATAATTCCACGAGCTTCAACTTTAACTATAAGTCTGTTACAAGGGATTTTAGACGATCATGCAAAATTTGGCTTTTTTGCCACCCTTGCGTTTCATTTTTGTAGCTGCTGAGTTGTAATGGTTCTTTTATTTTTCTTGGTATTTGATTCCATTGGTGTTCTAAACATACATGCTGTGACAATATTTCTATTTGAAATACCTTCAGAGCCTGAAAGACACTGATGCACCTGGACAATTACACCTTCCAGTGATTAATTGCCAATGGGTGAGCCAAATTAAGTGAAGCATTGCAAAAAAAGATTTTGGCTTCACACCAGCACTGAGTTTGTGTAGTGCCTGTTTCGATCCAACCTGACTCAAGGGGCATATCCTTCCTCTAGTGAGTCCCACTTCACTTTGTTCTGGTATTGCACTAACTTCTGACTTTTTAATTTACACTATTTTTGCATTAACTTATTGCATACTTTAAGAACTGCAGCTTGTGTTATAAGCAGCATTTTACTCCAGTCCTTCCATAAGTTAGTAACTTGAGATGTAAGGTAGGAGCACAATTACGAAGCTTTGGCAGAGGAAATGGTAATTATTAGATTTGACTGGGTTGCGAGGCAGGCGCTGTCTTGCTGATATTCTATTCTTTGTTCTGCTTGCCTGATTGGACAAAGAAATCTGAAGACCTGAACTTGGTTCACATTCTTTGGCCTGCATTCTTTGCATTCTTTATAGAAGCTGCTGTGGTTTACTGTAGATGCCTCTAAAGTGGCCTGTAATGGACAATGGCTATTCTGCATGAAACAAGCTATTGATGCTTTCGGAACCCACTCCAGCTAGCAAAACAGTGGCTGTTTTATGTTTGTGCTGATGGAGCTTGGCACTTAAATTGATCAGCTTCCAACACCCACCCTGGGGGCAGAGTCAGACCATAGCCTCTAGCGCAGTCTTTTCTTGCTCTGTGCTCACTGTGCTTCGTGGGTTTGATTGAGGACAAGTTAATGCCCAAACGCTGGGATGCACTAAATTAATTAGTCATAGCAGCAAGAAACTAATGCAGTACTATGATTTGAAAAAAGCAGCAAGCATGTCATTTTTTTTTTGTTAATAATTCTGTACTCAGTTTACATGTCCATTTTGTTCGAGACAAACAAAGAACAAGTCAATTGAGCAGTGAGAGGCACTCTGAGGCATACAGTGTAATTGATGCTTTATACTGACTGCTTCCAGTAAGTCCTGGCTAATCGGCTGTTTTGGCTGTTTGGTTATTTTTTTGCTCTGCCTGTAATGTGGTAAATGGCTGTCTGATAGAGGGGTAAACGATTTTACATTTATATTCATGTATCTCAAACTTAGTGTTTTTGTTTATGTTCGCACTTATACGAAGTGGAATTTTAAGTGTTGTGATATGTAAATGTTGTATGTGGTGGTGAGATGCAGAGTTTAATCCCAGTATAACCTGTATTGCCAGTCACAGCTCTGATGAGGCAGGTGAGAGGCATTTTTGCACCTTTACAGGTCAAGGACTGTGTACCTGCCATTTAAAGATATAAATGACGGCAGTTGAAGAAGCAGACATAAACTGATTTCTCCCAATCTTGAATGTAAAAACTTCAAAAGAATTTAACATGTCTGATCATGGAAGATGGCAATAAAACATATTCCCATGTTGTTGTGCTGATTATAAATGCAGATGTAACTGGGATAATTAGGAATTAAATTGTTCCTTTCCAGTACCTCAGCCAGCATTTATTGCCCATCCCTAGTAGCCCTTGAGAAGATGGTGGTGAGCTGCCTTCTTGAACCGCTGCAGTCCATGTGGTGTAGGTACACCCACAGTGCTGTTAGGGAGGGAGTTACAGGATTTTGACCCAGCTACAGTTAAGGAACAACAATATAGTTCCGAGCCAGGATTGTGAGTGACTTGGAGGTGAACTTCCGGGTGGTGGTGTTCCAATGCAGCAGCTGCCCTTGTCCTTCTAGGTGGTAGAGGTCATGGATTTGGAAGATGCTGTCGAAGGGGCCTTGGTGAGCTATTGCAGTACATTTTGTAGATGGTACACTGTTGCCACTGTGCATTGGTGGTAGAGGGAGTGAATGTTTAATATGGTGGACTGGGTGCCAATCAAGCAGACTGCTTTGTCCTGCATGGTGTCAAGCTTCTTGAGTGTTGTTGGAGCTACACTCATCCAGGCAAGTGGTGAGTATTCCATCACACTCCTGACTTGTGTCTTGCAGATGTGGACAGGCTTTAGGGAGTCAGGAGGTGAGTTACTCATCACAGAATTCCTAGCCAATTAAGGGCAACTTAAGGGCATGTTCCCATCGCCACTAGCGGATGGCTACATGGGGAGAGATCAAGGTATACCTGGCAGCCTCCCTGTGGGCAGGGGGCCCTCCTGATTGGGCACCCTGTGGCACATGCAGAGTTCCCTAGTGGCAAGCGCCACCCCCTCTCAAAGACTCCTTCCACCATCAGGATTGATTTCTAAAAGCCCCACCCCATGCTTGTTTTGTCCCAACCAGCCCCGACCCCACTTACCTGAACTATTGATCTGCTCTGGAGTTGCTGGGCCTGGGACTGACTGCAGTCCCAGCAATGCCACCGCTCTTTGTGGCCCTGTTGGGACTGAAGAGCTGCCGGACATCCACTTGGCTGGCATCCTGCCTATGATGGGTGGAAATCACGACTGAAGGCAATTAACTGGCTGATGGGCATAAAATTCAGCTGGGGCTCTTATGACCGTCGGAGCTGGGGTTGCCCCCACTTCCTGGCTAATGGATGTCACCATCGATGCACCCCGCTCCACTACTCCCCGTAAAATCCCAGCCACTGCCTCATCTTTCCTGTTGGATTTTGTTTGTTGTCTTGTCTTTCTTTGTAACTTTGAATTAATTACTGGTCTTGCTTTTTTTTAAAAGATGGCAAAATTTTCTGTATTTATCCTTTATTACTTTAATCATAATCTAATTGTTTTGTTAATTTCTTCTTATTCCGACGACAGAAGTGTAGATGCTGCAGTTCAAAGCAAATCATTGTATGTGAAACATTGAATGAGATGTGATATAAACACAATGTAAATAAAAATCCTTTTTTGCCATTGTTCTTTTTTGCTATGTTAACTCCAGGCCTTGGATGGTGTCACAGAGAATTATAAATGACTGCTGCCTGGTAGATGGCCTTTAGTTTTCCAGTCAATTGACAAATAGTCTGTCCCTGGGGGCTGAGCGCTTCCATTCAGCATTTACACTTTGTATAAACTTGCACTTTTCTGTCAACATTAGATTGAGATCTGCAGATCGGGCCTCTTCTAGCTAGGCCGGCGGCGGTAAGGGGGTTGTACAGCATGGTAAGGCTGTGAAGATCAGTTAAAGGAACTAGAATGGCAGCAGCACAGTGAGATAAAGGGGATGGGTTTGGCTGGTGTGGTGTTTAGCTGAATCTGAGCTTGACTTTCTTTAGATTGCTCAACCATTTTCTGCAAATGTCAGCACTAGACAAGAGGCCTAATCCAAAGTAATTCATTTAATCCACGTGTAAATGAGAATGCAAGAAGGAGCAAAGTCATAATTTGGGAGTGCAATTTGATTATTTTGAGAGAAGGGAATTGCAGTGAGAAAGGGTGTTCTTTGAGTTTTAGTTCAAAAGAACTTGTTAAAAAACCACACCGTTATCTAGAATGTACTTTAGTATTTGACACCAGGTGACACTTGCACATTGCTGCTTATTACGTGATAATTATCTACACCTTGCATACTGATATCTCACATTCTGGGACATGAAGCCTATTGAGCAAGCAATACTGTGCTCTAACTGACTAAGTAGTAGTTACGGTATGAGTAGCCTTTTGTTGAACCCATAAACAAAACAGCCCATTACCAATCAAGTGCCCCATTTGAAAAGGACACTATTATCCCACTGGAACGATAACAAAGGACCAGAACTTCCGTGGAGTGGCAATCGCAGTCAGATTGCTGCTCCTCCCTTTTTACTTACACTGGAATGGAGCTGCGCATTTCCCACCCAACCCTCCAACTCGGACTGGGTGAGAAAAGTGCAGCGCAGTGGGTTCCCGAGGCTGGCTGTCCAGGGCAGCACTGCCAGGGGAAGTGAAGCCATGCCCCCTTTTTATGGCACTAGCTGTGGTAAAGCAGCTTAAAGGTCCAAGCCACTTTGAGAAGCCAGGGAGAAAGTAAGCATGTAAGGTAAGAGGGTAGGATGGGAGAGGGGGGGTTGGTAGAATGGGTCACAGGGCAGTAGGATGGGTCAGGTGGGCAGTCGGGGCTGAGAAGGTAGTCGGGGGCTGGGGTGTAGTCGGGGGATGTGGGATACTTTGAGGGGCAGTCGGGTTGTGGGGGGATAGTCAGGGTTGGTGGTTGGGAGAGTAGTCAGTGGTGAGGGTGTAGTTGGAAGGGTTGTGTTATGGGGGGACAGACAGGCAGTTGGGAAAGTAGTCGAGGTGTTTGTGGATAGTTGGAATTTGGGAGGGTAGCTGCGTGGGGTTGGAGTGGTGGGGGGTAGTCGGATGGGGGGATTCGGTGGGAGTCGGGGGAGTAGTCGGGGGTGGGGGTTAGTTGGGGGATGGGGTTAGTCGGGGGGGGTAGTCGGAGTGTGTGGGGATAGTAGAGGGCAGTCGGGAGGGTAGTTGGAGGGACTGGTGGATGGGGATAGTTGGGTGATGTGGGGGGGTGTTGGGTGGGAGTCAGTGGGGCCTGGAGGGTAGTCGGGGGGGTTGGGGGTTGTTCTGTGAGGTGTCAGGTGGGTGCCAGTACTTTTGTTACCCAGGAGTGAGAAGAGGCTTTAATTCTTCTAACTTTTCCTGGATAACTATTCTGTTAAGAGAGTCGGAACCATCCGAAGTCTCCGGTTTAAATTGGAGTATCTGATGGTTCCCGGTGCAGGGCAATTGCCCATCAGAAGTTTGAACTGCCGGGCAATTCCCATGCAGACCTTGTGTGGGGATATCTGGGGGTCCCCCATTTCTGTGATACCTCCACTCCGGAGGTGAGCGCCACCGCCCCTGAAATTAGACGTTCGGGCCCATAAACTTTAAGGGAATTTTATCAATTTAAATTAAAGTAACATTCTGGAGGTTGATGCACTCCGGCCCCTCTGCGCCTACCGGTTATGGAAGGCCTCAATTGTACCGGCGGACACCGTGTGATCCCTGTCCAGGAGCACCCGGACCGGGAGCTGCGAATAGTGGGTGCGTAGAGTCATGTGCTTTTTTCTATTTAACTGTGGTCTGCTCTCAAATACTGCAGTTGCATTGCATTGCAAAGGAGGGTAGCAGGGTTATTTAATTATTTTCATTGATGGTCCTGGCCTTCAGATTGTTCCACTCAATTTACCTGCACCTTCATAGGCCAGGATTTCCCGGCCCCGCCTGGGGCGGGAATAGGCCCAGCCGAATAATTTGGACAGCAGCCAGCCCGGAAATTTCAAACGTGCCCATAGTTTTGTTCTGCAACGTCTTCGTTAGCAATTTTTCCTCTCCTCCCCCAGTGTGTTTGCTGTATTGAATTTGGCGGTAGCCTTGTGCATGAAACTCTACCCAGACAATCTTAATGCTCTCCCAGTCCAGTGCACTGGAAACAATATTAAAATAATCAAATGAGCTGGTCAGTTCATTTAACAGTCAGTACGAGCAGCAGTTGGGAACAAATTATGGGTTCCATTATTGCTCCAGACAGCCTGCAAACAATAACCTCTGAATAATAACTTGGCAAAGAGCATGACCTCCAGTTCCACAGGACTCTGCTGCAAATTCAGTTAGATTTCAGCTGAAGTTATTCGATTCCTCCCAATTAATATATTTTGCAACTACACTCTCGACCTGGTAAAAGGGAAAGACATTGGGCTTCCCCACCAGCTGTTATGAAGGCAGGGGGCTTGTAAAATCCAGCCAGTGGCCTCCCTGATGCCTACCTGCCCACCTCGACTTGTCTGAAAATTTACGGGGAGATGGGGCAGGGGTGGCATTGGGCAGCCTGCCTGCCCTTGAGCCTGCTTAGACCCTTAAAGTGACCAATTAATGGCCTTATCCCACAGCCGCCGGTACTTTGGCCACAATGGGGGAGGCCCACGCGATGCAGGAAGCCTGGCAGCTTTGGCTGCATGGGCTGGTGTCAGGCAAAGGTGGTGGGGGAGGGGGGAGTCTCCTTTGGGGGCCCTCTGGGCCCATTGGAAGCAGCCCACACCAGGCCATCCTCTCCCTTTTAACCCTTCTCCCTGGCCTCTTGAACCTAGTCCCCCGCTCCCTCACCCCACGCCAAGACCCCTGACTCCAGACTTACCTTGTCTCCTGTGTGCGATGGGACAGCTTGTAACAGCGCCAGATGGTGTGTGGTCACTGCTGGGACTACAGACAGCCGGCCAATTGGATGGTTGTCAGTTCTGTAATACAGGACTTTCTCCCGAGATAGGGATAGAAATCTTGCCTTAAAGCAATTAGCACTGCTCCCAGTGTTAAATTGCTGCTGGGCAACTGTTGAGTTTGTGGGCGGGCTCCCCCTTTCCTGACTTTTTAGTGGTGGGGTGGTGTGGGTGCAGGGACCATGGCACCCTGTAAAATTCAGCCCAATTATACTTTAAACAACCATATTTGTTTTTCGACAACATCCAATATATATGCCTCCACTACATAAACTCTCATAAAAAGTTAAGGACCATTGAAATTTCCTCAAAGATTAAGTAATCTCAGTAGATGTTTTAGGCCAGGGCAGTAAATCCTTAATATATTGAAAAGCAAAGTGACAGGAAGCTGTATATGGCATATAACAGTATATAGTGAAATATTTTGCTATTATTTGAAACAGATTTTATTTGGGCCCATTCTAAGCATGGAGAAAGCTTTAATATTGTGACTACAGCATTTCCTTTCAGTGTGCCAACCATAAAATTCACTTTGCACTTCGGCTCCCCTAGCACTCATTTGACTAAAACAGCTCTGTTTTTGTTGATTTACTTTTACTTTTTTGATTTAAGTTTGACGCTTGGTTGCTGGATCTTCTGTGCGTTTTTGAGAGTCATCATGGAAACTTGACCATCTGCCATGTAGCTTTATCTCCTGGTGTCCCTGGCTACTGCACTGAAATTAAAGGCTGTCAGAGGCTGAGGCTAACTGAAGAAACAATACTTTATAGTGCTCACATGTGCCATGAATAGGATTGCCTCAGTTAAATGATTACCATTTTGTGCTGCATTTCGAAAATTTACTGATTTCAGTTTTAAAAGTAAGTGTAGAGTCTGCAGCACCTTCAACATTGAAAATTCCCCAGCTCACTTCAGAGGGGTTGCTGATACTGAGCAGTGGTCATAAAGAATCAGGCTGCTGTGTGAATAGTGTTTGAGATGAAATCGTCCATTAACTGCCTCGCCCTTGTTAATAGAGATGAGATTGACATTATTAAGGGAAAGTGTTGAAGAGAGCAGTCTGAAGAGAGATGTAAGAATTGTCTTTTGTCCTCCAGGATGATCTTGGGGTAGTGAGAGGATTTGTCTTACTGAGCAGGATCGGAGTGTTCCTTCACAAGGTCAATTCAGACCTTATGGAGGATGTCAATACCAATCATGTGCTTAAGCTCTCTGATGCCAGCTTCTGATGGCAGAGGACTGTGATATTGCAGGATGAACATGGCGAAGGAACTGCTGAGCAGGTTGACTGATAATGACGTCATATTGGATGGAAGAAAAGGAAGAGGAAGATCAGAGTTAGTGTGCTGGTGGGAGGTAGGGGGGAGGAGTAGTGATAAGGTTGACCATGGACAAGGCAATGTGGAGGAGATGGAGAAGTGATGAAAGATGGCCTTATCTTTGAGAAAGAGATTGGCAAAGTCTTTTGTGATGGCAGAATCAAGGAGGTGAGTGGGAGAGTTATTAGCTGAGTGAGGGCAGGAGAGTGGAAGGGAGAGGGGACAAGCAACATTGAGGTGGTGGTTAGTAACTGAGAACAAGGAGTCACTCAGTGTAGGGGCTGGGGTCAAGGGAATTACAGTAGGTTTGGGGGGATAGTAGTGAATGAAGACTTACAAGAAGTTCGAAAGGAAAAGAATGAATGCTTTAACTGAGCAGATAGCTGAGGAGTTTAGAGAGATCAAGATCGGACCTGCTGATGATAACTATGCTGATTGGGTAGGTTATGTGGTACACAGATGGACAGTTTATGGGGAAACAATCATTGGTTATTGACCAGATTTCAATCAGTTTCATGATCTTTGATGCATTGAAGATGAAACCATGGACCAAGATAGCTTTGCCTGCAGAGGAAAAAATATTTTAGAGGTTGGTAAGCCATTAGTAGGGGTGAGGGAGAAGAGGAAAAGTGGGGGTGGGGTGGAGAAAGATAATGAGGGACAGATATGAGATTAATCTCATGCAAGTGAACTTGGCGGGAAGGAGAGGACACCAAGACAATTGGTTCATTGTTCTTGGAGATTGAGCAATAAATGTCAAGGTAAGCATGGCAGAGAATACCTAGGATATAGGAAAAGGGAGCTGTGGAATTGTTCAGAAGAGACTATTCTGTGCAATGGCAGCAGGAGATGTGGTTGGGTGAGGACCAAATGGAGTGTTTTTGCTAGAAGTGGGGTGGGGGTGAGTAGGAGGCTGTCTGTTTGCAGCTAGGCAAGATGTGACAGAGATGATAGTGATAGGGTGGTGAGGTGGGGGAGAGTGTGTCAGGCACAAGTCCAATGTGTACCTGCAAGTGGACACAGGAAAAATCTGTCATTATGTGAAAATTTTTCAGAATAAGCTAAATCTAGTGAAAGGGTGAATGGAGATAGCCACATCAGTGGTTTAGAATTCAGTCCTATCTTGAACTTGGAGGCCCATAACCTATGTTGGAATGAGGGCAGCTATCTCATGGCTTAGTGATAGGAATCCATAAATCTGCGAGGCTATGGTGATTCCAGCTTGGTCTGATGGTTGTGATCCAAAGCAGCCTGGTGATCAGTAAAATGAGACTGATGGATGGACTGGGGTAAGAGCAGGTCAGAGGCTGGGAATTCTGCGAGTAACTCACCTCCTGACTCCCCAAAGCCTGTAAGAACAAGGGCAAGGGATGCATGGCAACACCTTTGGAACACACCATAATGACTTGAAACAGTTTTGCCGTTCCCTCACTTCACTGGGTCAAATTACTGGCTCTTCCCTACTAACAGCACTATGGATGTAACTGCAGTTCAAGAAGGCGACACCGCCACCTTCTCATGAGCAACTAAGGATGGTCAATAAACAGCTGGCTTGCTAATAAGGCCCACATCGAGGGGGTGACGATGGCGTAGTGGTATTGTCACTGGACCGGTAATCTGGAAACCCTGGGGCAATGCTCTGGGGACCTGGGTTCGAATCCCAGCATTGATATTTGAATCCAATAAAAATCTGGAATTAAAATGTCTAATGATGACTGTGAAACCATTGCCGATTGTCATAAAAACCCATCTGGTTCACTAATGTCTATTAGGGAAGGAAACCTGCTGTCCTTACCTGGTCTGGCTTACATGTGACTCCAGAGCCACAGCAATGTGGTTGACTCTAAATGCCCACTGAACAAGGGCAGTTGGGGATGGGCAATAAATGCTGGCTTAGTCAGTGACACCCACATCCCATGAATGAATAATAAGAAAAAAAAATCCCATGAATGAATTAAAAAATTAGCGGCTGAGCATGCCTGAAGTATTTATTGACTTATGCCAAAAACAAACTTGGTTAAAATTGACCAGTTGTGCCCATAGGGAATGATCAAGATGCATAAGTGCTAATTTTTTTCTTTCTATTGCCCTTGTTGAATTTTCTGTCTCTTTCTTTCATTTTTAATTTATCTTTCCTGGGTCCCTCTTCTTTTCATAGCTTATATTTGGAAATGCTTGCTCTTCCAGCTGTGGGGGCAGGACAATCCCAGTATGCACAGTGATAGTTAAAACCCTGTCTTAATGTTATAGACCCTATGGATTCCCTGCAGGACCTACACTACTGTATTTAATATTGGGACAGCTTCACCTCCATAGCAAAATGCCAGGAATTACTGGTACACTCTATGCACAAATGTGATTCTGATTCTAAGGTGGAAATTGGAGTTGTAGATAGATCTGCTTGTATGGAGTGGTGAAGCAGGTGAAATTAGACCAGACTTTACAGCCTTTACAGCCTTTGTAGACTTTACAGCCTTCCGGACTGAATATTGAGTTCAACAATTTTAGATCATGAACTCTCTCCTCCATCCCCACCCCCTTTCCGATCCCCCTTTTTTCCAATAATTTATATAGATTTTTCTTTTCCCACCTATTTCCATTATTTTTAAATGTATTTCCATCCATTGTTTTAACTCTACCTTTTAGCCTATTTCAATCCTTTCCCCCACCCCACCTCCACTAGGGCTATCTGTATTTTGCTCGTCCTGCTTTCTACCCTTAATGTCACCTATTAGCACATTCCTTAGATAATATCACCACCTTCAACACCTCTTTGTCCCTTTGTCTATGACATCTTTTGGCTATCTCCACCTATCACTGGCCCTCTATCCAGCTCTACCTGTCCCACCCCTCCTTAAACCAGCCTATATTTCACCTCTTTACTTTTTTTCCTTAGTTCTGTTGAATTCATACAGACTCGAAACGTTAACTGTGTTCCTCTCCGCAGATGCTGGCAGACCTGCAGAGTTTTTCCAGGTATTTTTATTTTTGTTTTGAATTTCCAGCATCCGCAGTTTTTTGCTTTTATTTTGAAATTGGACCAGAGTAGCTTTAGCCTTTGAATCTTGAATTGCAGTTGTACAAAGATGCTTGGTAATCTAATCAAGGCCTGGATTTTCACAATGATGGAAAGTTTCTCTGTTGCTGCAAAAAAGGCAGAGGAGGTCAAAATCCAGAAGGCCCATCCCTGAACACGGCACCTACCATTTTCCTGAGGGCAGGAATAGGGGCGGATTGGGATTTGTGCATGCTCATTTCACGGAGGCAGCTACCCATATAAAATAGCAGCTGCCTCCAGTCATGTCTGATTTTCTTTAGCCCAGAGTGGGAAATACAATGTGTGCAGATTAGACCTGATAGGAGCAGGTCTAAACTTTGAGCAGCCCTTTGGAGAGGTTGGGTACCATTTTGGAGAGGCAGGATATTCCTTTGGATATGGTCGCGGGACACTTTTGGGAGGAGTTGATGTGCCCTTTAGGAGAGGTGATGTGCCCTTTGGGGTTGTTAAAAGTGGATAATCTCATTGGAACTGTCAAGAGAGCTGTCAAAAGCAATTGTCAAAAGGAACTGTCCAAAGCAACTGTCAAGCTGTCAAGGGATTTTAAACTCTTGCCCTTTAAACCTTTGAAAAAACTATAGAGTGTTGAAAAAATAATTGCTTGCTATTTCACTTTGTCTTTTGATATAAGCCTGAGGGTTGTCATTACTGGATTAGTGCACATGATTGAATTCACAACCTTCTATTATTGCAGTAGGGTGCCTGCCATTTAACAGCTTGATTGACAGCTACAAGTGGTTATAGATTCTTTGAAGTGGGACTGACTTCCAATGTTTGTTTTTATAATGTATTAAGCACTTGAATGAAATGTTTGATTTTATAAGTGATTATGTAGTGAAGGAATGTAAATGTAGTGAATGGGTTTTTATGAATGAGTTTTTTAAAAAATAAAGTCTGCAATAGACACTTAAGGACGTTATTTTATCTCAGCATGGGTACTGAAGTCTGTCCATGCTAGACACTGGATGAGTTGACGTGGTCACCTGCAAGGACTTCAATTTTCATCAGCTTCCCCCGCCACCACCCCTGCCCCCCCCCAAACCCCCCGTCAGGTCCCAATCAAAATCTGACCCTCTGCGGCACTTTCTCCCAGGTGGGGTTTGCAAAGCCAGGAATTGTCCCAACCCTGCGCTCCAGTCCCGGAAGCAAAAGTTTAGGCCCAAGTTTCAGCTGATATACTGGATTTTTTTTTAAACCAGATTAATTTTTAATGTGAACTCAGCCAGTGATTTCCTGACCTACTGTAAGTCACAGAGCCAGTGACAGTCTTCGACTTTCATGGAATGCATTGTGGCATTTTTAGGGTACAAGTGCATTGAATCTGCAGCAGCAGAACATTTCCCATCTGCTTGATTTCACTCATACTGAAATATTTAAGCGCTTGGATATGGATTTTGACTGTTTCTTCCAGGCTTAATTGAAGTTCAACCACAGGAAGCCTCTGGAGACGTGCATTGCTTTTTGAAGCTGTGAGACTAAAGGGAAGGTTTGTAGCTTAGTGTTTTAGCCAGCAGCAACATCTGCCCTTAAAATGGAAGAGCCATGTGCATTTGCACGCAGGTCCATTGCTCTGCTTTGTCTGTATAATAACTTGAATATGAGTCTATCACATCAAATAACATAGGCAACATGCAGGTAATGGAACATCAGCCATGTCTTTTAAGTTACAAAGGAACTCTTGCAAGTTCAGTCTTTAGTTGCCATGTCCCCTTCATCCATTTATTCATAAATCATTTATCCATAAATCATACAAACAGATCACTTGCAGAATGATGGCTGTTGCAGAACAGTAGAATGCTGTACAGAAAGGAAATTGTATTAATTTGGAAATACTTGTTAACCTGCACACAGTAAATGGAAGTTTTATCCCCTCTTAATTTCCATTGTACATTTACATGAATGAGACATTTCTGTTTGAACCTGCAGTATTAAATGACAGACAATTTCTGGTGACAGCAATTCTAGCACTGTGTAGATCAAAGACGCACAGTACAGTCAGTGTAGAATCAGCATAGTTTGGCTTCCAAGGTTTATTTCATTGTGACTACAAATTTACTGTGTTTGGTTTGAGGTTTGTGGCATAGATTACATTGTCCTAATTCACCTTTAAACTGCTGGCTGTCCTTTTCCAATTTTACCACCTTTTGTTAGTTGTAAAGTTTTTAACATTAGTAGTAGGGAAATAGGTTGTGAATCATAAAGTATGCGGGAGGTTTTTTAGAAATCGAGGACAAACATGATACAGGATTATTTCAAATTTGAGTGTAATCCATATGAGACAGATTATTATATACCTAAGTATGTTTCTGTATTTGACTCTATTTTGTATTTAGCTGTGCCTGATTGTCTATAATGTTAAAGGGCTTACAAATCAGCCTGATTGTCCATTAATTCCTATTTATGAGACTTATGAGACAGCAATTCATCTCTGCGGTCCTGTCATTAGGGCATGTTGCAGAACGCTCCGATGGTTGCCAGTGGGAGGCTGCCTTGATTTGAGCTGGCAGCCTCCACACGCAGCATTGTGTGGGGGGGTGGGTAGGGAAACAGGTGCTCCAACCTCAGTAAAATACCGGTACTGGTGCAAAATGACTCCTAAGTGGGTCCTTAATTGTACTGATTGGTTGCCCGACTCAATGGAGCAGACAGCTGACCCAGGTCCCGGTTCACCCTGGGAAAGTCCCCACTGGCGGAAGTGCACCAGGGATCCACCATCTCGACTCTTCTTCCCCCCCCCACCCCCCCACTCCCGCCGGTTTTCTCGGCCCAATCCTTACCTCCAACCCATGTCCACGGGCAGAAAAATCCAACCCAATGTGATTGGGAATGGAGACCCTTGGAGGACAGGATTGATAGGAAGTGAAACCTACTGCAGAGTAGGATGCAGGAGGTCAAGCTTTGGATGAATTGGAGTGCATAAGTCGAGGAGCTCGAAAAACAATTGAGAGAATCAAAGAAGTCTGGTCTGGAAGTGATGGAGGTGGAGATCAAGGTTGCCGTGGCAGTGAGGTTGAAACAAGGAGGGAGACAGGTGATGTTATTGAGGTACATATAGGCCCATCAAGTTTTAATATTTCTAATAACTTGTTTCTTTATGGAAAGGATTTTGGGATTATTTTAAAACGCAATACTTAAACTTAACTCAGAGTAAATTAAAGCAAAGCACAGTCTGCTAGTATTGAAGATGTGTTTTATAGCCATTTGGGCTAGTTTGTGAAATGCCACAGCTCACGGTCTATATTATCCTGAGACAGTAAAATTTCTGTTATCCGGCACTCTACTAACCAGAATTCTCTATTAACTGGAATCCTGAGGTCGGGTCTGTTTTTTGACTGGTGATAACAAACTCACCGGTAATAATGATCAGCGGCCTGTCTTCGCTCTGGTCTCAGCCTCCCACTGTTCTGCCGCATCATGTTCCCTTGGTGCTGCTCATATGATTCATGCACTCCCGAGCTTTCTGCTTGGAAGGAAAGGTGGGACCCACCTTATATCATAGTTAACCGGCACATTTGATTAACTGGCACTTCCCATTCTCAGAGCATGCCAGATAACAGAAATTTTCCTGTACAATGAAGGTCAATTGTCTCATTCCAGGCCTATTAGTCAGGATTGATCCCATTAATTTTTAGAACAGATGGGGATATTTTCTTTAAATGTTGTCGTCAGCTGTCCCTCGATTTGAGGATGATGTCTACTCGGTCGCTAGTTTCTACTGTGGGCCGTCATGTGACTGAACAGACTGATTCTCACCCCACATGACGTTGGGCACATGTCCCATGAGGTAGTGGGATACGAAGTGCCAGATTTGCTTGCTTTCTTTTTCTGATGTCGCTCTGCGTCATCATCATGTAATGCCGCTTGATGGACAAGTTGTTGCCATTTTGAACAATTGATAGCAAGCTCCTCCCAGTCATCATTGTCAATGTTGCTGCGCTTTAAGGAGTCTCTTTGAAGCATTTTCTTTGTTCTCCCCAGGAACATTGGCCATTTGAGAGTTGAGAATACAGGCCCTGGTGGGGAGATGTTTTTTAGCCATTCAGACAGTGTCCAGTCCATTCTTTAATCACATACCGCATGATTAGCTGGACTTGTCAGTGACTTACTAAATGACAATAAAATGATAAAATAACACTCCTGTGAGGTGCCTTGGGACGTTTTTAGCCATATTAAAGGTACTATATAAATGCACATTGTTGATATTGTCATCATGCAGGCAGGTCAGTTTTCAAGTTTTAAGTAATAGATTGAGAGATGCAGATCTAGAACTGGAAGCTAACATGCAAGATGTAACTTTTTGCAGATCAAAATTGTCTAAAATTTGCCAAAAATAAGGCTGCTCGCAAAAGGGCCAGAGTGTGAGGAGTATTATTTTCTAGGGGCGGGATTTTCCAGTCCTGCCAGCAGCGGGCATTGCTGCAGGCAGGATGGGAAAATTTGGAGAGTAACCAAACTTCCCCGCCCTGCTCGCGATGATGCCTGCCACTGGCGGGACCAGAAAATGCCAGCCTAAATTTGAGAGGAGAAAAGTGGGATTGAATGAAGTAAGTAGAATTTGCTTTCACTGCTACTGTTTGTTCACTTGCTGTCTATAATGTTAAAGGGCTTACAAATTCTGGCATTGACTTGTGGAAATGACATAATAACCTGTTAAGATCACAAAGAAATCCTTTTGTGGCACATTTGGCTTATGCCATTGTATAATTACACATTGAGCAAGATTTTTATTTTGGCTGGTGCATGCGCGCGATAGGCGGGCCCAGGAGTGGCTGGGGAATGGACTGCTGACTGCGATTGCCCCCTGACCGTGATTTCACACTAGCTGGCCAATTAACAGGCAGCCAGCATGAAACGTGCGCTGAAATGCTCAGCACTGCCAGAGTGGGGGTGGTGGAGGGCGGGCGCTGATGTAATCGCGGGCGAGCATGGAATGAATGCTCCCCGAAGGCAGAGAGCTGCCTCAGGGAGCTGGAGAATTTAAAAGCAATAAATAAAGATTTTAAAATCCAGAAAAAAATGTCCACATATCAGAATCAGTCACCTGAATAGATAAATGATGAAAATTCTGTCCATACATTTTTATTTTTTTAAATTTAATAACGGAAACCTCATCCTGCCCTTGGATGAGGTTTCATCAAAAATGCAAAGTCCGCCCGGCAGATTCGCCCGTCTGCCAATTGTAAGGTTGGACAGACCACGAAAAACCGGGGATGATGGGAACTTTAATGGGCTTAATCGCCCTCTGAATTGTTGGCAGGCATGCTTCCGGCTTTTGCGCATGTCCGCCGACCAAAATATCGCGCGAGCATGGGATGACGCCGGGTTGCTCGCCCGACGTCTTCACGCGCTTGAGCGGGTCAGGTGCGTGCCCGTGCGCCAAGCTAAATATTCTGCCCTTTGGGCACTTAGAATGCCTATACTACTCCTTATGGGAGTCATCAGTATTGCTGCAGCTGAGAGAATACATTAAGGCACATCTTGAAACTGGTATCAAGTGATGGCTTTGAATTGGGGTTTGAAACTCAGCTGAGGGTCAAAAAGGACACGAGTTTACATACCATCTGATTTAGTGTGAGCTTGGGAGAGACATTGAATTGGGAGCATTGGATAAGCTCCTCCCAAGTTGTTGTTTCTCCTTAACTAGGACGTTTTTACTGTATATTTGTTTTATTCCAGATGGACCCATGCTGTAAGCTGTCAGGTGGAATAGAGTATGAGTTGAAAATTTGGATTGCATATTTTTACATATTCAGTGAAATATATCAGTTTAGTTAATGAAAAGAAAGAAATGATGAGCTCTGTATATGAAGCAACAGACTGATTTTCAAACATGCAGTTAAATCAGACATCTGAGGCAGAATCTCATCATCTTAGTCCTTGCCGGAACAGCAGGAACACTTTTGAGTCTGGAATCTGACTTTGAATTGCTCACCCAGTTGTTGCTCTTTACCAGAGCAAAGCAATTGTTACCCTGCCTCTTGACTTGTCGACCAAATGGGGAGGGTAGGCGGGATGGTGTGTCCATTCTGTCAAAGAAAGGATTTCTAATTAAAGGGACCCCAGCATGTATCAGAAATGCTCACTAGCACTTGGATTTTTGAGGCGCACACTCAGCATATTGCACGGTCACACTTGAGCCTCACAGTCATTCTCCACAAATGGTTTTGTTCCCTCCTCTCTGCATAAGCCATCATGGCCGCTCATGCCTCTCTGCTTTCTCTTTTGCAGTGGAGTTCGCACCCTGCTGTGCTGGGAAGAGGGTATTCTTCCAGGAGGCTGCAGAAGTCAGCAGCGACTTGCTATGTAAACTTAAGCCTTCTGATGCTCTGGTGCTCAGACATGTCGAGACAGCTGATCCTCTGCCTGTAGAACCTGTGTAGGGCTTTCACCACCTTCCAGCTGGATCTTGGTGTCCATCCTGTTTGCTTTGTGGAGAAGCATGAAGCTGAGGAGAAGGCAGCTGGTGCTCCTGCTGGAGCCGTTAGTGTTTGTGTGGTCTCTGCTCAAGCCCCCTCAGCAGAGGTGGAAGGTGGAGTTGAATAAGCGTGGTGAAGGCTGGTAGCACTAAAGAGCAGTGATGGGTGAGTGAAGTTATAGACAAGTAAATTGCCTTCTCAGAAGTTGGTAATCGCCTGTCTCATAATGATAGCACTCTCTGAGAGGAAAAGTGCTTTTAACAGCAGCCTCTCAATGGTCATGGCTGGAGCTCTTCAATGCAAGTGATCAAAGCCTTCCTGGCTTGTCAGTCGACTGAAGAAGTTCTTCCTGCTGCACTTTCACCTCAGTGATTCTGGTACGATGCTGCCAGATTGGGAACTGGTTCCCTGGCTGGGAAACCCAGGATTCAGAGCTGAAGCAGCTCAAAATTAGCTTCTTAACAACATCAACAGCTGCTTTCTTACTTACTTGACAGATCCAGTGGTTTCCCTGCTCTCTTTCAATCTTGCCCTGATCTGACATCAGATTCTGGGACTTTTGCAGCCCACACAATCCCGAGGCTACCTCCACCAGGCTGGCAAAATTCTGTCCTTGATTTTGTTGATTTTAAATTCTGATAAGCACAGCAAGTATTCAAAGTGTTAAACAACTGAAATTATAATCAATTCAATGTAAGGTTATAGCTATAATCAATTGCAGAATATTCTATTGGATTGATAAATTTAGGGTGTGTTAACTATATTGTGCTTGAAGCATCTTACTGATCTCAATTATGAAATCACTCACACGTCAAAATATGCAGTTTATTACTTGTTTTTCACGAAGGATTAATTATATTGTTTTCCATGGGGGAAAAAACCTCCGACTTGGACACCAATGTAATGCCAAGAAATGAAATGATCGGTTTCTGTACTGCAACATTCTGTCAAATCTGCTGCAGAGTTTTCCTTACATGAGCCATCTAGTCTATTCCCATTCCTACATGCCTCCACATACCCTTTCTTAATATTCTTTTTGAAGTGACTATTTAATTTCCCTTTCTAAAAAAATTATGGACTACGATTTGACATCATGGGACGTATTTTCCCGTGGGCTCGTTAAAACCTGACCTGCACACTTCTGGGCCTTCCGAAATGCACACCCGACCCCTGTGTGACTTCGCCCAGGATTTTTGTTGTTTCACATGGAAGTTAAGCCCATAGTCCATTTTGTGAGCTGTGATGGAGTGTAGGTGTGGAGATGGTTAAAATGCTCACCTCAGTTCTCCAACACAGCTGCCCAGCTCACAACGTTGTTTGAAGGCCCCCTAAACCTCATCCCTCCACCCACCCCCCCATGCCACCCCATGACCCCTCATCACCCATGCCCCCTCATCCCAACCCACCCCCATGCTATCTCAGATTGCCCTGCCACCTCCTATGCCCCCTATGTATCCTCTGTAGACACATGCCCAATATGCACTATGTAGAGCCCTCAGGAGCCATACAATAATGATGAGGATTATTTTAAAGCCATAGGAAAAAAAATACCCTTTAAAAATCTAATAAAATTCTGAATTCAAACCCAGTATCATTGATATTGGAAAGAAAAAACTCTGGTACAAAAAAGGTTGTAGTCCATTAAGTGCCTATTAGGTTTGTAAACAAACAAAAAAAACCACATCAAATGCATTTTCTGTTATTACAGCCTCTTATAAGTTTCAATCATTCTTGGATCAATAGACCTAAGCTGAAGCTGTTATTAGCTTTTGAAACCCAGACAAGCATTCATAGTGGCTACAGTTGTCATAACAAAAGCTTCTAGCTACATTGCCTGAAACTGACAGAACAGAATGATGTTCAGTGTCCATTTCAAAGCAGAGTGCCTATGGTGGTGTGCAGGAGCAGAGATTTTTTTTCAATTTTGAAAAGCAGGGTTTTTTTAACAGCCAGAACTGTCCATCGATTTAAATCTCTGTAGTACCAAACATGTCAGCAGAGATTGACAGAATATTGTTTTACATATTTAATGCATTACGGCACTTTTGACAATTGGAGAAGTACGGTAATGCATGATGACAATTACACAATGCTGGTCAATGTAAAGGTCAACTCATCTTGGCAGGATAAATCCCAGCGGTGAATCACAGCGTTAAAAACACATCTACATTACTATGCAGCATCTAATGGTGCCATTTGAAGTTGCCAAGCATTTTACACTTAGCTTTCGGACTGCTCAGCAGGCCTACCCCAGTGGTCAAACTCTCCAAGGAGGTGCTGTTTTTAGGGCTTCCAAAAGCTACACCAGCACATGAAGATAGTGTGTGGGAGGAAATACAATTTTCCCCAGGACCACACAGTGGGGACCCTGACCTCGGAAGCGGCGCATGTGCGTTTTGCACCCAAGGCCTCTCCGACCTGCCAGAAGGCCACGCAAAAATAGTGCGGATAGCAGTAATTTTCTTGAGTAATTAGCCCATCTTGTTTCTTGTACAATTTAAAAGTTCTCTGGAATCTGTCCAGATGACAGTCCAATAGCAATGCTATGGGAGCAGTTGGGGATATAATTCAAGTTGCGAGTTATGTTGATACTCCAGTGAAATGTGCTGTTTGTACCATACAATCTGGTACATTAGTTATATGCAAAATTGACAGGCAAGAAAAGACCAGCAGATCCACCGGGCCTGTCAAAGACCATAATAGTCAGACCATCATGACTAAAACTTTTCCCTTCTCTTCCAACCCCCTACAACCTCACATCCATACCCATGTAATTTCCTGGGAGAGGTGAAAAACCCAGGCCTAATAAGAGGAAAAATACTCTCTCAAATTTCTCTCCAAATAGTTCAGGCAACAAAAACCAGTCCGAGAGATCACATGAACCAAGTATTACCAACAAAAACACTTAGCTTCCATATGATGTGATCTCTGTCATCACCATACCTCCTCCGTCTTGAAGCAAAAATAGCTTTATCGTTCTTGAAGTCAGCATGAAAATCTATAAGTAGGGTAAATTCTTAAGTCTCTATAGTTTGGTGTACATTCCAGTAGTCTTCATTTTTTTCGTGATGATCAATCAATCCGTTGTAGTTGTATTCGGCCGGGTACTGGAACTGTAACATTTGCCAGGATGTGTGTCCTGGAGTGTTAAACCTATTCTTCGTGGGAAAAGGCTGTGCCACCCTGCACCTTCCAGGTGGACTGATTGGCTGCGAGCTTTCCTGTCACCTCTTTTTCTGGTTACTGCTGCAGATGTTTCTGTTAGAAATTATACTTCATCCTCAGTTGAACTCTTACAATGAAGAAAACAGGATTTCCCAGTTAGCACAAGATAAAACCAACGCTTTTGACTTAAATGCCTGATGTTTCATGAAAAACATTGTCATAAAGAAGTGTTTTTGTTAATAAATCCATGGGCGGAATTTTACAGTCTCTCCCGCCAGTGGGACCAGAAAATCCCGATGAAGCCAATGCACTTTTGAACAGCTCGCTGCATTTTCCAGCCCCTCCCCCCTTTGCGACGGGGCTGTAAAATTCTGCCCCGCACATCTTTTGATCTTGCAAAATAAATTGCTCGCCCTGTAATTGGATTATTTAGAGAATGGAGTTTCTAATTGAGTAATATGTTTAAAAATCAAAGACTGGCTGTGTATCTGATCAGCCTTGTGTATGCCATTTTCAAATGGTGTTAGCATAATTATCATCGTCAACTGGAGTATTGTGCCCAGTTCTGGACATTGCACTTCAGGAAGAATGTGAAGGTTTGACAGAGGGTGCAGAAAGGAGAATGGTTTCAGGGATGAGAGATTTAGGTATGTGGATAGATTGGAGAAACCTTAGAGAAGAGAAGGTTGAGAAGCAACTTGATAGAGGTGTTCAAAATCTTGAGTTTAGACAAAGTAAATAGAGTGAAATGATTCCAATTGGTGGAAAGGTCAAGAGCCAGAGGATATAGATTTAAGGTGATTGGGAAAAGAAGCAAAGGCGATATGAGGAAAAACACTTCAGTAGTGAGTGGTTAGCATTCTCCAAGAGCGCCTGTGTGCATGCACATACCATCAATGCCATTGTATGTGTACAACCTGTACATTTCCTTTCCTTGCCTAGCTTTTTGTTTTCCGCTCAATCTTCCAACCTGCATTGAGCCTTGTTGCTCCCTGTATGTCTCCCAGCTTTTCTCTCCCCAGCAATGAATTTACCTTTACTCCTTGGGCAGTCCCCTGATATGCAGCCTCCCTGGAAATGCCTGTCTGCAACCTGCACCCAATACTCCCACTTTTTAAGTCTCAGCTTCAAGTCTTTTCATCTTTCCTTCATTTATACAATTAGCAGACCAGGTAAACAAACTGCAGAACATCCAGAAATGTTTCCCATTCAAAATGCTAAGAAGCAGACCTGTACTAGGAGACAGGAATTTATTTTTTAAGCGTATCTTCACACTTTTTCCCCTTTGGGGAATAGTGGGGAGGTGGTGGAAGATTTCCCGGGCTGATTATCAGCCTACTCGGCCTTTGTGACCAGTAAGTCCTGGTGTGGAGCTTGAACCCTGAGCTTCTGGTCCAGAAGTAGGGATACTATCACTGCGTCACGATACCTCCTAGACAAGACATAACAACTCCACACAGATGCGCACACACACAGACACACAACTATTCAATCCCTTTATCATTTTGAACACTTTGTTTAGGTCGTCCTTCAAACTTGTCAAGTCAAGGTGATACAAATTGAGTTTATGTAGCCTGACCTTGTAGTTTAACCTTTAAGCCGGCCCGGTATTCAGATGAATCCATGCTGAAGCCTCGACAAGGTCAATACATCTTTCTTGAGGTTTGGTGCCCAAACAGAACATAGTGCTCCAGATAGTCACTTCCCTACTTTCTTCAACCCCCTTGAAATAAAGATCAACATTTCATTAGCCCTTTTGATTACTTTAGGACCCATACACTAGCTTTTAGTGAACTGTGGGCAACAACAACTTGCATTTACAGGTATATAGTGTCCTTAATGTAATGAAACATCCCAAGGCATGTCACAGCAGCATTACAAAATGAAATATGACACCAAGCCACATAAAGAGATATTAGGACAGGATATTAAAAGCTTGGTCAAGGAGATAGGTTTTAAGGAGTGTCTTAAAGGAAGAAGGTGAAATGGAGAGGTGGAGAGTTCTAGGGAGGGAATTCCAGAGCCTGGAGCAGTGCTTCCCAAACTATTTTCCAACGTGACCCCATTTTAACATTTAAAAATTAACGTGATCCCAGACATCATCAAAAACAAAACAGCAATAAAGCAGCATAGTACCATTCAGCATATAACTATTAAACTTCACATATTATGGATCAATGTATAATAATACATATAAATATGAAAATCTGTGTCCTTAAAGTATTTTGTAAAAATGTTAATATTTTGATGTACTCATGTAGGTTTCGCCAAGCTCTCTCTATCCCAGTGACAGAAGGCTCAATGAAGCCTGTCTTCCCCCACCCCTACACAGTAATCAGTACCTTGCCCTGCCCCATACACAGTAACCAGTCCCTCTCTCCCCACTCCCTCCCACACACATCAGACTCTCTCCTCTCCCCATTCTGTCCCACACACACATCAGACCCTCTCTCTCCCACACACACACATCAGACCCGCTCCTCCCCCCATTCTATCCCACACACATCAGACCCTGCCCTCCCTCTGCTCCCTCCCACACACAGATCAGACCCTCTCCTCTCCCTGCTTCATCCCACAAGCACATCAGCCCTTCTCTCCTCCATTCCCTCTATCACACACAGTAATCAGCCCCTCTTCCTGGGTGAGCAAACTTGGTGTGAGTTAAGACATGGGCAGCAGAGTTTTGGATGAGATAGGATGTGGGGGACAAGCCTGGAATGCATTGGAATGGTTGAATCTAGAGGTAGTGAAGGCAAGAATGAGGGTTTCGGCAGCAGATGATCTGTGATAGGGGCTAAATCGGGGCATGTTATGGAGGTGAAAATAGGCAGTCTTAGTGATGGCGCGGATATGAGGTCAGAAACTCATCTCCGGTTCAAATGTGAAACTAAAGTTGCAAACAGACTGGTTTGGTCTCAGACTGTTGCCAAGGTGAGGAATGGAGTCAGTAGCTAGGGTACCAAGTTTGGAGCGGGGACCGAAAACAATAGCTTCAGTCGTCTCAATATTTAATTGAAGGAAATTTCTGCTCATCCAGTCTTGTATAGAGGATAAGCGGTTTGACAATTTAGTAACAGTGCATTCAAATTGCTTTGCTCCTCCACAGTTCCTAGTCTCACCTTGTTAGGAAAATATTCTGATTAGTCATTCTCAGGTCCAAAAGGGATAATCTTGCCCTTCCCCACATAGAATTCCATCCACCATAACTTTTCCCATCTACAAAGGGACACAGACTGAATAAGCATCTTACTGCTCCTATCAACACAGCAGCCAAAATTAATCTACCGAAAATGTTGTTTTTCATGTCTGAGTTGCTTGATTAGTTGTATCATATTTTAATAGTTCCACGGAAATGAATTTATTTTTGATTAAATGGAAGCACTTGCCAATGATGCAAACTATTAAGGGTGTAGCTATTTTGGGAATTGCAATAATGGCCTTCAGAGGTTTAATTGCCAATTGCATTACAGGCTAACTTGCATAGTTGCAATCAGTGGGTGTGCAGGAAATTACAGGACCAGAAAAGATATGGACTACAAAGCGCTTAACTAGCTGATTGATTGTACATACGACCATTATTTACTTTAAATCTGCTCATTATTTCCTGCCGGTGAATGGGTATCTAACATTTTGATTGTCCTAAGTCTCAGTCCTAAACCCTAAGTTTCATCAACATTCAGTGGGTTTACTCTGGAATGGCACTTTTTGCAAGTAACATTATTACTAGCTTGTTAACTAATATGGTTAAAACAAGTCTTCCAACATGTTCTAACACTACAAGAGGCTGAACAGCGAGTGCTTTAATGAACACAGATTCTTTATTCCAGTTAAAAACACTTGGAATGTTTATTGTGATATTAATTATGTTGGAGGTAGATAATGTTGAAACCATTGAACTGTGGAAGCTGAACTTATTCTAGGAATGTTGACCTTCCCGGTCTATTAATGCATGCTGCAGAGCTGTTGACATTCAGTAAAGCCTCGATCTGAGGTTTCTGGTTACGACTCATTTGCATACTTTAGGCATCACCTTGTGCCTAAAACATAAAAGTGGCTAAGAGCAGAGAGGTACATTTGAGCAGCAAGGAACAGCCTGCTTGTGCCTGTGTATCCATTTACTGTCCTCTTATTGTTCATTCAACCACTTTGTATTGATTTACTGTTGGAATACTGGCTATCTTTATCCACATTAATCTAACAGTTACCAGATAGTTCTTTACAGATTTTTATCTGCATGCTGAAACCTATTGCTTTAAATGATCAAAATCTTTGCAGTGTAGGCAAGTTTAACAAGTCATGGTTTGTCTGCAAAATATCATTGCAAAACAGATGGAATTGTTTGCAGGTTTGCAGGTTACCTCCAAGCCCAGTCACACTGGGATTCAATTTCTCCCTGCTGACCTCACATCCGTCATTGTGTATAAACTTTAACCTGTCCAAGCTCTAGCTGCCTATATCTGTACTGCAATAAATGCCACTTGTTTATCCTCTCTGTCCTTGCTGATCTGCTTATTCTCCAACAGGTTAAGTTTTAAATCCTCATCTTCCAATCCCTTCCTATTGGCTTGCCTCACTGTAACTCAGCTTCTTCCAGCTTTGTGTCTCCTCACGCACCCTTCAGTCTTCTGAATCTGGTCTCCTGTGAATTCTGCCTTGACCAGAGTCTTTGGATTTGTCTTTTGAAATGCATTTTCTTTCAACTTTTTTCTCCAGCTCCTAAAAATGTTGCCAAACTCTATCTTTATCGACAAGTTTTCTATTAAGCCTTTAAATCCTGTCCATGTGACTGATTATTCTTTTTATCTATATTTCGCAACCACCTGTTCTGCTTATGTTAAGATGCTTTATCAGTGTTTGTGTTCTTGATAGTAGCAGTTGTAGTAAAATGGCTCATTCCTAAAATATACTTTCTTCTGAACTGGCTGCATTTTTACAACTGTGTATATGTCACCTTTCCTCAGCTATACACCTGTGACCCATATTGTGAAAAAGGTGAGATGGATGTTTGAAGTAATGGTATCTAAATCATTGCTGAAAATGCATCTAAAATGAACTTAAAATGCTTGTTTATATTAGAGGTTCAATGCAAGGCATTTCAGCTGAAAAAAATATTGAGGAAGGTGAGTAAAATATCAGGGAAAGGCATTTTAGAAAGTACATGTTTTAAAGGACAAACCTCTATTTAAGTTCTAAAAATGCTTAGATGAAAGGGATGAGGCTGAAAATCTGTGAAGTTTATGACTTTTTAATATTCTAATGTGTATAGAGTCAAATATTGTCGGATAGTCTGCTTAGAACACTATTTGAGGGAATTTAATAACCTAAAGTAACACTGGACTATACTTGCAGAACAAAATGGTGGTGGTGAGAAATCTGAATCTAAAAGAAATCCTTCTGTCACATAGTGAACCATTCACCAAACAGGCAATCTGTTCTCCATTCAGTCCTCTTGTGTCATCTCAGGCAGCACCTACTTGCTGATGCTGGTTATCTTTCTTCATATGCAGACACACACATGCAAATGATTAGAACAGCTGCTTCTGCTACCCCCTTTGGACACATTCTCTGTCCTCATGCGTGGATAAACAGCGTTATGTCAATTTTGTCTGAGATTAAGGTTGCCATGACATAGGAATTGTGCTTCTGACTGTCATAGTTGATTCTTCATGGTTTGTTTTAAGAGCAAAGATGTCACTTTAAAGGCAGCATACAATTTTTTGTCGAAGTTACCAGCTCAGTAAGGTAGTGGGTGTCATGGCAGCATTCTGATTTTTTCAAGTCAAAACCATGATGCATCTTTTCCCTTGCTGAAGACTTTAAAGTGTGCAATTGGAATATTTACTAACAGAAAAATTGATATCTTACTACACACAGGAAAAATTACTGTGTTTGAAAACTGATAGGGACCCATGACTGGCCCTCACTTGTAGAGTTACAGATGTCTGTTAGTGAAATCATGCAAGGTTCTTGCTGTCATGCAGTGTCCTTCTTTATTAGAAGTTGTGTCATCTAGGCCTTGAGTTGTTTCAGTATCATTCTCAATACTGCTTTGTAATTGGCCTGTAGGCATTGGACTTGAGTTAGATCATGACCAACCAGATATTGGCTGTGAACGGTGAAGGAACTGCTGTTGCTGTTCCCTTCATGAACAGTTGCCCATAGACTTTTACCAAGGTTTTCAGCAGAGATTTCCTCTCTTCCGCCGTCTGTATGGATTTGGAGCTCTCGCAATGGGCCTGCGAACAGGGCATGCAGCAGGGATGCCCTTCAAATAGTCAGATTGAAGAATTCTCATTGAGTCGCACAGACAGCAAAGCAAGAAATAAGAAAAACAGGAAGTATAAATTACATTTAAATCACTGTACAGGAAACAAAATAAAGACTGGGCTTACGCATGGGTGGAAGAGAGAAACATTGGCTGAAATTTTATGTGGAGGTGGGGGACTCGCTACACCCCAACACCAGCTGAAAAGTCGGGGATGAGCCCATCTCCACTTGGCTGGGCTGCCCTGCAGCCGTTTTACAGCAGCTGGGCCGTTAATTGACTTGAAGCAGGACTTCCGCCTCTACCAAACGGCCAACCAAATGGTTGGCAGCTCTCTAGAACCAGCAGCGCCACTGAGAACGTGGCCACTGCTGAGACTACAGGCAGTCCTTGGCAAGGGGGATGGTGGTCCAGTTCAGGGGAGGAGAGAGGAATGCATTGTTGGGTGGGAGATCTACGTTGGGGAGATGGGGGAGGGGGTGGTGGTGACAGGGAGAACCCTGTTGTACACTACGGTACCCAAGCAAGAGGGATTCTAACTCTTAGCCTGCAACCTTGCGGCCTCACCACATTGCGTGGGCACTTATCGATGCAGGTAAAATCCCAGCAATAGAGGGAGAAGGCCTTTAAGTGACCATTTCCAAAGGCAAGCAGGCCACCTGACACCTTCCCCGCTGCAGGTAAAATCCCAGTGAAGGCAGCTTGACGGCGGTCCTGGCATTGCCGCCATGGCACCCAATTTTACACCCACCCCGCTTGTCAACCTTAAGGGAAGGTGGTGGTGTAGTGGTAATGTCGCTGGACTAGTAAACCAAAGATCCAGGCTAATGTCCTCGAGGCATGGCTTCTCCCACGGCACTTTGCGGAATTGAAATTTATTTAATAAAAGTCTGGAATTAAAACTAGGATCAGTAATGGTGCCATGAAACTATTGTCGATTTTCGTAAAAAACCCATCAAATTCACTAATGTTCTTTAAAGAAGGAAATCTCTCATGCTTACCTGGTACATGTGGCTCCAGACTCTCAGCAATGTGATTAACTCTTAACTGCCCACTGAAATGGCCTAACAAACCACACAGTTCAAGGGCAACAAATGCTGGCCTTGTCAACAAAACCCAGATCCGATGAAAGAATAAAAAAAATCCCAGCCGTTAAGTGAAAAAACAGAAAAACTGCACAATTTATTTTTGTCTGAGTGGGCTGAGTGAATGAGACTTGCAAAATTTAATTTTCAGGGCCAGACAGGCTGTTCAGCAGTATAAATCACTTCTTATACCATTTAAAAACTCAGCTTTACCTGATTCCACAAGCTCTAACTTTTCCATCTGTATTTAGTGAATTCTGCAGTTCTGTGATAGTGCCAGGCTAGCAGGTAATTAGCCCAAGTTCATGACAAAAGTGATTTTTAGGGAAGACTGCAGAAGCACAGCTTGAAGACGTGCAAGTATCACTGGCAGTAACATCTGCATTTCTGTGTTTCAATGTGCATGTCTGGACTCCAGAAGTTGCTGCCAGTTTTACCCAGTAATAACAGTGAGTGCTGACAGCCTTGCCATTAATAATTGTAGAGCAAAATATAGGACAATATTTGATGAGGGAAGTTGATGCTAACTTTTGGGTGACTGCACCAGTGTGCCATTCTTAGAAAAAGCACACAAGGTTGCACAATTTTTTTTGATCGAATGTTACCATACCATTGCGAATCAATGAAGTTTATTATTGTCATTGTAACATTTTTATTAATGACTAAATCATCATTTAGGTGATGAGTGGGCAGTTGATGCAATATTTCAGTTGAGTTTTCCATAAATACTTTTTGAAGTTATAACTGGACTCAATTTTGATTTACAACTTTGATTAGACTTCCTTAATATCCATGTGTGCCATTTTGCTAATACTGTCTCAGGTGGTACTTACTGACTGTATTTTTTATGAAGACGCAAATGTAATCAATGTTTTATCTTTCATCTGTAATCTGTTATATTCAGGAGCTGGGTTTGATATATATATTATATTGTGCAGCGTTATTTAACAATGTACTTTATATTGCTAATAAATGGTTAAAAGCTTGTCATTTATGGGATGCTGATTGTTTGGGAACCACTATGGTCAAACATTTTGAAATTTAAACCAGGCAGCTTGACTTTGGTCAAGACATTGTCCTGGGGAATGAAGTAGCGAAAGGCTGGCTCATGTTTTATTTAGCAGAAACAGGTACAAGAACATGTACACACATTGTTTGGCAGTTAACTGCCAGTCATCATCCACTGGTGCACTCTCCATGGCAACGCCTCTACCAATCAGAGTCCACTTGCCAAAAAATCAGCATCCTCTTCTCATGAAGTATAAATGTTGTTTCCCCTGACATTAATATTTTCTTGCAAATTGTCATGATGAGTGCAAGACGAAAAGCTTTGATAAAAAATGTCTCTTTTTTTGGCAATCTTGAAATATCATAAATCCTAGGGCAGAATTTTCCTGGCTATAGGGTGGCAGCCTTGGGAGAGAGATGAGACCAGGAAGATAGGGGGAATCACGTGGGATGGCACCTTGACGCATTGCCACTGCTAGTGAAGTTTCTTAGAGGCAGGCCAGGATGCAGATCGGTTGCCAGGTGAACAGAGTCGGGCAGGCAATTTATATGATTAAGGCCCCAATTAGGGGCGATTTAGAGGGCCTGCCGGCATTTTGCTGGCAGCAGAGTGGCCCCCTGCCTCGTGGACAGGCTGCTACTTCACTGGAGGCGGCCTCCCTGCGGCAGGCTGGAGGACCATTCGGAGCCAGACGCCCCATTCCACTCCAAAGAGGGGAGTACAGCAGCAAGAGCTGGACCCAATGCCCAAATGCTGTTGCCAGAGAGATTTTCTCTCTGCTCCAAGGGGCCTGTCTGCTTGACCCTTTCGAATTTGAAGTTTAAATTTATGCCTTGAGGGCACCTTTATTTTGAGGTGCCGTTGAGGTCTCACATCTGCTTCAGCAGTGCCCACCTCTCCCTATAGGGCTGCTGAGACTCTGTAGTTGCAGGCCCTCTGATTAGGCTGACAGCATCAGGAGCCTGCCTCCCTGTCTTTAATTGGATGCCAAGCTCAGAGGTGGTCTCTGGGGACATGTTAATCATTGAAGTTTATTATTGTCATTTTGATATTTTTATTAATGTCTAACGACTATTAGTGATTGATAAAATACTTCCCCTGGCTCTGGCAAGTCTGGGCTCAAGACACTACTCCAGTGTCGGGGTCCCAGGCCCATGGGAAATTCCTGCCCCTTGTTTCAAGAAGGAATTACTTTCTTTCGTGACTAAGTACTAAGGACATGGAAAATTATTCCTAACCCTGATTTTAAACTACAGCATCAAATGATGGGCAGTTTATAGCTATGCTTCATCAGAGTTCTTGGTTATCGGCTTTAATTCTTAGGTGTGCTCAGGAAGTTTCTCAGAGTTTACTTTGCCAGAGACCCATGCCACTAGTTATTTTTGTGCCTTCACTCAAGGCCCAGAGAAAATATTGAGAAGTAATGGAAGGATTTCCAGGTTGATGGGCTGAATGGCCTCCTTCTGTGCTGCAATGACTCTATCACTCTGACTGCACAGCCTGAACCATCTTTACACCAGCTGATAGGGTAGTTGGTTTGAAGGGTTTTATGGGCTCCCACAATATCCATCAATAATTCAGTGATCATGTACCTTTAAATGACAGACAAATGACGACGTGAGGGACAGAATGCAATCCTTACCATATCATTCTGATTCCCCTCCTATTAGCCCAGCTGCTGCTTAAAGGATTATTGCAGTGATGTTTAGCGAGTTCACTCTGCGATCATCACACTGGTAAATATATTATTAAATATACAGTTCCCACTAATGCACATGTACTCATTGTAGGATCACTAAGGAAATCTTGGCAGCAATACAGAGAGTTTTTCTGCAGCTTCCTCTGTTTATCTGATGGAGCTGACCTCATTAAGCACGTGCATACACAACACTACATCTATCTAAATCTACACTTCAACTTAGAAACTGTTTATATGATCCAATAAGATGAGAGAAAATTGGTACCACGAACTTCCTTCATAAATTATTGTTTTATCACATCTTTAAGAAATCGTTTGAACAAGATTGCAATTGTTACAGATTGAGTAATTACCATGTGTTATTTCATGCAAGTACTGATTTAGTCTGAAATAGACTAAAATTGTGTTTTTTAAAAAAAAGTCAGGGCTTACTGGTGACTTTATTTAACAGTAAACATGAAACTGCGCATTAACAACGAATCTGCAGGGTAATTTTACCAAAAGCTTTACACTTTGCACAGTTCAATTGCAACAGTTATATACAATTTTCAGAGTTTTCTTTTTTGCTGGTGCTGGATAAAATCAAATCAGTTTCTAAACTGCATGTTGTTTTGCACGAATCATTAGCCAAATGACACCTGTCAGCTTGGAACTCCGTGGCTGATCGGTGTTAATCCCTAGTTTGGCTGCAAGGGCACCTGCCCCATTTGGAAAAATTAAAGGATTAGAGCATCCCAGCATGTTAATAACGCAAGTGCCTAGGAGCAGTGACATTCTGTAATTGGCAGCTTGTAGAATCCGATCTTTTTCAAATTTTAAGGTGTCGCTGCTTCAGCTTTGGCACTGTGCTCTGGTTTAAATGTTCCACAGGAAAGCAATGTGTATTAATAAGTAACTACAGTAATCAGACTAACTTTGTCCATGGCCTCTGATCTGAACAAGAGATTTTCATTTCTTTATTGAGCTATGGCAATCTTGGGCAGAATATTACAGGGGTGGGGGAGAGAAGTGGGGGGCTGACAGCTCTCACCCCGCCCCCCACCCCCCCACCACCCCCCCACCACAAGCAAAGTCAGCATAGAGCTGACCCGCTCCACCCTAGCCTGCCCTGCAGCCTAATGTGGACTAAACTGGGACAGTGTGGAACTTCCACCTTTCACTTGGGAAGAAGTCCCGCCCTCAGGAGCTGCTGGCCAATCGGATTGGCTGGCAGCTTCATCAGTCCCGGCAACGCCAAGAGCGCTTTATTGGGCGCTGTCAGTGCTGCAAGCAGTGCCAAGAAGAAGGCCCAATGGATCCCGGAGACAGGTAAGTCCAGGGTCTTGGGCAGGGAGGGTTAGGGTGGGGTCAGTGGGGGTTGGTTGAGGGTGGTGGATTTAATACAGCAGGTGGGCAGGAAGAAATGGGGGAGGAGGCGATTCTATCTTTTGGGTGGGGGGGGACCTCCCATTCTGCAAAGGGCATCTCCCGAAGATCGTATCCCCTCTTCCTTCCCACCCTTTGAAAATTAAAAAAAATATCGGGCTGCACATTCCCACCCAACTGTCCAACCATCTCTGGTCAGCATATTATTGGGGTCAACTGGCTTGGTAACCAGCCCAATTAACCCTTGATTATCTATTCAAATATGGCGTGTTATGAGAATGAGCTTGGGGGGTGGACGGGATGGTGGGTTGAGCTGGCACCTGCCCTAATTTGCGCGCCCCCTCCCCTCCCCCCGCCCTGAAAACTCACCCGGCAGGGGCATGTAAAATGCAGCTCTTGTCGTTTACTGTTGCACTGGTAAAGTTTTGAATATGTATGTGTGTCTGTTACATATCTTTGTTTTCTGGGAGTGCTGAATCACAAAGGACAGAGACGAGGTCTGTGCAAAATTATTACATGTTGAGCTAAGCAGCCTGTCAGATGAGCTTTTTTAAAGTTTAGCAGCAGTGATATAAGCGTGGCTGTCATAGTAACAGCTTTGTCCTACTTAGTGTCAAGAATTAGAAAAACATAATACAATTATTACAGGATGAACCAAACAGTCTATTGAAATATGATTTCAATTAAAACAACTTAACTGACTTATACCATCTGGGAAAAGTATTTACTTCTCATTCGATTGTATTGTTTTGTTTCGCAGATGTTCTATGGCCAGCGATAACATTTTGCTTCCACCTGAACTATTTTGACTGTCCCAATGTGCATCCATTGATGTAGCACCTGCCCTCTTTCCAAATAACATAATGACAGACTCAGTCTTCCGGACCTCACACAGTTGACATTCAGCTTGAACATCTTGCAGCTCTTTGACCTGTTACCTCTGACTTAGATCTCTCTTTTGAATCTTGCATTCTTCCTTTTCATTTACCTGCTCATGCTTTTTGTTTTCCATGGGACCTTCTCTCCATGTCCAGATCTCAGACCTCTTTCAGTCAATAGTCCTGCATGCAGTTAGCATAAGCTTGCAGTCACTTCAGGCGACAGACTTCTCACGCCCCAGCATCAGCGCTTCTGGCATACATATTATAGGGCCAGTTTGAATGGGGAGCATGAGTCTGGGGTGTGGGGACCGAAGCAGGCAACAATTTGAACTCCTTGAATGCTGCAACACTTGGTCCTGCTTAAAGCCAGTGGAAATTATGTCACCAAGCTGTTGGGGAGCTAGATGCTCTGATGGAAACGGTCTCCAGCAAGGTAAGTATGGATTGGGAGGGGGGTACCGAAGTGATGGTGGCAAAAGAACAACAAGTTGTGAGTTGGAGCCTGAGGCATTGGAGACCATAGGTATTCCTGTATTATTGTGGGATTAGAAAGAGTATAAATGTACAATGAAAACATTTTCTTGGAATCCCTGGTGTAGTAGCATAGATGGGTCATGAGCTCAACGCAGCAGAACATATGAAACTTCTGCATCATGGAAATAATGTCTTATTACTCTGGAAACCTGAAAAGAAAAAAAGCGCTCACAAGGTAAGATGATTGCAGTTAAGGAAGTGCAGTGATTTTAAATTGAAGCAAAACATTTTTCTGTGCTTTTGGAGGGAATGGCTTGGTTGATCACTGACAATGTGACTTGTTAAGATAAGTATAACTTATTACATTAGCTAATTAGACAGGAAAGCAACCAAGTATACTCTTTAATTTAAAAAAAGACTAATTTTTTTTCTTATATTTCTGGAAACTTGAAGTGTTAATATGACAATCTAATCTTGCGAAATAGTCAAGAGGATAGATGGGCAAAAAGGGAATCTTACACAGTGTATTACTTACCTAGTGCCAGGGTAAGCGACACCAGTGAATGGGTGCAGAATATTCTGTGGTGACAGGGCTGTGGTGGTAAGAGGAACAGCCAAAAATTGTGGCCCACGTTGGAACCAATGACATCGGTAGGAAAAGGGTTGATGTCCTACAGGCAATTAAAGGTAGTTAGTAATCTCTGGATTACTTCCTGTGCGACAAGCTAGTGATGATAGGAGCAATAAACTGAATGCATGGCTGGAGGAAAGCTGTAGGAGGGAGGGCTTCAGATTCCTGGCTTTTTGGGAGGATGAATTCTGGGGCAGGAGGGAGCTGTGCACCATGGTCAGGTTGCATCTTACCAGGATTCGGACCAGTGTCCTTTCAGGGAGGTTATTCTAGTGCTGTGGGGAAGGGTTTAAACTAATTTGGCAGAGGGAGGGACACCAGGATGAAGTATTAGAGAGGAGACAAACAGCATTAGAAACACCTCAGATGAGGGACGGAGTAGGGGTTGGAAATGCAAGACAGACTGAAATGTATTTGGAGTACATGTGCATAAATACCTGGAGCATGGTAAATAAGGCTGGTGAGCTGCAGGTGCAAGTAGCCACATGGGACTCTGATGTTGTGGCAATAATGGAGACCTGGCTTGAACGAGGGGATAAATGGGCACTGAATATTCTTGGCTACAAGGTATTCATGAAAGATGGGGAAGGAGAAAATGTGGAGGTGTGAGGTTGCAGTGATGATCAAGGATAGTGAAAGGAATAATTACTTGAGGGTATTTGGTTCAAACTAAAGAACAATGGAGGAGCTTTTATGCTACTGGGTGAATACTTTAGGCCACCAAATATTGGAGATGAGATTGAGGAGTAGTTTTTCTGGCAAATTGCAGAGAGATGCAAGGATTATAGCATTGTCATCATGTGGGACTTCAATTATCCCAATATAGACGGATACTAACAGTTTAAAGAGCGGGGTGGATGGGGGGAGGAATTCCTGAAATGTGTACAAGAACGTCTTGATCAGTGTGTTTCCATTCCAACAAGCCATGAAGCAGTGTTGGATCTAGTTCTGGGAAATTTATGGAGACAAGAACCAGAAACAAAATTAATTGATGGCTAGAAAAATATAAGTTAATAAATTAAAACCAGCATGGACTTGTAAAAGGCAAATCACATTTGACTAACTTAAGTTCTTTGAAGTAACTGAGAGGGCTGATGAGGGTACTATAGACTTATAAGCAACATTGAAATTCATGGGATTAATGGGGCTGCGGCTCCACAAAAAACAAAATTAGCCGGGGACAGAAACCAGGGAGTAACAATGGCAAATGTTTTCAGACAGGAATTAACTTTGCAATGGTATTCCTCGGACATGTAGGAACGACTAATCTTTTTGGTATTAATGACCTGGACTTTGGTATACAGGGCATAATTTCAAAATTTGCAGATTACATCAAACTCACAAATGCAGTAAACCATAAGGAAGATAGTAATAGACTTCAGAAGGACTTAGACTAGTGAAATGGTGGATATATGGCAGATGAAATTTAATGCTGAGAAATATGAAGTGATACATTTTGGTAGGAAAAATGAGGAGAGGTGATATAAATGAAATGGTACAGTTTTAAAGGGGATGCAGTAACAGAAAGACTGGAAATCTTTGAAGGTGTTGGGACAAGCTGAGAAGGCTGTTAAAAAAGCATACCTGATCTTTGACTTTACAAATAGAGGAATAATAGAAGCAAAGAAAATCTGAATCTTTTTAAAACAATGATTAGACTCAGCATGGCCCATTCTGGGTAGTACACTTTAGGAAGGATGTTAAGGCCATGGTGAGCGTGCTGAGGAGATTTATAAAATGATACTAGGGCTGAAAGACTTCAGTTATGTGGAGAAACTTGGTTTGTCCTCCTTAAAACAGAGACGGTTGAGAGGAGATTTAACAGAGGTATTCAGAATCACAAAGGGTTTTGATAGGAGCAACTGTTCCCAGTGGCAGCTGGGTCATTAACCAGAGGCCACTGATTTAAGTTAAGTGACAGGAAGACCAGAGGCAACATGGAACGAAAGAATAATCTTGCAGTGAGTTGTTATGATCTGCACTATCAGAGTTGTGGAAACATATTTATTAAAAATTTTCGAAAGGGAATTCAATAAATACTTGAAGGTAGCAAATATGGGGAAGGAGAAGGGGGGATGGGACTAATACAATGGGCTGGAATTTGGCTGCCGAGGCGGGTAGCTCGATTTGGGAAATTTCCTGACTTGCTGGACTCGCCTCAGTAAAAAGTGCCCCAATGCACACATTTTTTGCTCGGGCTTGGTGAGGTTGGGGGTGGTGCACAATGAAGATGGGATCGCCAACCCCAGAAGAAGGCCGTCGGTGATGACAGGCTGGGCTAGTGCCACGGGGGACTGGTTAGAAGGCCCAGCCTGGTTCTCTGGGAATTCATCCCAGTTGTTTTAAAGGATTTTAGGCCCTTTAGTCCTCACTGCTCACACCCCCTCACTCACCTCACCCCCCCCCCCCCCCCCCCCCCCCCACCATGGCCCCTTATATTTTCCATGCCAACTCAAGCACCCCCAACTATCCCCATGTCCCCCCGTACTGCCTATGCCAGCTCAATGCTAACTCATGTCCCTTCCATGCTCATCCATCCAATATACACTACGTATATAACCAATGAGCTATATAGTAACAATGGCAAACATGGAACTGCTGAGAGAAAAAAAAACACCCATTCACAAATATTCTCTTGGGGAAAAAAATCAGTTGTTCCATACATTTAAACCCTATAAAAGCGTCAATCAGACAGACCACTAAAGTATTAATAACAGAAGCTTCAAACATGTCACACCTCATAATCTTGTCCAAATAAACATTGAGACATTAACTAAAGAGATCACAGAAAGAACAGCTTATTGTAACCACGCATAATGAGGCTTGGCTGTGAGCCCGGACCAATAAAGGCATTAGCTCAACATGGGTTCTGTTTTGACAACTGAAGTGAATTGTTGACTTTGCTTGAGTGACATCTTTAAGTTATTGTTGAAAGATAAGTTGGGAGATACATTTCCAGTAACCACTGAGGGAAATATTGTTGAAGATGAGTGAAATTTTTGCATGTTGCAGCAGCATTACATCTCTCCAATCCATGTGGTAGGATTAAACACGAGGGGAGGTATCAGGAAATTGCAGATACCCAGCTTGTGACTTTCTATCCACTAAACTGATGAGTGCACCTGGAGTACCAAAGAAAAATTTTTCCACATCATTAACAATTCTTTTGCTGATTTGAAAAAATAGTATAAAATGTGCTCTTGTTAACCAGCCTTTCTGGATTAAAATCTTAGAACTTGTATTTTAATGGCATTCTCATGACATAAAATAGCTCCTCTGTAGCTCGTTTAACTCTTAAATCCAGAAGATAAATCATTTTTTTCTGCTTTGACCCTGAGTGATCAAACTTCAGTACAACGTGTCCTTTTGTTGTCTTCAAGTGTTTTGGGTAGTGTTTCACTAGTCACTAGTAGATGGATTTTAAAAGTTTTTCATATTGAGACTTGATTTACTAAGAAACTGATTAGTCTACACAAATTAAACTATTAAATGGTTCAGTATAATTTTAAAAACCATTTTCAGTTACTTTATATGGGGTTACTCACAGATGGAGGGCTATATTCCTAAAATGGAACCAAGTCAATCTTTTCAAAGGAATAATTTTTAATGGAAAGAAAAACATAAAACAACACTGATTGCACTGGTTGATGGAAGACACTTTATTTGTGATTATGGAAATGGGTTTTAGTGGAAACCTGACACTGCAATTTCAAGTGCATTTTGGACAATTTCCTGACTGTCCCCAAAGCGGAAACAAAATTCCTGTTTGTGTTTAGGGACTTCCAAAAATTATACCTGAAGGATGTAAGATGATTTTTGAAACTAACTTTTACACAATGGTTCTTGTTTGTGACAAAGTTAAATGTCTGTATCGTAGTAGTTCTACATAACAGTTTATTCTTATATTTTGAAAATGACAAATTAATTGTAATGTTATGTTGCATAGCATTAGAAAATATTTTCTGCAATGTTTGCTCGGTATTGTTACTCCTGAAATTAATTTTGCGTGAATCTACGGGATCTGTCCACATCTTAGTGTGAAAACTGCTCATCCTCTATTTCATCTGGTTTTTTTTCCCTTTCTTTGAGATGGCAGAAGACACTTTTTGAATGTTTAATAGTTGCATCGTGCTCTGCTTTTCTTGTCCGAAAGAAACGTGGACTCTTTTGCAGGAAATTATGAACGAAACCAGTAATCTAATGCAAAGCCCAGTCTCTGTAAACAGGCAGTTTAAAACTAGAAGGTCCTTTAACAGCTGGGGAAAGGAGGATTGCCATTTTCCAGCATTTATAAAACAATAGCTTAACTGTGTTTTTGTACATAGCTCTGGAGCACTGTGAGTAATGGAACATGGGGGTGTGGGGAAACGATCACATACTGGCTGAGGCTGCTTGTGGGTGGAGTGAGTTTGGTCTGAAAGCCTCCTGAGAATAATCAGTTTATGTAGGATGTAAGAAATTTAGTAAGGCAGGAAAAGGGGTGCCATGACAACAAAAACAGTTTGCACACTTGCCATGAGGTTTTTTTTTTTCTGTCAGCAAATCCTTTGCTGTGGGATGCAACAAGTTTTTTTCAGTTACATTCTGTATTTCCTCAAAGGCCTTTAGGTTTATACTGAATTAAGTACAGAGCTTGGCAATTTTACAGTCAGGTCCAGAGAGAGCTGAATGTCTCTTACAGGAAATACTGCACATCAATTTCAGCTGAAATGCCCTTTCTTTCTTTTTAAGCTCAGACTTCTTGTGTAAAGTCCATGGAAGAAAGGGAAGTACTTTCTTATTTACAGTGCAAATTAGCAAATCATTTATCAGCAGAAGTCAACTCTTCACTTATGACTTTTCCTTATTTCTTCAGTATTAAAATTCCAGTCACTTTTTGGCACCGTGACCTTCATACAACCCTGGTTAAACCAGTTCTTCCTGTACAAACATCTAAATTGCCGCATTAAGACTGAATGTTACTTACTCTGCACAAATCTAATTCTTTCAATTTTAATTTTTTGGAAGGCTTTTGGAACACTTTGATGACTTTAAACTTTCTTAAACATATTTCCAGCATAGTGTTGATTCATAGTAAATCTCAAAGTTCAGTGCAATATATCTGTAATTTATCTGAAACTTAATACTTTATATTTGTATGTGTATGTAGATATCTATTACTAAATTTGTAATTTAAATGAAATATATTTGCAAAATATGAATTTGGTGTTGAGCAAAATCTCACATTCTATACAATTCACTGCTCTCTTGCAAGGTCCCCAACCTTTCCTCCTTCCCCCAGAAGGAGGAAAGAACAAGCTTTTAACTTCTTACCTTTTCAGAGCTGCGTGTTTCTGTCTCCTAACCATTATTCCTGACTTATTAATGTAATATTCACATCTGCCTCTAAATGCAGTAACCTATAAGAGTGTTGCATTGCTCCTTCCTTATCCAGTATATCTTCAGATGTATGATGCTTGTAAGGACAGAACCTTCCTGTGCAATACCATACAAACTTCCTGTGTAAAGAGGACCTCGTTGAGTCTAACTTTAAATAGAAGCTTCTCTGCACACATACACATTTGTAGTATGGAAAGTTAATTGTAGTACAACCCTAGTCCAACATAAATGAACATGTTTATGTGCACCTCAGCTAGTTCCAAAATCACTTCCGGGAGAGGGGTGTGCAACTGGATTTTGCAGTGCATGTGGATGCTCATTAACGACTTTCATCTCTCCCAGCAATGTCAGAGCAAGAACCCACAAGTCAGATTGTTCTTCCTGGTCGATTTTTAAAAAAAAAAATTTAGGAACTGAAATCAAATAATGTAAATCCTTGATATGATATACTTGCCTCATCATTTCAGTGCCTCAGTGCTTCACACAATTGATTATTTTTGAAGGCATGGGCTGAATTTCTGACACAGTTTGTACACACTTTGGTGAAATGTTTGGTTTGTTTACATGAACTATGACAAATTTCAGTTTAACGTAGCCCCCATTTAGCAATTCATCTTTTAATTTTTGTCCTAACTTTTGAACTTTGTGTTAATACACAAGGCCTATAGTCTAAGAAGGGAGCCTTTTCTCTCACCTCTGCTTAATGCCAAAGTTGTGCTGCCCTAGGCATGGAATAACATAACACAGCTTAAACATCGTTAACGCTCCTTCTGTACTTTCACCAGCAATAGGGAAGATATTCTTCACGTGTCAGCCTTTTTATAAAAAATTACAAAACAACACACAAATTAAATCTTCCCTCTAACGTATCCTATGCCTTGTAGTTAGATAAACTCAGAATAATGGCTGACATTTTAGTTCCATGCCAGCCATCCTTGTGACCCAGCTTTTGAGTTTCTGCTGGGCTCATCTGAATCACTTAATGCAGTTTAGGAGGTGATAATACAGAAGTTTGTTTAAAATGATGAAAGATGGGACAAGGTAGACAGAAGCAAATTATTACCAGTAGTTGAAAGGTTAAGAACGAGGGCCCAGTTCAACAAGATTACATGTAGGAAACATTTTACATTTTAAAAAGTTTTAAAAAGGAATAAATGGGTTTTTAACAGTTGGGCTTGAGGGACTGAATAGCCTACTTCTGTTCCTACCAGAACAGGAGAAAACTTTTCAGAATTGTAAGGCTGTGGAATTCACTCCCAGGGATAGTGGCTGAGACAAAGTTCTGTTGTGATAATGGCTCTCATCTTTATCCAAGACAGCCCTATGAGGAGACATGCACTCCAAATATTGATGCAATGGTTCAAGCTAAGAGATTCCTGGTTTCTGTGAGTAGCAGTAAATAAAATCTATTCCTGTTTTACTAAGTCTTGCTGAATGTGTCAAGAGTATCAAGATGAGTTCATCATATAAAATAAGTTGGATGCCCTGGGTTGATCAGATCTGATAATTACAAATGTGGAATCTGAGCTGTGTAAGTTAGTAATTTGTAGCTATATTTATGGTTTCTTTTTCTCTTGGAAGATGCGCAGACTCCTGCTGTAGTTTAAACTCATGAGCAAAGTGTTTACATTGGTTCAGAATGTGCAGGCCAGTACAATACTACTTTGTGTTGTGTGGAATTTTTGAAAATCCTTGAAGACTACAGTAGTATTGCAGCACTGCATTCAAAATACAGCCAGATGTCTTAAAATGCTTATTCCAAGAATACTGAGTTAAAAGCAAAATACCGCGGATGCTGGAAATCTGAAATAAAAACAGAAAATGTTGGGAAAATTCAGCAGGTCTGAGAGAGAGAAACAGAGTTAACGAGACATAAATAAGAAATAGAAAGTACTCAGTAAATCAGTCAGCATCAGTGAAGATGGTGTTTTTCCTTCATCCAAACTGAAGACTAAAGACAAGCAGGCATTTTTATTATAGTTGCAAAAAAGGGGGAGGGGATAGAACAAAGAGAATTAACAGCTATGCCAATCACTGAGATGGAGACACTGCAATAATTGACCTCCAAATTGCTTAATAGAAACAAGTAGATAATATAAAATATCATCAGTGAAATGTGAGGCAGCCGAAAAGGACAGGCAGGTGTAAATAATTAGGAGGGGGAGGAAATATTGACAGAAACAAAAAGGTGAGAAAGTGTAGAAAGAAGGGGAAAAGCCTGCAATTAAAGCAGAAAAAGCTACAAAGCAGCAATTATCCTGAGGTCAATGCAAAGAGCTCAGATCCTCTGTCAACACTGTTCTAATGTCAGCCTCCCTCCCTTGGAAACTCTCAGAGCCAGGACAAAATCCAAGTACTCCCTTGCTGTAAGAAAAAAGGATCTCGTTAAAGTCTGGCATGACAAAAGTCAGCATTCTGATGTTTAAGAGGCACTAGAACTCTGGCTAAATGGGAATAATTATTTTAGCAGATAATTTAAATAGAAATATACAATGATGTGATTGTAACATGATGTTAATATTACCAATTGTATTAGTGGTAAATTCTTAAAAGTGCTCTTGCAAAATCTGATTTGTAAACCTTTAGGCTCAACAGATACTACATCTGCTGCCACGTGACATTTTCTCATGGTCCTTATAGTAGCAGTAAAATGGGCAAAATATCTTTGAAGATAATAGATTTTTTTTTTAATGAGTCCAAATGGATCATTTTATTTTCGCTCACTTTTTTAAGAAGAGGGGCTGGATTTTCCTCTTGGGAGCGCCTTTTGCATTGGAAGCAGCTGAGTTCAGAGAAGGATTACTAAACTAATACCTGGAATGGGAGGTTTGCCTTATGAGGAAAGGTTGGACAGTGTAGGCTTGTATCCACTTTCAGCATTTAATAAAAGCCTCCATCAAACACACACATGCTGAAAAAAGATGCATTGTTATGTGAAAAAACCTTATATACTTGTAATCCTATTAGCTTGTGTCAAAAAGCAGACACCGTATCAAATGCACAATCTGTTATAACAGCCTCTTAAAACTGTCATTTGTTCTCAGATGAATGGAATACCAACTGTGCTGAAACCCATTAGCATTTGAAACTCAGCCAAGCATTCATAACGCCGTCCAACTAATAGAGTACTCTGAGATGAAAAGAACAGAAGGAGTTCATACAATTTCAAAGCAAAGTGCCCATCAATCAATAAGTGAGATCAGGTAGTTAGAATTTTTTCAAGTGTTGAAAGCAGTTTTTTAAAAAATCAGCCAGAGGTGCCACTCCATTTAAATCACAGTACAAAAGATGACAGCACAGGCTGACAGGACATTTTTAACTGCATTATGGTACTTTCCCCATTGGAAAAGTCCTGCAATGCATGTGAACAATTAGTCAAGGCTGGTTAATTTAAGGGGCAACTTACCTTTACAGGACAGAACCTTATGATGAGAAGACCTAATAGTGACATTTGAAGGTATGAAATCATTTTACACTTACCTTTGAGAATGTTCCAGACGTTCTGTTTTCTTCACGATCTCTTAAACTTGACGAGCTTTTAATGGGCTCCCAAAACCCCGCACCACCAGCTGAAAATGGTGTGCAGGAGGAAGTCGAATTTTTGTCCCCCATTTAAAAATGGGGAACCCAACCTCAGCGGGCTGTGTGTGTGTGTGTGCAGGTATGTGTTTTGCACACTAAACATTCCCGACCCATAAAATGGCCAGAAGAAAATGGAGTGGGGCCGGGAATGTGGAAGAAAACCTGATTTCCTTCAAAAAAAAATCAAAGTGTAGCCATTTACACACTGAAACGCGCCTCCGCACCCAGATGAAAATTTGGCCCCAGGTGTGTATTCAGCCTGGCCAACCCAGAAGTTTTAGAAGTTACTCTTTGGCTAGTAAACTTGCTTAAACTTATCTTTGGAGAAGTGTTATTGATTGCATTCTAACCAGAAGTGTCCTTTTAAAAAGGAGCCTTTAGTGAGACAAAAGAGTTCATCCATAAAGTTAGACATACAATAGATCAAAAAGGAGAATAAAGAAACTGGAAATAAGTTCCGTCTGTTTATCCCCCTAGGTCTGAACATTCAGCCACATGCTTTGTTTTTTAACTTGTCAAAGGCAGAAAGTAAGTGACCCCAGGCTTCTTAGTGAGTGAAATTCACCCACCCTGGTGTTGTTTTAAAAGCAACAAACTTAAAGGGATCCTGTTCTTTTTGGAGTGCCTCTGGGCAGGCACGTTTCCCAGACCAGCCTGGTTTGCAGATGGATATTGTTGAGCATTACTCTCCAGATATTTTTTGATGAAGCAGGCATTAAAAAAAAGTTTTGGTATTTATAGATATAATATTAATTTTCAAACACTTGCTTTCTGTTATAATGCAAACTCCTCAATAATGCAGCAGTGTGGAGTAGAGCTTCTGATTGCTTCCATATTTCCAGTGTGGATACATAAGATTAAAAATTGTAACTTGAATCGCTTATCACTTTGTCTTCACCATTGCCAGTTGTTGATTCCGTATTGCCCCACCATACGTTATTCCCTGAGGATACAACAGCCGACTGACCTAATATAGGACCAGCTGGCAACCAGACCATGAGAGCTGCCCAGGTTTACTCGCCTTTTTGTTCTTTTGTTGAAACTCATTTCTCCCCCCACCACCACCCCCCACTCCCACTGAGCTCCACCCCCACATCCACCCAGCTTTATGCCACGTCCTGACAGCACAGCTAAGTTAGGAATCTAAAGTGGAGCAGTGTTAACATTTATACTTTTCCTTAAAAATATGCCCTGGCTGTTGGGCTTGAGATTTCTTCCATTGCTATGAAAACAAATGTTAATAAAGCCTTCAAAATAGTAATTCACAAAGCTTGAGGCACAAAACCCGAAAAGGATCCAGCAATGAGATTAGTTGCCTAACACTCGCAATGTTATAAATATTTAGGAATCTAAATTAATTTTCCTGATCTCTCTCTCTCTCTCTCTCTCTCTCATTCAGTTTCCACAAATTTTAAGTTCCTAGGTCTTTTCTGGATGATGAGTCAATAAAAATCTTTTTGTAATTTCACAAGTCAGATCACGCAGGGCCAGGGATGTGAAGGGTTAATACTGCCTTTCATCTCCGAGTTTGTATGTTTAGAAGGGTGAAAAGGCTAAGGAAAAGCCCTGATGAGGAGTACTTGCTTTATAGCTGATTGGAAGGTGATTGGAGCTAAATCAGGCTCTTGTTCTGCTGTGTACTTGAATGAGTGGCATTGACAGTTCTGCCAAGTTCTTTGCCTTGACTTCTGCTAAATTAATGTAAAAATGTATGTTTTAAAATATTTTAATGTGACTCAATGGGCTATGTTTGGAAAGCATACAGAGGATGCTTTTATCATTAACGCATTTTAACAAATGAACCTGAGACAAATGTTCCACTAATAAATATTGCTTCTGCCAGTCATTGTGTGAACTTTTATGTATTCCTATTCCCTTTTTGTTTTAGACTTACTTGTGATACAAAATTGTTCATAAGCCTTGGGGGTGGGGGGGGTGATGTTCCTTTGCAATTTTAGAATAATTAGGCTTTACACTTGAATTGCATGTCCACAACTTTCCAATTGAAATTTGAAGCAATACTATCCCCTTAAACGATCTCTATTAGTAATCTCATTGGTATGAACCTGCATATTTAGGGAGGAGGGACTGCAACTTCGTGATGTGTGAATGTCAATGAGGTAGGAAGAGAATTTCCATTTGACGTCAGCCTGAAAGAACTAGAGGGAAAGAGAAGTGGTTATGTTAAAGGGCTAATGCTTTGTCAGGCTTGTTGACCAGGAGTAAAATGGAAACAAATAAGTGGAAAGGGCTGGCATGTGAGTTTTATAGAAAGAATTTTGTTTATATTATGTATTATCATATCTCAAAGCAACTCAGATCAATGAATTTGAAGTGCAGCATTATCCTTTCATGCCCTGATGGCAGTAAGAATCAACAACACAGGCCCAAATTTTCACTCCCTAGTTCGTTACACAGATTTGGGAAATTTCCTGACTCCACAAACCTGACTTGGGAGAAACTTCTTTGAATAGCCAGATTTTCATTCCGGGTCTGTGGGTGATAACTAGAGTTGGGCCCGCCGTCCCTGGAAACTGAACGGAGGCAGGTACAGGGCTGTCAAGTACCAAGGCGGGCTGTTTAAGAGGCCTGTGACAGTGCTTTGGGACTCTGTCCCAGTTATAATAAAAACAGTAAGGCCCTCTAGTCCTCACCACCCCCCACACACACCCCCCAGGCCCCATCCATGCCAACGCTTGCCACCTCATGCCCCTTACTCACTCCCATGGCCTCTCATACCTTCCAAGCCAACCCATGACCCTCTATTTGCATCCCATGGCCCCTCATCCCCTCCATGCCAACCTATGCCCCACCCCATGGCCCTTTATGACCCCCTATGCCAACTTAGAGCCAAGTCATGCCAACCCATGAACCCCCACTCATCCCCATGGCTCTTTATAGCCCCGTCAACTTTGTGCCATCTCATGCCAACCTATGACCCCTTCACTCACTCTCCTTTACCATTAACACGTTCCATGCCAACTCCCTCAGTATCCACCATGGGCAGACCTCAGAAACCATGCTGAGTTGAAATAAAATAAAGATCTAAGTATCTATTGCAGGCTTATATATAAAATAAACACTTTCAATGATAAAAGCCCATTCAATACATTTAAATCCCTCAAGTACTTACTTCCTTATGAAAACAAACATTTGCATTCACAGCCCCACATCAAAGACAGCTAATCCCTTTAAGATCACTTGAAGCTGTGAATCAAATTATGAATTTAAGGCTGTGATAATGACAGGCTGTGGAAGCAGTCAAGCAGCAATAATACTATGATGATGACTCTCAGGCTATGTCAATAAATACTCTTGAAATTGCAAGCACTGATTTTTTTTACAATTGCAGGCTGTTGTTTTCAACATTTAAAGAACAGGGGATTTCAGTGACTTGACAGCTCCAAAGACCGTATCCACTTTTTATACACATTCACGTCTACGGTTAACAATCCCAAAGTGGTACCTAAACATCTCCAAAGAGCAATGGGAGGTTTAGACCTTTTCCTCAAATTCATAAAGCCCCTGAGTCATGTTTCAGAAACCTGGGGGACGAAAATTGCTTCTGATTAAAAGCAGCTGCACTTTCAATCGTACTGCTGCCTCTGTGAACCACAGATGGGCAAAATATATTTCATTCCCATCCCCCCACCCAACCTTGGCAAGACTGGTCAATGCCAGATTCAGGGGCAGGACTTCTTTCCAGCGCCATTTTGGCTAAGGCCCTTCCATGACTGCAAAGTTTTGCGCCATGTTGGCTGAAGTAGATTCACTTGGGGAGGGATGACAGGCTCCCTGAATGACAGTAGTCAACTAACTGGGTTTTACCGCAATTACCAGCTTTCATGGTCCTACTTGTCAGCCCAAAAATTAACCGATGATTTAGTTTAATTTCACAACCTGCCATGGTGGTATTATGGATACATAGGGTTGGATTTTCAGTTGCCAGCAGGGTGGGGAGTAATGCCAATGCAGGCGGGCTTTGAAAATCACGGTCCCGGAGTTCGTGTCGGGGATCCTGACATCTCTGGGACAGTTTTAGATTTTCAAAAGGATAGTAGGGGTCAGGGAGTAGAGAAGGTGTCTAATGCCAATTAATGGCCCCTTAAACTCCTTAGGAATCTTGTTAAAAGGCCAATGTAGAGCAGACTGGAATTTTGAAAAGTTTTTCAGGCGAGCCCAACCAGTCTTGTGTACACGTTTGTTGGGTTCACCGTGGGGATGAACAACTTTATTTGCTGTGGTCTTTTCAACAGATCTCTGGGGCCAACCAGCGCTGACCCTGCCTTGCTGCGATAGGCCGTTGTCCGCCCCCTTCCACTTCTGAGGAGCTGCCAGGCAGGTAGCTCCGCCTCCTATTGGGCGCTGAATTTGTTCCCTGGACAATTAGATCATTTAAAATTAAAAGTTGCATCGCAGTAGCGGAGCGGCAACCCCACATTGAAGGTCCAGTCCCCATAACCCCTGAGGTGAAAATCCAGTGCTATAACCAGTAGGCTGCCCACGTATGTAGATAACCATTGCACCCAATTTGTGTTTCGCAAGATCTTGCGTCAAAGAAATAAATGCTCAGTGAATCTGTTTGTTTGTTGAGGGAGGAATGTTGGCCTGAACACGGGAAGAACTCCTCGAATTGTGTTTTTAAACAATGAAATAGGCAGGATGTGTTTCATGGGGCGATGGGTGTTTCAATATGAAATTGCCAGTTATAGCAAAACCACTTTAATAGGTCTATTTTTCAAGTAGAAATTTTCCAACAAGTAGCTTAATCTTACAATTGAAGTAAAGCAAATCAAAATTAAGCTTTCTTGTCAGACAAGAACTCTGAAGAGTGAAATTAAAACGCTGGTTATGCATCATTAATCTATTGCTAACTCTGCTACTATTCACTGTATCCCAGTGAACATTCAGAAATGAGCCTAACCAATCACAGAACTAACTAGCTGAGGAAGGCATCTTTTATTTCATTATATCAAGCATTCTCAGGCATGATCTTAAAATATCATATTTTGAGGGATGTTGGAATACACTGAACGCCATCCCTGGCAGCCCCACTGTTGTCAGGTGTTTAGCATCCATCTGAACAACCAGTACAAACAAATACTTTTGCATCTCATCCCAAAAAATGACAGATCCAAAAATCCAGCATGCCCATCAGTGCTGCATTAATGCACCTGTAAAGATTATCTTCCGAAATCCTGGAGTCTGTTTGAAAATTTTGCAGTATATTTCGGAAGGAGCTAAAATGCTAGATTTTTTTCTCGCTCTGAAATTTTCTATGCAGAATTAATCTTACATCGTTCAACCTCATGATTAAAGCAATGAAGTTGGGCTAAGGATTAACGGAACTTTGAACAAATTGAAGAAGCCTTTCATTAAGTGGTGCTGTTGGTGAGAAAGGCTTTGGACTTTCAGGTAAAATTATTTAGATGTGTTAGTTTGATTACTTTGTAATGGAAGATTATTTTCATGACTAGGGAGACTTGCATGAAGCTCACATTGTAGTTACTTGACATCATCCAATATTGACTTTATGCAAATCCTTGTGCTTGTGTGGAATTTGGTTCAGTGAAGCAAGTATCGTGTTCCTAAGACTTATCCAAAGTCTTTAGGAAGGTGGCAGAGGCTGAACTGTCATTGATATAGCAATGATTATGTTTAGGCTAGATGACTGAAGTATGGAGTTTGAAAAAGGTCATTTGCTAAGACAATATACTTATCCGCTCATTTCATCGTGCAGCTGGAACAAATTTTGCAATGGTGTGTGTGCGTGAGAATTTTAATCCAGATAAGACAAGAAGCCTTAGGCCCCTTTGTAAGTCTACCTTGTACCCAGTAAGTATGCCCGTAGTTCGTTTGTATTATTTCTGTTTCCACCCTGCCCCGTGTCTATATTCAGTGCTGGGATTATGTGATTCAACCTCTTAACTCAGTATTTTAAAGGACCATACTCTGTCCATAAAAAAACATTTGGGAAAGAAAAACGTTGTTGTTTTTGTCCCAATGATGCTAGAAGTGACATCTTTCATTTGTAAACATCACGAAGAGAGTGCCCCTTCGATATAATGTATTTTGATTTGTGTCCTCTTTCATTCTATTGCTATTACAGCCTAAAATTTGATGCTCCTTAGTAATTCATATAGTTTCATGTGTGCATGATCCTTTGTAAACTTGCAGGTCTGGAGCCATTGATTTAGAGGACATATGTTGATGGGGACTACATTATATCAAAATTATAATGAACTCTCGATGAAATATGGAATCTTTGGAAGCATTCTTGGCTGAGAAAGAATTATTGTGTCGTGCAGGAATTGCAGTTTTGATTCTAGCTAATGGTGCACTCACCATGTTGGCTAAATGGCTGATGGAATAAGGAAAGGATCTGTGATCCTTTCATTTTTTAAATAAAACCATGAATGTTTTTTCACAATTGCAAGGTGCACATCTGCAAGGTACAATTTGCTGTTTGAAAACGATTAATCTCTGAATAAGGGGTTGATGTTTGGTCCTGCTTTCTCAATGGCAATTTCCAGCTGCTGAGGGAAGTTTACATCTAATATTTTATAAGTATGTGTTTAGTTTTCTAATTAGGTATGGAATTGGACAGAAAAGTGGCAAATGGAATTCAACCCAGAGACATGTGAGGTGATGCATTTGGGGAGGTCAAACAAGGCGATGGATTACACAATAAACTAGAGTGTCTTAAGAGGTATGGAGGAAGTGAGGGACCTTGGAGTGAAAGTCTGCAGATTCCTGAAGGTAGCAGAACAGGTTGAGCAGGTGGTTAAGAAGGCATATGGAATCCTTTCATTTATTAGCTTGGCATGGAATATAAGAGTAGGGAGGTTATGCTGGAACTATATAAAGCATCATTTAGGCTGCAAGTTGAGTACTGTGCAGTTCTGGTCACCTCATTACAGAAAGAACGTAATTGCACTAGAGAGGGTATAGAAGAGATTTACGACGATGTTGCCAGGACTGGAAAATTGCAGCTATGAGGAAAGACTGGATAGACTGGGGTTGTTCTCCTTGGTTCAGAGGAGGCTGAAGGGAGATTTGATTGTGATGTACAAAATTGTGAGGGGCCTGGATAGAGTGGATGGAAAGAGCTGTTTACTTTAGCAGAGAGGTCAGTGACTAGGGGACGTAGATTTAAATTGATTGGTAGTAAGATTAGAGGAGGGGTGAAGAAAAATATTTTTCACTCAGGGTTGTAGGGGTGTGGAACTCACTTCCTGAAAGAGTAGTAGAGGCAGAAACCCTCAACTCCATTTACAAGGCACCTGGATATGCATCTCAAATGCCGTAACCTGCAGGACTCCAGTCCAAATGCTGGGAAAGTGGGATTAGGCTGGGTGGCTCGTTTCTTTGGCCAGTGCAGACACGATGCACCAGTGGCCTCTTTCTGTGCCGTAAACTCTCTATGATTCTGTAACAAATTAAATTGTGGAGCACTGCAGCTTTAAGATTTCAATGGTTTCAATCACTTAAATATATACATCCTCTCCTTACACTAACCAACACCCAAGATTTTTAAAAATCACTTAATTTTGTAAATGAAGTTGAGGAAGCAAGGATTAAAAAATTATTGTTTTTTTTAGTTTGGGTTTACTGCTGTCGGGCAGTCACAATAATAGTTTAGATATTCCCTTAAGGTGTCCAGTTCGTGCTCAAAGTTTTGACTGCGAATTGATGGCCTGTTGGTATAATTGTACTGGCAGAATGGTTGACTTTGTTGGGTGACTAAAGGTCTTTCTTGAGGGTGCTGACTCTTAATTTAATATTGTGCCAGTTGTGGTAACAGCCCTCTACTTTCTTCCACAAGTGGTTATTCTTCATGTGATAGTGTGCACAATGTCCAGTGGGCTACTTTGTATCAACAGTCGAAGGTGGGGAGGGATATAACAGTTAAGCTCAACTCTGGCCTTGCCTGGTACCTGCATATATTGAATATGATTCTAGTAGAAAGCGCTTGGATAGCATCAAGATTGGGAACCAGAGCTGATTTGTTTTCTCCATTAACTTTTAAAATGAAACTCAAGCTATTTGTAAAGGACTCCATAAGCTTCTTGTGATAGAAAAATCAATGTCCAGTGCTCTAAACCATAGGCTTTCCTGTTCTTCACTGAGTGTTTATTTTTAGCTATTTGTCTTGAACCTGTGCTTTTCTGACATTGTGCTGTTCTGATTAGTCTTTAAGTAAATCACAAGAATGATTGTTAATCCATTGTTAATACATTTCATTGCATTATCTTAAAATCCAGTGTATAAATTGGACTTTTACATAACATGAGAAAAAGCTTGGCTAGTTCTCCTCTTCGTCTTCTCTTGTAATTAAAACAAGAATGGGTTCAGGGCGATAGGCTTCGTGCTTCGCCTTGTGATTTTTTTTTTGGCAGATCTGGGGCTGGTGGAACAAAATTCACATGAGCGCAGGATGTGCCAAGTTGAGAGCTTCATGGTACAACATGAAAATGTAGGAAACACTGCCTTTGTCATGTTTTCTGCCATTTGTACTCTTGAAACACTGGCTGGGATTTCCCACTCCTGTTTGTGGCGAGCGTTATGGCAGGCGGAGGGGGGGAATTTCAGCAGGAGGGACAGAAATCGGTTTCACGCCGGCATGAAATCACAACGGGATCACCTGCTGGTTTTCGCCATGGCAGATCGTGAATCCTGCTGGAGGCCGGCGAGAGAAAGATTTGCATCCTGCTAATGGGAAAACCTGCTGGTCCAGCTCTCGGAAGGTGGGAGCTCTCCACGCAGCAGCTTCGACTTCGCTGAGGCTTCAAACCTTCATGGACTTCGCCGATACTTCAGGGAGTTTGCCATGGGCTTTCACTGTCTTCTAGTGACTCCGCCATGGGCCAGTACAGATGAGCAGTGAAGGTAGGGGTGGAGAGGAAGGTCTAGGTGAGAGTGGGAGAGGAACATCCCAGGTGGGGTGAAAGTTAGGGGCAGGGGAGGTGAAGTTGGGAGAGGGCGGAGGTGTTATGAGGGAGGGGGGTGCGGAGGTGTTATGGGGAAGGGGGCATGGAGGTGTTATGAGGGAGCGGGGTGCGGAGGTGTTATGGGGAAGGGGTGTGGAGTGTTATGAGGGAGGGGATGTGGAGGCGTTATGAGGGAGCGGGTGTGGAGGTGTTATGAGGGAAGGGGGCATGGAGGTGTTATGAGGGAAGGGGGGCGGAGTTGTTATGGGGAAGGAGCTTGGAGGTGTTATGAGGGAGAGGGCGTGGAGGTGTTATGAGGGAGGGGGCGTGGAGGCGTTATGAGGGAGGGGGCATGGAGGCGTTATGAGGGAGGGGGCGCGGAGGCGTTATGAGGGAGGGGGCGCGGAGGCTTTATGGAAAAGGGGGCGTGGAGGCGTTATGAGGGAGGGGGCGTGGAGGTGTTATGGAAAAGGGGGCGCGGAGGCGTTAGGGGGGGGCGCGGAGGCATTATTATGGAGGGGGCGTAGAGGCGTTATGAGGGTGGGGACGCGGAGGCGTTATGAGGAAGGGGGCACGGGGGCGTTATGAGGGAGGGGGTACGGAGTCGTTATGAGGGAGGTGTTGAGGGTGTGAAGGTGTATGGGAGGGGTGGAATGTCCAGGTGAATGTGCAAGGGAGGGGTCTGTGGTGTCGATGTGAGCCTCCTAGGGAATGAACTGAGGATGGGCGTGGTAGGCAGGAATGGAGAGTGTGAGCGGGGGTTTGCAGAGGGAGCCGGGAGGGTGAGGGTGCATTGGTACTGGTAGAAGGGGCAACAAGGGTGGTTGGTGAAGACACGGAGGCAAACACAGGCCCTGGGGGTGGGAAGGAGGAGGTCGGGGAGGTCAATGAAGGTAGGGAACATGCACGTTCACCTGGGCATTCCTGAAGGAGAAGAGTTCTCCTGTAGGGGGCTGTACTGGAATGATGGGCAGGTGCAGGGTGATGCCAGAGGGGTCCACTGTGTTGGGGAAAAGGACATGGGTGACTGGGGGTGGGGAAAGGCCGGGGAACTTATAAGAAATTTTACTACGACCATTTTGCACAAAGCGAAAGTGAGCGGAGTCTCGTGTTGGATGGGCACAGGTGCTGCATGGGAGTGTGATCAGTGGGTGGGCGGAGATGCGGGTCAGCTCAGATGGACAACTGAAAGCAAACCCAGCAGGCAGCATTGAAAATGCTCAGGACATCGAGATGAGTGTGATGGATGAAGGCTCCGTGTGTGCGGGAGTGTGCTTGCTCGGGGCTCCGAAAGACCCTACCACATAAACACTTCTCCCTCCAGAATCCCTTGTGGTCCGGCTGCATGAGCTGAACTGCTAGTGGGGGGTGGAGGAATGCAGGGGGAGGACTTGCAAAGCCTGTCAATGAATGTGAAAGACAACATTACACATTATTCAGTGAAAGTGAATATATTTTCAGATTATAAAGTGACAAAGTGTGTTCACCCGTGCAACTAACTGTGATCAAAATTTCTTGACTTTTCTAGACCTGCCATTTCTAGGTGCTGCCTGTAACAGGGGTGGAGACAGCCTGTGCAGTGTTTGGACCTGTTGGCTCTGATGACTTTAGTGTGGGCCTTATGGAGAGCCGAGGCCTGGAGGGACTCTGCTTGCTTTGGCTATCCTTCTGTGGGCCAGCTGCTGCTCCTGCGGTGACAGAGGACAAGGTGGAGGGGGTCACAGGTAAAGGGGACTCAGAGGGAGCGGACAGCCTCCGAGATTCCTGAGTGGATGACCCAGGAGTGTCCATCTGCCACTCCTCCTCCCTTCGGATGCCCAAGCGCCCCAGCCTGACTCCTTGAGGGGAAGGAGCACCTGGAGGAACATTTAGGTGCCCTGTTTTCCCCTCGCATTGCCACTGTAGGAACTCACCCATGACTATTGTGATGGAGTGCAGGACTGGGCAGATCTCCATGCCCTACTGGACCAGGGTCTCAATGGCAGTCACGACCCTTCCCATGGAGACCTCCACATACACACACACGTGGGCATCACTTCATCAGAGAGCAGGCTAACGCACTCCTCTGACTTGCATGCCATCTGTTGAGGGCTTCCAACAGCTCTGCTTCATGTTTCCCTGCTTTCTGCTTTCTCCACGATGAGTTGGAAGGCCGAATCCAGAAGTTCGCCATCTAACTTGGACCTCACAGATGCCTCTTCCCCAGCAGTCCGCCAAGTGCCGGGGAGCTCGGTTGAACCTGCCTCCTCCTGCTGCAGACATGTGTGCATGCGGTGACCACCAGATTGTGAACCCGAGCCTGCTCTAGATCCAGGTCCCACCAAGGTGTGTGTCTCTGCACTGGTGCAAGGTGTGGGTAAATGCTGTGATGGGTCTTCCAGGCTGCTTATTTCTAGCTCTTCAATGGAGGAGGAATCCTCTTGACTGGAGCTGAGGACCTGGATGGAGCTGAGGGACTGGATGGAGCTGAGGGACTGGCTGGCTGAGGGTGTTGGTTGCTTGGCTGAGCTCCCTGTGAACCAAAGTTGTGATAATTCTCTGAAGAAGTCATACAGACTCGAAACATTAACTCTGTTTCTCTTTTTCTACAGATGCTGCCAGACATGCTAAGTTTTTCCAGCATTTTCTGTTTTTAATTTAAGTTATATTAGAGGTAAATTAGTGCATGGCAGCAGAGTCAGCAACAGGGAGAGAGAGAGAGTCAGCAACAGGGAGAGAGAGCACTCACAGTTGCGTTGAGGGAGGGATGATGTGGTGCAGGATCCTCAGCTGAGTGTTCGCTGCCGACCTCACCATCGCCGCAGAAACAGTCCATGCCCTCACCAGCCAGCACGATGGCACACTCCACAAAGTGAGTGAGGGGCCTGATATGGGCCACTCCACCCCTGGACTGGGACCTCTCCCTCCTGTTGTAAGCCAGCTCCTCCTGCATGAAAACAGATGGAGAGAGTGTGAGCAGGACATATGCCACAGCAGGTTAAGAATGCATGGCATGTTTCTGTGGTGAGCGGAGCCATAGATGGGATGAGGACATGAGCTCCAGAGGGTATGAGCCTGATGGAGATGTGAGGGTGTGTGTGAGAGTTAGTGGTGTTGTCCCTTGAGGTGTCAGATCCCTGTGGATGTGTGGTGGGTTTGAGAGTGCGAGTTGAGAGTTATCAGGTGGTTGATTTACCATGGCGGAACCGATGAGATCATTCATCCTCTTCCTGCACTGGATGACTGACCACCTCTGTGTTCCATTGGCACTGATCGCCACTGCCACCGCCTCCTAGGCCAGATTGGTGACCCTGGTGGACTTCCTGCGGCCAGATTGGGGATAGAGGACTTCAGTGGGCCTCAATGGCATCCAAAAGGCACTCCAGTGAAGTGTCACTAAATTTGGGTGCTTCCGTCTTCCTGTCTTTCTGTCACCTGGAGCAGTCCTGGTCTGTAGACATGAAGTAAGTTGCGCTCTGGTGCGCTTTAAATATGGTGCCTGGAAGGCAGAAGTGCTGAAGTGATGGCATGGTTGACAAATCCGAGGCTGCCCGCCAGTGATCCAATGTGTTTCCTGTGCGTGCATTATTATGAGGTGGGATGTGCCGGGAAGCAAACGATATGGCACAAAAATCTGCCTAGCGGATGACGGTCCCTGACATTCAGCATCCATAGATTGATGGAGAGGACTCTCAGACAAAAGGGTCTATGCAAGCTACACTCAGTGTGCCTCTGCACGGGACCCATAAGCAGTTGTCTTGTGTTTGTTAGCTGATGAGTGGTAGGATTCTGGAGAAGACAGGGTATGGGTCTGTAAGAATAAGCCCAGGAGTAGGAACAGAGGACAGGCTAATTTCCAGGACCAGACTTCAGGCACCAACAGAGTAACTATTGGCAGCAGTTGGATGTGGTGCGCTAAAAGTGAGCCACTTAAGAGGGAGAGCATGGGAGGAGCCTCTGGAGCCAAGACCAGATGTAAGGGATGGAATGGGCAGCTGAAGAGCTTGCCAGGTTGAGCTTAGATATGATGCATTTGCAGTAAGGACACAAGTACAATGGATCCACAGGAAAAAGATGAGCTGAAGACTAGGATCTGTGGAGCAGAGTAGCATGTAAGCTGAAAGGTTTTGATGGAGAGGAGATCTGGTGCTGACAGTGCCCATCCTTGAGGAACAGTAGCGATGTGTAATATATTGGCAGTCTCTAAAATGCAAATAAGGACATGCGTTGAACCAATCAGCATGCTTTGTCCAATGTTTCCATGCCCCACAGATACATGGGGATGCAAAACATTTCCATTTCAGAAAACCAAATGAATGATGCACCTGTTAAGATGCGTGTCTCCTGTTTGCTGTGCTTTTAGATCCCAGGGTAAGGCTGCTTATTACCAGAATTCCAATAATTTCTCAATTCTGAACAAGCAACGTTGGAAACGGTTCACAAGCACATCGGGCTCTTAGTGTTGGAGCTAACTGGAGAAAAACCACCTGCAACTTTACGGTTTTTTGCCTTTCCCCTTCCCTTGTTATTGTATTTTACGCTTATTTTAGGGGGGATTGTTCTTGGGAACAGCATTGACAAGAGGCTTAAATCATTTGGAGATACTGTGGGGTGAATTTTCACCACGATGGTGAAAGACAGGAAGGGGTTTGTTTTGGGTCAGAAACCTGCCGCTGGGGGGGAAGCTGGTTCAAGTTCAGATTTTTGTGTGGTGAAACTCTTAATTGATATGCAGACTTATTACCTGTCCACTTAGAGCCCAGTGGAGGATGGAAATGGCGATGGGTCAGATAAGGGGTGGGAGTTATTTTTTAGACAGCCCACAGCAGCTATCACTGAGACTGCTGGTTGTGCTGAGGGAGAGATCTGCTGATTGGTGATGTGGAAGGCTCTGGCACAGAGGGATATGAGATGTCACAGGGGAGCCAGAGACTTGGCATCTGGGGCAAGGAATAGCCTCGCTCCATCGATTGCTGACCTTGATCCAATGCTGAAGGCTGTGAGGGTGAAGGAGAAGATCCTCTTCCCAGAGGGTGACAGGAGGAGACTGCCTTGTCGTGCAGCAGGGACATCGCTCTGGTTAGTGTCATTTCCCTCTTCCTCCTCCTCTCTTACATTCTGCTCCTCCTGCAGTGAGCTGTCTCTTTGCAGGGGCTCACCCATCCTCGAGGTCCACAGCTCTCTGGAGAGCCATGTTATGGAGAGTTCATCAAACCTCCACAATGGCCAAGAGTCTTGCAGGAGTGTACTGCAGGGTGTCACCCAACAGGTCCAGCCACCGGAATCACATCTTCAGAAGCCCAATGGCCTGCTCAATGTCTGTCCTGCTAAGCAGGTGACATTGGCTATATCACCTCTATGTCTCTGTTTGGGCCCCTGTAGAGGGGTCAGTTGCCATCTCTGTCCCCTACGATTCATCCACACACTTTGGGAGTTGGAGTAAAGATCTGAGGTGGCCTGGACTGCTGGAAGATGAAGGAGTCATGGCATCCGCTAGGAAAGCGAGCGCAAACATGGAGGAAGCTCTTGTTGTGGTCACAAACTAGCTGGAAGAGGGATTGAAAGCCCTTCCTGTGGATAGATCTCACTGGCTGGTCACTGGTTGCCTTGATGGTCACATGGACGCAATCAATGTACCCTGTCCATAAGGGAATTCAGCGATGGAGGCGAGACCAAATGACCACTGTCCCTACGAAGCAATATCTGTTAAATGAATGTGCAGTCCAGCTTTAGCAAAGAGGTTGTCAATGACCTGTGGGATGCAGTAGTGTGCAGCCATTTGTGAGATGCTACTAAGGTCTGCAGCCAATCTTTGGAAAGACTCAGAAGCAAAGAAGCTGAATGCCACAGTGTCTTTGACAGCTACTGGCAGGGCATAGCGACCTGTACTGTGATGTGCCAAGTCTTTGGTGATGAGGGCATCAGTGCCATCTGCCTGGCGAATCATAGCCTCCTGTTGCACTGGTTCTCGGTCATCTCCAAATAGTTTTATCTTTGGTAGCTGATCCTGTGTTGAGGGGTTGGCCTAATGTTGCCTGCCTGCCCACCCTCGGTTCCTCTCCGATGCCTGGGGTTCTGCCCTTCACATAAAGCGTATTGCCCTCCACCACAGGGCCCAAAATCTGAGTTGTGTCCCCATTGCCAATTGCCATCTTCCCTCTGGGAAGGTGCCTGCCCAATTGTCCTTGGCAGTCTTGCCCCCTGCTCTTCTGCCCCTGCAATGCCATGCAGTATCAACCCTGTTCAAAGCCTGAGTGCTGAGTGCCCACTCTCTGTTCAACCTGTGCAGCGCCAAGGGCACTCTCTTAGCAAATTGCTAGTTTCCTTTGCCTCACTGACCTTCTTAGGCACTGACAGCCTCAGGGCAGTTCTGAGGGAACACAGCACTGTCAGAGGTGCTGCCTTTAAAATGAGACATTGCTGAAGCCTGGGCTGCCCTCTCAGCTGCATGTAAAGGATCCTTTGGCATAGTTCAAAGAGTAGGAGAGTTTTCATTAAGTGACATGATTGCATGCAGCTATGGGTGTATGAATGGGTCAGTATAATGTTCCAGTAAGGCTGTATTAATTGCTCTAGCCAAGGGTTACAATACTTGCAATTCCCCCAAGTGCAGCTGCAGGAGATTCATCATCTTGCCTCCTGTTTTCTGTTAATTTCAATGGATTGTGCGTGTGGACCTGTAGCAGCAGCTAATCATTTCTTTAATTTTTGCTATAAATCCTGCTGCCATCAGTAAGGAAAGTCTCTACATATGAGCATTAGCTTTGTTTTTCTTGCTGAGTTTTGTAAGGACTTGAACCTTGAGGGTTGTAGCATATTTGTGGTGGGGTAATGTGACCAGAGCATTGCAAGCACATTCCAGAGTGAAGACCATTGCTAACTGTCAAAACTGCTATACTCTTAGCAAATTATACGTAATACTAAAGTGCTAGAATTTCTCTTGTAAGACTGTGTTTCTATTTTGCACTGTATGCACGATAGTCTGATTACTCCTGAGATGATTCTTTCCTGGTTTAAATCTATAGAGCAAAATATTTGAAAATACATTTGACTTTACTTTACAGTTGGCATATTTATTTTATTTATCCAATTTAGACACTTTTCTACATTTTTCTCCCCCTCTGCTACCTTATACCACAAACCATTTCCTTGCCACTTGCAAAGTGATTTGGAAAGACTCAGAAGCAAAGAAGCTGAATGCTACAGTGTCTTTGACAGCTACTGGCAAGGCATAGCGACCTGTACTGCGATGTGCCAAGTCTTTGGTGATGAGGGCATCAGTGCCATCTGCCTGGAGAATCGTAGCCTCCTGTTGCACTGGTTCTCGGTCATCTCCAAATAGTTTTATCTTTGGCAGCTGATCCTGTATTGAGGGGTTGGCCTAATATTGCCTGCCTGCCCACCCTCGATTCCTCTCCGATGCCTGGGGTTCTGCCCTTCACATAAAGCGTATTGCCCTCCACCACAGGGCCCAAAATCTGGTACAGGTGATTTGCTGGGTGTTTGGTATGAAAAAGTCGCCTGGCCATGGACAGCTTGGTCCCTTTTAAATCTCTAAGCCTATGTTCTCATAGAGAAGTGCCCTTTGTTGCAGTGTTCGTCAGGCACCACAGAAATCAACAACTTGCAGCATGGCGATTCATACGGAGCAATTGCATTAATCAAGTTAGTTGATAACAATCTTTCAAATAGCTCATTGAATTAACCCAGTTGAACCCCATGCAGACCAGGTCAATCAGATTGGATTGTCAGTCTGTACTGAGTTAACCTGGATGGCAGTAGCACTGCGATTGTTCCCTTAACATCCTTGGGTTAGGAAAACAATCAATCAATATTCCTGATCCGGGCTGCAGTCCAGAGATTCCAGTTGCAAGGGAACGTGTATAACCGTTAGGTTAGGATAAGACTGTGCTGGGATATGATATCCCTGATAATGAAAAGTCTGGGGTGGATTTTATGGGGTGGGGATAGATTACCCACCCCCGCCCCGACTGAAAAGTACATCGGCACTGCGCCGAACAGAAATCTGGCTGCCTCAGCCGTAATACATTTGAGGTCAGCCTTAATTGGATCAGAGTAAGACTTCCACCCCCATCTGGGAGGAAGTCCCGCTCTAGAGAGCTACAGACCAATCTGATTGGCTGACAGATCTGTAGTCCCAGCAGTGCCAGAATCAAGTAGTGGCCACTGCTGGGACTACAGGCAGTTCTTGAAGATGAAGAATTGCTGGACCCTGGACTTCAGGGAAGTCAGGGATTTTGGTCAGGCCTGCCTGGCAGACACTAGTGAGGGGGGATGTGGGTTGGGGTTTTAGACGCCGAGGTGGGATAGGAGGTATGATGTTGGCTGGGTGCTCCTGATGGGCACAGGGTGCCCCCTTCCCCCCACCACTTTCTGCCCAACAGCAGCTGGGCTGTTGGCCTTGCTTCCATCTCTCCCTGCCACAAGTATTATAGCAGCAGAGGTGGAATGAGGACCTTAAGTGGCCATTACGAGCCTGCCCCGCCTGAGCCTGCCCTGCCTTCAAATATGCTGCTGGGGACCATAAAATTCTCCCCCAGGTTACAATCTTTGTCAGGGCTCATGTATAAATAAAGGGCCCTCGGATGAGCTTTGAGAATATGCTTAGTTTCTTGGAACTATACCTAGAAAGGAGACCAGTACCTTTAGGAGAGGAAGGAATAACACAAGTGAGAAAGAACTGAAGTAACATGTTTTTTCGTATTTTGGTTATTTGCTGAAAATGATTTCCAGAATGGGCAAAAATACTGAACAAAACTGTTCATAAATGCTTGCTATATATTGTACTAGAAACTTGGACAGGAGATAAAGCTTATGCAGAAGACCAAAGAAAGCTGACTGATGGTTTGGTTATGTTTCATGAATGAGAACAGTCAGAATACCTTTCATGGCCCTCCCTACAGAGGTAAATAGAACAAGAAGCTGAGGAATAACTAGGAAATGCTGACAGAAGGTGCCCAGAGTGACTTGTCATAGAAAGGGACATATGTTTGAAACAGGCAGGCTGGTTCAGAGCCAAATACAGTGGAGTGAATTCATTCAGCCCCATCATTGCTGCTGAACTGTTAAATGGAAATTTAAAAGTCATATTGTACATAAAGGTTTTACTGGCAAATTAGCTTATTGTTGTGGGAACCAAATGAGCATTAGAAAGTAGAAGCTCTGATTGGAAGGCATTGATGGAACATCTGTTTTGAATCCCCTAGTTCCAATATTTATAAATAAGATGAAGGAGGACCCTTATAATTTTCTGAAATGTGTGATGGTATCAAGCTGTATCGTCATATGTTGAGTATGAGTAATAACATTCTGAGAAATTTGGACTAGCCCAGTGAAAAAGTTAAAGAATGGCAGATGGATTTCAATGTTAATGAATTTAACATTACAAAATGGACAGGCATCTGCCAGCAAGTGTGGAAAAGGGAAGGAACTTGGATATAGTTATCAATGATTCACTGAAAGTTTCAATCAATTTGAAGCTAATATTGGGACACCTGACTTCAAATTTAAATAACCTGTCTTAAATTTGTATAGACCATTGGCACGGCCACATTGAGAATACTCTATGCAGTTTTGAACACCCTGACGACAAAGGGAATTTTGTTGGAGTAGGTTTCGATGAAAATAAAGCTGCAAGAGTGCTTTGTCTTAATTAGTAGGAAAAAAAATTGAGGGAAGAGAAGGTGCAGGTTTTCAAAACCTCAAGAAGAATTGATCATGTAAAACAAGGGGAATTATTTAAGCTAGATTGAGTAGAGTATACACTACTCTATCCAGAAGCAACTGGAAGCAAATTTCAGAGGAATTTCCTTTTCATTAAATGGGAGTGGATTTGTAGAATCAACTCTCAGGACATCCATTAATGCTTATTGATGGACATTATACTAAGCAAACTATGTGAATGCCTGATTAGGTAAAGCTTAAATACAGAAGCGATTCTATAACCTTCGTGTGTGTGATTTAAGAAAAAAAGACTATATGAAAAAGTAGTTTTCACATTTGAAATGAATAAATTAATTAGCATTGTGTTGCCAAGATTGCAAATAAAAGACTTGAGGTGTGCTGTTAGATTAGCCCCAGTAGGCTTGCACATAATCAACAGTAAGGAGTAATTTCTCATCTTCACGAGCTTGTATATGCTAGTACGAAATACACTTGTATTTTTATTATTTACTTTGATTTTTGCCACCGAGAAGTTTCTCTAGGCTGCCCATTTCTCAATATGATGAACTATTGGTCAAATCCCAGCAGGTTGCTTTTCAACCGAGCTGATTTAAAAAGAATAGGATTAACTTCCTTGAAAAGAGCTTTAATATCAGACTGCTGTTGACCTATCAGTTATGTTTCTACTGGTCAGCTGGGAACAGCTTATAGATGTTGATCAGATCACAACAGGACTCTTGAGAATGCAGAGCTCTTTCACTAAAGTCTAAATTGTATTTGGGCTTCCAGTGTTTTGAATGAAGTTCTTGCTGTTTGTGTATCCTTAATAGATCAGTTGGCAACTCTTTTAAGTCAATTTCTGAAAAAGAACATTGAATGCTATAATTTCTGGCTATAATTTTACCTTTGCTAAAAATGGAATATTGTACTTTTTGTTCAGCTTGTCAATGTCAAAATAAAATACATGTCTTAACCTTTTGATAGTGTTCTATTTAAAAATGAGCATTTTTAGGTGGGCAGTGTGTTGACATAATAGTATAGCAAAGCTTTGTGCCTGATATTCCCTATCTCACCCATGTTGTTGAAGCTCTAAGCTATTGCCAAGATTGGAAACTTGGCAGATGGGTTAACCCCTCTCACTCCTACCTGTTCGCAGCTAATTCATTAGCATTAATATGAGTCAAAGGGCAGATCATATACAGGTCCATGCTGGACACTTGCCCATAGGAAGGGAGCCAGAATGACCTGTGAGGAATTTCATGAGTGGATGGGGAGAGTCTTGGTCAAGGCATAATTCTGATCTGTGCAGACTGACTCTTGTGTTCCTAACAATGGAATGTACAGTCAGCTAGCTTTCTTGAGTGTCAGCTGTGGCTCAGTTGGTAGCACTCTCGCTTCTGTGCCAGATGGTTCTGCTTGAACCCACTCCAAGACTTGAGCAAAAAAATCAAGGCTGACACTCCAGTGCAGTACTGAGGGAGTGGTGCACTGCTGGAGGTCTTTTGGATGAGATGTTAAACAGAGGCCTTTTCTGCCCCCTCAGGTGGATGGAAAAGATCCTATGGCACTATTTCAAACCAGAGCAGAGATTTACCCCTGGTATCCTGACCAATATTTATCCCTAAATCAACACCACCAAAACAGACTAGCTGGGCATTATCAAGTTGCTGTTTGTGGGAGCTTTCTATCTACCAATTGATAGCCACGTTTGCTACATTACAGCAATAACTACACTTTGAAAGTACTTCATTGACTGTAAATCCTTTGAGACGCTCGTTGGTCATGAAAGGTGCCATATAAATGCAAGTCTTTTTCATGAGTGCATTTAAGAGCTGAGGAAAAAGTGCCATTTTATTTGGAATTGGCTGGTGAAGCTGGATAAGGGATGGGTTTGGTGTGAAAAAAAGCTGTGAAGAGTTGGTTTGTAGTTGTTCCATGTTTTAGTTGCTTTTAATTAGTACACATGAGTCATTGCTTAATGTATAAATGCACCAAACTGAATGATAACATTGTAACCAATTCTGCTACAAAGTCACTTGCTTTCATTTTCCCATGGCATTGTTAGATGTCTGTCTGTGAAAATACGAACACTAAACAACCATGAAACAGAAAGCTTGCAACAGCTATTACTGTTTAACTACTTGAGTATGATATGCTGAACAAGTAGAAAGGATTTTTTTCTTTTATTAATTGTTTGCTTAAGACCTATCTAGCACCTGTACCTGTTTAAAGGTGACTTTCCTAAATAGTGCCTGGCACATTTCTGCATTAATGCATTGTGGAGTGGAGCTGTAAAAAGTGATTTTTATTTCCTTGATGTCCCTACAAAGAATTTAACTGCTGAATTCCGTAACAACCCAGGACCCCACTCTTCCTGCTGAAATTCCCGATCTTGAGAGCCGGATTTTCGTAGGAAAACTCTGCAGACCTTTAAAAATGGTGAGCAGGACCTGGATACGGAAGGCCTGCCCCCGTTTCCAAAAGATCCAATTTTCTCCAGAAGGCGACAGGGTGCCAAGGGTGCCATTTTGGCTGGTTTAAGGGCCTTAACCCGTGATGTGGGAGTCACAGGTTTGATGGAGTAGATGTAAACGCTCTTGAAGGACGGATAAGGTCTGTCTAACTATCACAATCTTGAAGTTTTTGAAAGTGTCCTGCCCTTTAAAACAGAAAAACAGACTGCAACTATCAGTGAGAGTTTTAAAAAAAACCTTCTGCTGGGCTGCTTCAATTGGCAGGCATAACAGATTAGAAAAAATGTCGCATTTGGTTGTGCAGTTTCGTAGAGCTCTTGGTTGACATTTAACCAAGGGCTATCGTTATGTCATTATGAATGCTTGGCTAAATTTCAAAAGCTACAGCTATCACAGCAGGAGTTCGGAGTTCATAGTTTGATTGACAGCTTAAAGAGGCTATTAAAGCTGGAATGATGTGGCTACCGAATAGAAGTTTGTTTTTATAAGAGATTAACCACTTGAGATTTAAAAACTTTGAATTGATTTTATGAATGAGAGTTTTTTTCATTATTAAGTGTGTAAATTAGATTGGTAGAAGTTCCTGAGGTCTGCCCATGGTGGATACTGGGTAAGTGGCTATGGAGGTGGCATGCAGGGTATGAGGGCCATGGGGGGTGGGTGGGGGTGCATGAGTTGGTATTGAATTGGCTGTTTCCAGGAACTGGCTCCCAAGTTCTAAAGTAATTTCAGTATTGATTTCAAATACATGGGCCAGGTATTTTTATTACTAATACAACTCTGTAAATGTGCTGTGTGGGTGTGGACTGAAGTTCTAAAATAATTCCATGGGCAGAATTTTCTGCCTGCCGGCCGGCGGGCGAGCAAGCCCGACCCAATCTCCGGCGGACGGGGAGAGGTTCCCCGCCGGAGAAGCGGGCCCCGCCGCCATTTTACGTGGGCGGGCCAATTAAGGCCCTCCCAGTGTGACGTCCGGCGGGAAGCGCTGTGCGCTTCCTGTGCAGGCGGGGGGGGAATTCCCCAAAAGCGAGAATGCGCTCTTTCACGCATCTGCACGAAAAAGCGCACATCTCCCTAAGGCTAAGTGCTGCCTCAGGGAGATCGCTGACACTTTTAAAAATGTTAAAAATAGAAAAATAAAATTCCCTAACATGTCCCCCTCATGTGACAATGTCACATGAGATGGGACATGTTCATAATTTACATAATAACTTTATTAAAATGTTTAAAACCCTGCATGAAACCTCATCCCGCCGGTGGATGAGGTTTCATGTTTTTTCTATTTGCCGCCAGGGCTCCTGGCCTGCCCACCAACCTTAAGGTTGGACAGGCAGGTCCATTACAAGCCTACCGACTCCCACAGCTACCTCGACTACAGCTCCTCACACCCCGCTTCCTGTAAAGACTCCATCCCATTCTCTCAGTTCCTTCGCCTCCGTCGCATCTGTTCTGATGACGCTACCTTCAAAAACAGCTCCTCTGACATGTCCTCCTTCTTCCTTAACCGAGGTTTTCCATCCACGGTCGGTGACAGGGCCCTCAACCGTGTCCGGCCCATATCCCGCGCATCCTCCCTCACGCCTTCTCCTCCTTCCCAGAAACATGATAGGGTCCCCCTTGTCCTCACTTATCACCCCACCAACCTCCGCATTCAAAGGATCATCCTCCGCCATTTCCGCCAACTCCAGCATGATGTCACCACCAAACACATCTTCCCTTCACCCCCCCTGACAGCATTCCGTAGGGATCGTTCCCTCCGGGACACCCTGGTCCACTCCTCCATCACCCCCTACTCCTCAACCCCCACTTATGGCACCTCCCCATGCCCACGCAGAAGATGCAACACCTGCCCCTTCACTTCCTCTCTCCTCACCATCCAAGGGCCCAAACACTCCTTTCAAGTGAAGCAGCATTTCACTTGCATTTCCCCTAACTTAGTCTACTGTATTCGTTGCTCCCAATGCGGTCTCCTCTACATTGGAGAGACCAAACGCAAACTGGGCGACCGTTTTGCGGAACACCTGCGGTCTGTCCGCGAGAAAGACCCAAACCTGTACTTTGAATATCCTGTCTTCCATTCTTAATTAGCACTTTTCTCAGACAAATACCACCACCTTCAACACCTCTTTGACCCTTTTGTCTGTGACATCTTTTGATTATCTGCTCATCTCCACAATCACCACACCACACCCTCAATGTGTCTCTCCCCCCCCCCCCCCCCCCCACACCCACCTTAAACCAATTTATATTTCTCCCTTCTTCTAACTATGCTCCAGTTCTGCCGAAGGGCCATGAAGGCTCGAAACGTTAACTGATTTCTTCTCCGCCGATGCTGCCAGACCTGCTGAGTTTTTCCAGGTAATTCTGTTTTTGTTTTGGATTTCCAGGTCCTTTAATTGTTTTAATGATCCCGTCAATGGTCTCAATTGGCCATTGACAGGTCGGCCGGCGCACAGCTGATTTTGCTGCGGGCCCGCCTTCCTGAAAATTTAAATGGGGCGGGATGATGTCGGGGGTTCCCCCCAACGTCATCCCACGTCATTTTACATGTTGGCGAGCGGGCCCCGCCCCCTGCTCGCCGATGGCAAGATTCTGCCCCATGTACCTGAACTGATCAGAAATAGTAGGAACTGAATCGGCTCTGAATCTGAAGCATGATCTGGAAACTGTTGGCTCAGAAATATTTGATTTACCAAGAAGGGAAGATTTTCTTTCTCAACCTGGTCCATATAAAAATATTATTCCAGCCATAACAGCACACAGCAGTTCTGTGATTTCAGCTGTGTGGATATGAGAGGCATTGAGCAGAGACCAGAATGAGAGATGCAGTTGGTGGAGGAGTGTATACACCAGGTTGTGGTTGTAGTGAAGAGAAATGGAAAGGCAAGAATTTATGATTGCCAGCATCTTTCGGATCACTTCTTCTATTATGTAGAAAACCTGAATGTTCTCAGGTTTTGGAGAATTCTCCTCTGCACCAATAGGACCTCTCAGTGACTGTATGGCCTGTTCCAGGACTTTGTTGTCCATTTTTAATAAGAAATCTACCTGAAAATTCTTTGGACTACAAACTGATGCCGTGAGCAAAACTGAGCAGACACATTGGCTAATGCTGCCCAGCTTCAAATATTTATCTGCTCTTCCCATAAAAGATGCATTGGTATCTGCCTGAAATACACCCTGGCAAAGCATTCCATTGGTATCTGCCTGGAATGCTCCCTGTGGCAAAACATTCCATGCTCTAATAACTGTGTGAGTAAATTTCTCCTAATCTCTCTCCTTTACTCGTTATGATTTTAATCCTGATCACTGACTCCGCAACTAAAAGTCTTTCCTTATTTACTGTCAAAACCTTTTGTAATTTTAATCTATTAAATCTCTTCTTTTCCTTCTCTGCTTTAGTGGAAAGAGTCCCCTGTATTTCAACTGCCTTCTCGATATAGCTTTTCAGTTTCCCATCTTCAACTGGGCGATACACTCCATCATGTTGTGTGCCACTACCACCGTGCTAAATAGAATAGATTCAGAACCGAACTAGCTGCTCAAAACTGAACATCCATGAGGTGCTGTAGGTCATCAGCAGCAGAATTGTATTCAACCACAATCTTTAATCTCATGACTTGGCATACCCCTCACTCCACTATTGCCATCAAGCCAGGGGACCAACACTGGTTCATTGAGGAATGTTGCACAGCAAGCCAGGGCCAGAACCAGGTATCCCTAAAAATGAGAAGCCAGCCTGGTAAAGTGGAAGCAGCATGCGATAGACAGAGCTAAGCAAATCCACACCAATGGATCAGATCAAAGCACTGCAGCCCTGCCACATCCAAGGCTCCTTTGATTTCATCTTCCAAACCCCACAGCCTCTACCATCTAGAAGGACAAAGGCAGCCGACGCATGGGAACACCATCATGCACATTTCCCTCCAAGCCACACACCATTCTGACTTGAAATTACATCACCGTTCCTTCATTGCTGCTGGGTTGAAATGCTGGAGTTCCCTCCCAAACTGCACTCTGGGTGTACCAACAGCAGGTGGACAGTAGCAGTTCAAGAAGGTGGCTCGCCAATACTTTCTCAAGGGCAATTAGGCATGGGCAATAAATGCTGGCCTTGCCAGCTACACCCACATTCCACGAACAAATAACAATAAAATCCCTGGCATCATAGTCAATGTATGCTTTTTGTTCTTTGTGGCTTTTAATGCCCTTTCTAGAAAAGGGGGTTGAAAACGGCAAACACTCTTAACTGTAATGCAACCATTGTCTTGTACAAATTTGTATTTTTTCTTTGCAATTGTATATTCTGTCCTATTCATTAGACTCATTGTGCCACTGACCTTGTTTTATGGCTGTATGTACCTGCACTCCCACGCTTTCACCCAATTATTACTTGAACTCTTAGTTCTGTTTCTCCCCACCTGTCAGGGTCTGTCTGATAGGTTTAAACTCTAATTTTTAAAAAATCTCAAATTGCATTACCTCACATTTATCTGCCAGAGTCAATAATTTGCCACTTAAGGGCTGTTTCCCACCCAGCCTCAGTTTTTAGGCCGGCGGGAGGATTGAAGTTGTGTGGGAGAAGCCCGAAAATCAACAGAGTTCGATCTCGAGCGGAAAGGGGGTCGGGGGGTGCCTCCATCAAAAGCCCCCTTCTGAAGCTGGGCACCTCTTTCTTTAAGGTCTGGTATCACGCACTTCACCACCCACCCTCACCCCACCCCTCCAGGCCTTCCCTACCCTTCCCGCCCTGCAACCTTTAAACTTACCTGGGCCTCTGCTGCCCAGATCTAATTTCAGGCGTCCTTCTGCATTTCCTCAGCAGTCCGCTGCAGCTCTTGTCACTGCAGGGACTGGAGAGCTGCTGGTTAATCAGATTGGCCGGCAGCTCTCTAAGGTGTGGTTTCTGAGTGGGGGGGGCAGAAGTCCCGCCTGCAGCCACTTCATGCTCAATCGAGCGTGAAGTGGCTGCGAGGCACTCGGAGTTAGCAGGGATGTGCTCCCCACCATCCGAAAAATTCAGGCCATTGTATTGTTCGTGGAATGTGGCTGCTTAACTTGCTCTGTTGATCATTGTAGACTAAGTTGCACACCTCAGTCATAAGGTTGATACCGAGTCTCCTCATCTACTATTCATCTCGTGAAAACTCTTCATCCTAGCCCTTCCCCTTATTATTTTAACCTTGTTTTTATGCTTATTCTAATACAAAATATTATAATTTTCTTAAGATGTTTAAAATACTCATTTGGATCTGGCTTCTGAGTCTTGCCATTTCTTTTTGGAAAAATAATGGTGCATGGTTAAAACTGGCTCCAGATGCCATTGTTTTCAGCCAGCTGATGTTTGGAATTCAAAATATGAAAACAGCTGTATCTTAGAGATGATCCCTGTTAATCTCTGATAGGAT